>NW_017729002.1:25148051-25168614 GCF_001723915.1 Gavialis gangeticus
GCAGTGCCCTGCCGAGCCGCACTGCACCTGTGCAATGTGACAGCTGCCACGTGGGTGCTGGGGGGGTGAGGGGCAATCCCCATTGCCCTCCACTGCCTCACTCTGCACAGGAGGGCTCTGACATGAGCACCCAGAGGCCCCAATTGCCGCTCCTGCTGCCGGTGAGTGCAGGGCTTTTTTTTTTTTTTTTTTTTTTTTTTTAAAGTGCTGGGACGCTGGGGCCGGGCAGGGGATGGGGGTGGGCAGAGCCACCATGGGGGCTTCTCCCGCAGCTCCCCCTGCCCGGGGAGAGGCAGGCACAGCTGGAGAAGCCATGGGAGAGCCTGCAGCTGTCCAGTTGTGCCTGCCTCTCTCCGGCTGAATTGAAACAGAGCAGTGATCTGAAATACCGAAACAAACTGCTGTCCTCTGAAACGGCTGAATCTGAAATCGAAATGAGACATAGCCATTTTGCACAGTCCTGGTATCTAGTCCCCACTGGACATCGTGGTCCTCCTCAGGTAGCAGACAAAACTGAAATCAAAACTCAAGCCCTTCAGGCGATAATGAAGTCCTACCCCAGTCCTGGGTCTGTAAGTGGGACTGACCCTCAGCTTCTTCTTATGCTGTCTCCATCTGGCTCACAGCCACAGACAGAGCTCTTCCCTGTTCAGGCGCCACAGCCAGGCTGCCTGACCTGGCTCTGGGGCTGCCTTATATTTCTCCCAGGCCATGCCTCTTCCAGTCAGGTGACCCTCTGGGATTGCCTCTTAATTAATTTAATCAGGCAGTCTCTGTGGCAACCCAGGTGCCGCTGTGCCGTCTCCCCTGCAGGGCTCTGCCTGGGCTCTTCCTCTCAAAGTGACAGAGCACCAGAGCACCTCCGGCTCTGTCAGTGATCAAGATGAACCTTTTATACATGAGCATGACCCAGCGCAACTCTCAGGGTATCTGTCTCAGAAGAGCCTAGACTTCATCGCTGAGCTTTTTGCATGTACAGACTGGGAGCAGGTGGGCAGAGTTTGCTTTCTGACAGCAGTCCTGGACAAGGCAGGGAGACAGTTTAGACAGGGCCTCTGCTACCTTCTGGAAAGGTGCTGGTATGCATTTAACAGTCATTTCCAATCCTATCAATACGTTTTTCATGAACTTACCACAGTTGTCTAATAAAGCTTTGTTTATACACCAGCAAAAACGTTCTGGTTTATAAATAGAATATAATTTGAGCCACCTAATAAACTACAAAAGAGCCAGCAGCCAAATCTCTCAGCAAGTAATCAAAGCAGCAGGATGAGTGTTCTCTCCAGATGTCCATGTGTGACATGCCCTGCAAATCATTAGGATGTAAAGCACTGCGTAAGTCTAGTTTTGAAGTCAGAAGCAGTGCAGTTTTTTTCCTAAAAAAATCCGACACACTTAGACTGTATCCACTATATACAGTGCAATTAACATTCTGTTTCTCATCTGAGTCACATGAAATGCATCTGGGAGTTTTGCTAGTAGCCATATCTTGTTGAACAGGAACATAGTTTCTGACAGTACAAGAACACTTTCAGGCTGTAAACAGATATCTCATTTGAGGTGGTCCTAGTCCAAGTCCAAACCCAAGCCCAAACCTGGGATAAAAGAAGAACAGCACAGCCCTTTACACACATAGCCCTTCCATGTTGTATTGCTGTTCCTCTGCTAATAGGTGGCCAGGAGCTCACAGCCTGACAGGTTTCTCCCTGGAGTGACCCACAATAATTTGTATGAGCTGGTTAACTACAGACATACACAGCATTCTCCCAGGGAAAAAGTATTAGCATATTTTATCTCCCATACTTCACAAGTACTTAAAGCAGGACAAAAGGCTTTCTTTTGGGAGAAATCCTATGTTTGTTTACATCCTTACAGAGATAATGACTTTTGTTCAGATTTAACACCATTTGAAACAACTGGAACTAAAATACATACAATAAACAATAGCTCTTTATACAGGATGACTCTATGTCCCATTTTCATGGTGACATTCCCATTTTAAAAACTTGTCCTGAGGGTCCTGATGGTTTGGTCAAATGAACATTGTTGTCCTATTTTCAGTGGGACTTCCAGGACAGGTGTTTAAAAAGAAACTATTCTGACAAAAACAGGACTGTTTTAATACTCCAAACCCTTGCTCCTCTACAGCTCTACATTCTCCCCCACCCCTGCTCCTATTCACCAGTATGCTCAGCTGTGACTGGAGCTTACAGACAGCTGAACATGCCAGAGAGTGGAGAGGGAGTGTCCCGTTTTGACAGTAGGGATATATGGTCATGCTATTTTTATATTTACATACTCCCATCCCTTCCAAACTAGAGATGTGATAATTCAATCCTTACTCAGTTAAAATACCACATCAAAAGTAAGATAGGTCATATCTACATTTAGTATCAATTAAATACATAACATCAGTCAGTGATGGGGTAGAAACCAACTGGGAAACAAAACAGGTTACAACAGTAGGGAGGTAAGAAAATATTGACCAAAGGCGCCTGAGAAACATCTGCTCATTAAAAGCTCCATGGGGTTTCCAATGGCCATGCAGAGTAAGGATCTGTTTTTAAGGTCTGATTCAAAAGATAAAGAAACTGTATAAAATTCTCATTCTACAGAGGAATTATACAGAGGAATACTGGAATGTGTTTGCTCTTCCTGTGATGCTACGGAGTCTAGATATGTCAAACCTTATGCTGGAAATGCTAACCCATCCTTAGCGTTCCAGTTGCTCTTAATTATAAAATCAGAAAAAAAATCATATAACTGATAGTTTTGTACTCCCCCATCAGGGTTTCAAGAGTGTTGCTGCCACAAATCCTGGAACTTGCCAGAAAAAGTGGTAATCAGTAACTGGCTTAAGCAGGAATGTGCTCAATAGACCAGAGGCAGGCCATTTATTTGGGCCCACGTGCCACATAGGCAGTTCTGGGGAGCTGCCGTGGGCTGGACAGGGGCTGTGCACGCGGGTTCTGGCTGGTCTGGAGTTGGTCCTCTCCACCAGGCTGAGTCTGGAGCAGATGCAGGGAGGGCTGGGGTTGGGCCTGTGTATGTGGGTCCCCACCAGTACCATGGGGCTGGGGCCAGTGATGGCAACAGCTGAAAGAAGCTACTGCCACCTGGGCTGTCCAGAAAGGTGGTCCAGCTACTGAGCCACCCCAGCCCCTCTGCATGCCCAGGGGGCAGCAGGATGCATCACAGGCCAGACAGTGCCTGGGCCAGGTGAAACCAAGAGCCCCGCCACTGGTCAGACAGAGTCCTTTCGTGGGCTGGATCCGGCCCATGGGCCGTATTTTGCCCACCCCTGTTATAGACAATCACGCCAAAGGAGAAAATGTAGTTTTCAATGCAATTTAAAATGTTTATTTTTTATAAGAGCCTGCAACCACGTACTCTCTTCTGAGATAAACAAAATGTGCACAAGCTTTTTTTAGGGCCTAGGGCAAAGCCAAAAATAAACAGAGGCGTCAAGAACATTAACATTGCTCTTTTTTACTGTTTACCCTATATGCTATATTTTGTGACTTCATCACTCTCACAGGGTGCTGAGGTGGCGCAGGCATTAAGGTGCACAGTTGCTAGTCCAGAGGTTAGAAGTTCATGGCCACAGCAGAGGTGCTCACTGCGCAGCCCTGTCAGATTCAAGCAAGCCTCCCCAAATGTCTGTATGTACCCAAACAGTAAAGATACAAGAAATACATCCAGTGCACCTAACAAAACCCTTTTTCTGCTCTAATAAATATTTACTGCCATGCAATTACACATTCTTGAACATTTTGTGATCATGGCTCCAATATGATCCTATGATCCCTGCTGACTTTCTGCCCCTGGGGCAGGGGGCTGGACTCAATGATCATCCGAAGTCCCTTCCAGCCCTAGTGTCTATGAATCTATGAATATATATGAGCCCCAGAATAGTGGTAAATTTAACAAACGTACGTATCTGGCATAGGTCAGGTTATTTAAGAAAGACCTCCTACCAGTGCCTGATGAAAATGCCCTTATATACAAGCCTGTCATAGCTTAAAGAAATGTTAAATTCATCCATTTTAAATTCCCAAAATAGATATTAACAAATCAATCCAGCTCTGTCACAAGGATTACAAAAGAAAAGGTAATTCTCCTATAAAAATAGAGCCTTCCTTAATAAAATTCCTTACAAAACTATGAGTATAAATATGTATATTCTCAAGTTTTGCAGATAAAAAGTACCTACTATAACTCAAACACCAGTTATAAATTGATCCATGGAAGATGTCTTAGGGTGGTATGCAACCACTGCCTGTTCCCTCATTTCTTATTATTTGTAAGCTAAGCTTTATTTCCACTTCCAGTAATAAGATTCTTGTCTCTGATGGCATAAGCAAGCGGCCATACTTGCTATGGTGTGAATTCTGAATTGAAAAGGAAAGGATCATGGAATTGAATATAACTTGATATGACATTACATTCTTAATATTCCTTTTGATGCAATATATTGTTTGCCCCTGTTGACAGCCAAAGACTAATCCCTCTACCTTCTGTCAATCAGCAGTAATCAAGATGGAGATAATTTACCATAAATTATTCATTCAACTAAAGTGTTCTTCCTTTCCAAGAAGCTTTCCTGCAAGTATAAATCAGACCTGATCAAGTCCTCTTCACAGTTACACCCTTTCCATTTTTCTACCAAGGAGCTAAGCCCCTGGACACAATAGAAGAGCAGACACTTAGGAATGCTGTTGTGAACGAATATTGAAAATGGGTGATATTAAAAGGGCAAAAAGACAATGTCCTTCCTTTCATTCCTCCACCTGAGGAAGAAAACAAAATTCAGTGCAACTGAAAGCAGGCGTTCCAGCTAAAACCAATAGGTAAGATTAAGAAAAAAGGATTTAAATATCCAACAGTATTTTAAATAAGTCGGACACCTCCTCTTTTTTTATTACCTCTGCTTTCTTGGGCGATTATGAAATCTTCTGTCTCAAGTCCCTGATGGTTTTTGAGGTTTTTCTTGACAGTTTCTCCAGAAGGTGAAAGTATTTTACTGGAGGGAACTAGAGGGGAGGCTGAGTACTCCTTTACCCTTTGGACTTGAAGCCTCTGTATTTCATTTGAATGGGCCTTATTTTTCTCCTATCATTAAAGGGATCAGGAATAGCCATTTTAGCCCTATCTAGCATCTCTTCTCCCAAGATCCTGATCATTCATGATAATAATAATTTAAAACATCTTCAGGTATCTCTGTCTCCACAGAAGAGTATTCCATATGCTGACAATACACTCTCTGGAGAGACAGGAAAGGAGAGGGGTTCAATGCTGAGTCCTGGGAACTGGAAGAGCCCCCAATACATTTAACATAGGGAGGATTATCTGACATCTTGTAGCATGAGTGTGTATGTGTGCGCACGTGTGCAAGTCTATGTGCATGCACACCTCCATGAAAAGGAATCCTGGACAGGATGATCTGAGCAAATATCTTTAGTTTTAAGTACCTCTACGTTACAAAAATTAAAAAGGAAAGAGAAAGGAATTTAATTCTCCCATTTCCACTAAGTAAAACTGATATTTAACCAAATAATGTTTTTCACCCTTTGTTAGGATATTCCTTTGGTATATGAGAGGTATACGGAAGTATGGTACATGTGGAATAATAAAAAAAAATTGTAATATGAATGAGATAGTTCTTTCATGCAATTCTGTTTATTTGCAAAGAAGGGGATTAAAGTTGTGTTTCATGATAGAAACACAACAGAAGTAAACAGTAGCAACCAGTCTCTCTGCTCAGAAACCTTCACACCTGCTTCTCCAGTGAGTTTTACCCTTAAGAAGCTGTCTCTGCCTTCACTCAGGCTCACAATTCCTTCTTTTACTTACTGATTGATTTTTCTTCTTCTAACTGTACTGCTTGCAAGCCCAAACTCTTCACCTCAGCCTTCAAATTACCAAAATCCTGTTAGTTTTCCAGTGTTCATTTTTGTTCTCGCATTATCACATGTTCCACTGCATTGGGCAGTATCTTCTGTCATTTAGAGCAGGGGTGCTCAACCCCCAGAGCCCTATCATATGACCCACAGGCCTCCACAAGGGACCGGATATTTGATGGCAGGGGAGTGGTGGCAGTGTTAATTGCTACTGCTAAATTTCTACATCCATTATCTAAACACCGGATAATGTAGCTCTGAATGCCAGATTGCACCTAAATATGGACCGATCCAGTAAGCAGGGTTTGGGGTGGCAGGCAGTGTGTGGCCAGGTCCACTAGGTGGGTGGGGTGAGGCTGGATCAAGTTGGCACAGGGGCAGATCAGGGCAGTAGGAGTCAGAAGGCCAAATCAAATGAACACATGGCTGGATCAGGGCAGTGAGTAGCGTGGAGCCATATCCAAGCAGCACAGGCCTGGATCGAGGAAGCAGGTGGCATGCAGCCAGACCAGGGCAGCACAGGATCAGGCCCATGGACTGACCCTATGTCATTCATCTGGTCCACAAGGCCAGAAGGTTGGACGCCATTGATTTACAGCTATTTTACTGTATAAAAGGGTGTAACTGATTCTTTCATTAGTTTGAAAGAAGTTTTCTTAGCATATCCATCAGCTTTAAACTGGTCTGAGATTGTATCAAAGACTTACTTGATGGCATCCATTCTGAACTTCACCTAAAACTAGAGTATTTTCTGAAACTGGCCCAAGATTGTACTAGATACACTGCTTTTTCAGGTCCTGCTGTCAGGCAGTGCTTAGAATTAAACTTTTGTTCTTCAGCTTTTGTTACTGAGAAAAACCTTTAATGGATGACAAGCAGTTACTGTTGATCTTGAGTTTTTCAGGCAGCACATATTCACTCACCCACATGGAGCAAAAACCAATGAAGCATCATAGTTTGATTTGATCGAAAAGTTCAATCAAGTATATGACTAGGCAAACTCTACTTCACTAAGTGCCTCAGTGTGTTTGACTGTGACGGGCTAGCTGGCCGTGACTTGGCCCAGTGGTTTTGAAGGGGTAAAAGATGATTGGAGGACTTGGGATTCTCTTTACTCACCAATCAGGCCCCAGAGACTCACCCTCTGTGTCCCCTGATTGGCCCCTTGGGTCACCTGGAGGGGGATAAAAGGGGCAGCACGGCTGGCTCAGGAGAGACCAGCGAGGGACCACAAGGAAAGAGCTTCAAAGAGCTGGCAAGAGCTGGGCCAATGGGGCGGGAGCAGTTGCCCCAGAAGCACCTGAAGGAGTGGGACCTGCAGGCAACAGTGGGACCCCCAGCAACGTGGCATGCGGCCGGCAGGAGAGGCTTCCCACTGGGCTCCAGGATCCCCTACGAGAGGCTGTGGCCAACAGGAGCAGCTCCACAACTCCAGCAAGGATCTGAGCAGAGACCTGAGAGGTTCCCAGCTCTGCTTCCAGCTCCTCCAATAAGAGGCCTGGCAGCTTGACGTGAGGCCAGGGCTCTGGGAAGGTCAAGACCCCTAGCAGCTTGGAGCAGTACCGGCATTGGTGGTTGTGTGGTAGAGTTTCTGTCTGCCACATGGGAAATCTGAGTTCAGATATATGATGTCAATCTCTTCTCCCTTGTTCAAATTTTAGGTCTAGATTTCCCACTCCATCCTTTACACAAAAGCTTGTGGTATATGATTTCATGTTATAGAAAATGTAACTTGAGTGGTATGGTAGGAATAATGATCTCCCTTTAATCACAGATCTGTACAATCTGATATTTTGTGTGTGTGTGTATGCAAACATGTGTGGGATGATACGATTTTGTATTTATAATGACTATAACTAGGAGGTGTGAATTGTAATGACAGGGTATTTAAGAATTTCAAATTGTGTGAATTAAACACATGTGATAAGTGAAAAATGTCTGATTAAAGCATTTCAAAGCATTAATTTATGAAAACTTACTATACCAAGCTAAAATAAAACTGAGCTCCTAAGCATGTATCTAAAATATTCGGGGGGGGGGTGTTTATAATTATATAGCTATGATCAGAGCAAATCACTGCTAACTTTTAGATGAACTTGTTTTAAATTACTCTGTCTTCTGAAATTGTTTGGAAATGTCCCCTGATATTTTAATCCATTTACCTTAAAAAGATTAGAGCATGAGCAGTTCCCAATCAAGCTTAATATTCTCTTTTTTTTTAAAGGTGAATCTAGATAAGAGATCACCCTATCTTTTCTGTTATAGCTTTTTATTAACAATTCTGATTTCAACTTATAGATTTCTAGGGTTGGAAGGGACCTATTAGATCATTGAGTCTGACCCCCTGCTCTGGGCAGGAAAGAGCGCTGGGGTCAAGTAACCCCAGCCAGCTGCTTGACTAATCCCCTTTTAAAAGCTTTCAAGGTAGAGGAAAGCACCACCTCCGTTGGAAGCCCATTCCATATTTTGGCAACCCTCACCGTAAAGAATTTTTTCCTGATGTCCAACCTAAATCTGCTCTCCTTCAGTTTATGGACATTGTTTCTAGTAACCCCGAGGGGCACCCTGGTATATCTCTTAAAAAACACTACTTGCTTCTGCGCACAAATAGTTCAGTCAGTTTCAGGGTCTGAGTTAATCTTGACTTCTCCTCCTCTTTACTGCTATGGTTCCCTTCCCATTTTTAACAATTGGTCTAGAACAGTGGGATGCCTTTAGATCCATCCAGGATGCTCTGGGATGCCACACAATGTTAAAAGTGTTTGGTGTGCAAACATGCTTCACAAGAGAAACATAGAGATTTCAAATAGGAATCCATAGTGTTAAAACAGTCTGACCTGTTGTGGTCTTTCTGAGTTCTCTGCAACAGAAGAATTGCTCTATTATTTTTCTGTCATTGTGGCTGGGCACCTGCAGTGCCTGCCACTTTAAGGTTTCTAGTTGACAGTGGAGCAGCGGGCAGGTGGGTGCTATCCTCATCAAGGCTGGCACACGACCCTAGGAGGACCCTGGGATTAGCTGAGTGGGCAGAGCAGCCTCCATTTTAACCCAGGGCCTCAGAGAGAGAAGCAGCAGTTTGAGCTGGGCAGGCAAGGAAGAAACATCAGGCTGAGCTGCTTCTGGAACATCTTGGAGGTAAGGGCAGGAGCTATGGGGATGGTTTGGAGGCTCCTGGTTCTGGGTATGACCTAAAACTTCATCCTGCTGGGGAAGGGTGGCCTGATGGGACTCCCTGTGGTGGAGAGTCCCTAGGAAGTGCCAGGCCAGTTACCTCCCCGGTGAAAGGTGAGGATGGGCACCTGAAAACCCCAGCCCCTGCCTACAGGTGGGTTACCATCGAGGGAAGAGACCACTGCCAGGCAAACCCAGAGGAGAACACCTGAGCCCAGTGCAGTGGGGCCAGGCACGGCGTCAGCCACCTAAGCCCACAGGGTGGAAGACCCTAGTGTTAGGGGCCAGGCGTGGCAGCAGCCACCCAAGCCCACGGGGTGGAAGACCCCAGTGTTAGGGGCCAGGCACGGTGTCAGCCACCCAAGCCCACGGGGTGGAAGACCCCAGTGTTAGGGGCCAGGCATGGCAGCAGCCACCCAAGCCCACGGGGTGGAAGACCCCAGTGTTAGGGGCCAGGCACGGTGTCAGCCACCTAAGCCCACGGGGTGGAAGACCCCAGTGTTAGGGGCCAGGCACGGTGTCAGCCCCCTGAGCCCACAGGGTGCAAGACCCCAAAAGGCCCCAGTGGGGGCCAAGCAACAGTGAAGCAGCCCAGAGTGGGGGTCGTAAAGATAAGTGGCCCTAGTGAGGGGCAGAATTACTGAATTGGGAATATGGAAAGACAGGATGTGACAATATGGAAATACCAGAAGTGAGGATGAACATCAGTGAGGCATGAGACACGTGTAAGGAGAGGTCAGGGCGTGTATCAAGTTGGCATCTGGGGTGAGCAATGGGTAGCCTCCTGCCTTAGATACAGCAATCATATTATTTTTCATCAAGTGCGGTGGAGGTTTAGCCCTGAACAGGCAGGCAGTCAGCACTGAGACTGGCCCTAAAGGGCCAGCCTGTTACAGTCATCACAAAACAAATGACAACAAGGAGCTGGTATTCTCCAAGGGGTGATTTGCATCTATGAAGGGGTACCTCAGATCTATTGAGGCATGCCTCAGGTCTAAAAAGGTTGAGAAACATTGGTCTAGAATTACAAACAATCCTGTTATAAATTAAATGTTAAATAAGACACTGCCCTTCAAACCTTGCTCCAGGCACAAGGTATCTAAGAAACTTTGTGGCGTTGAGCTAACATACAAGTTATTGGATAATGACTTGTTTTGCTATACTTTATTGTGAAGGTGCCTGCAGCGGTATTGTCAGTGCTAATTAATGTTACTGTGGTAATCAGTGTCAGCTAGGTTAAAAAAACCCAGAAAAGCTGGGAAAATGAATAAACACAAAGCATAAAACAGTATAAGAATCTATCAATCAAAAATAAATACTCAGAAGACTTCATCATCCTTTTCTCCTTGGCAGATTCTTACATCCACACGTTTCTGTCACAAACAATGCAGATGAACTGAGCAGGGTATGTTTTGATAATGATACTTATTTAGAAAATACCATGTACACATAGATAATGAAGTCAAACTCCATTATACAGTAAAAGTAAACAATTGATAAGTCTAGAAATTATTCACAACCTCCAAAAAGGAGCCTCACTGGAGATAAATAAAATAATGTGTTATATCACAATTATACTACCTCTTAGTGCCTTATTTTACAGTTACTTTTAAAGAAAGTAACTTCCGTATCACTCCCATAAAGTACATCATAACATGGAGCAGCTATTAGGAATAATACCAGACAGAAACTGGAATAACTTATGAAGTGCTCTCTTCAAACCAATTGAAGATACTAAATTAATTTTCAAATTTGCTAATTCTTTTTTTTTTTTCAATGAAAGGGGCTAAACCCAGAGTGGAGCAATAAAGATACACATTGCATAACACAGGGGTGGGCAATTATTTGGGCTGGAGGGTCACTTAAGGAATTCTGATGAGCTGTTGAGGGCCGGGAAGGGGGGGAGCAGAGCAGGGGGCTGTTGACCTGGCCTCAAGCCCCCTCCCCCCAACCATCACAACTGTTTACACTGCCTGGTGCTGGGGGAAAGGGTAGGGGGAGAGGGTGGGGAGATACCAACTGATCCTGTCCGACCCCATTTGCCCTGCACCTACTGCTGGGGAGGGGGTGAATGGGATTTCAACTGATAGCAGCCCGGGACCTCTGTGGGCAGGGCACACTTGGCTGGGCAGATGGGATGTGGCCCCAGGCAGGTGGGAAGCAGTGTCTGGAAGTGGGACCGGTGGGTGGGGCTGGGGCCAGGATCATGGGGTGACAGAAGAGATCCAGGGCCTAGGGCAGGGCCACGATACACTCCCCGCGTGACCCTGCAACACACACTAGGCTCCCTTCACTGGGATCAAAAATGTCAAACCATGTCCAATGGTTGCTCTCCCTAGATTCCCTCCACAGTTTGTTTCCTTCACTAAATCACAATATATCTTTACCAAAGTTGTCTTCAACATCTGTTTGCATTTGTCCTGAGCTCCCCTGATCTTCCATTCTCTTGCTCCTTTTCCCTGCACTGTTTTCTATTTTTCCTATACATTTCTGGTTTTATTTTGTGCCATTTTTCTCTCCCTCTCTCCATTCTGTATTGCTTTTTCCTAGTTTTCCCCATCGCTTTTTTTCTCACCTATCCATACATCTGACATGGAAACCTTTTCCTGATGCTAAAATGGAGATTCTCAAAACAGGAACTACAGTACATTTCTGTAATTGTATATCACGTAGACTTATTTGGGGAGGGAAACGGGAAGCATCTATTACTGATGCTCCTGTGAAAAGATCTGAGTCATTAGACATCTTACACAGAAGTACGATCAATGCCAGTGAACCGTGGGGGTCTTCATAGTTATTTATAGTATCCTCGACTTAAAATGTATGTAAGGGTTTCCCCCGGGGTCTGCACAGTCACAGAGATTCAACATCAAGCAAAATAATTATAGATGACTCTTACCCAATAACCTCTCCAGAATGACTGAATTATTTTGCTTGCTTCTTCTTCTGATAACAGGAGAGACAGAGGAATGGGTGGTCTAGGACTACAAGAAAAAAAAGAAAGAAATATTCAACATTTTAAAAATAGCTTATTCTTTAATAATATACCCAACAAACATGAGAAAAGTCATTTAAGATCTGTAGATACAATTTCTTAAGATTTCAGAATAAAACATACAAATAAAATAATGTTCTCTTTTAAAATACTACTAGATGTGGTATATATGCACAATTAGATACCATGATACAAAAATTATTAAATGCAGTATATATACAAAATATTCCTTCCCTTTAAACACTACCATGTAAAAGTATATGAAAGGCATAATGTTTTGAATTCTCTTCATGTTTTAAATACCTGCCTTTATTTGGTCACTTTCATTTACAAACACTAAAAAGATTTCCCACAATCATGATCCTTATCAAAGAATGTATTTTTGTCCATAAACTATTTGAATAACAGTCTGTATACTATGAAGACTGAACTGTGTCAGAGGCTAACTGATTCAGTACCCATCTACCTGCATGCAAACAGCCAAATAAACATGTCTAAATAAGACTGAGGAATAAATGTGGCACTTTTATCATTGATTGCTGTGTAAAGAATTCCAAAATTAATTTTTAGGACCAACTGCAGGGATCTAAAAGCATTTTCAGTAAATTCACATCCTATTTTCAATGACAACCACTTTACAGTTACATTAATACATTTATCTTTGTAGTATATATTCAGATCAGCATATCAGTTCTTGCTTTGAAGAATCATTTACTATTAAAGTTTGTCTGTCCCTTGTTCAAGCTGGTCAGTTAGCACCTTGTTGAATGGAGCAGTCTGAATTAATTTCTGTGACCTTTTGAATGGCACTGGGCTACAGGTAAAACATGTTACAACTCTTGACCGTGCCTGTTATGAACAAGATACCAGAATGCTTAGAAGTCAGTGGATCATCAACAAAGACAGATTATATAGAGATTTGTGCACAAGTTTGTTTTGGGAAGTTCAGAGGTGGATCAATCTGGAGGCACTGATCTTTTGGATCTAACACATCATGTAAGTATTTTTGTGAAAATTGATCCTTATCACAGATCCCTTTATGCTTATTTCACTGGAACTGGAGATCAAAGCAACTTATAAATATCCCTGCCAGTGCTATTAAATTGTAATGACAGGGTATACAATAAATCCCCAAATGCTTTTTCCATTTACATTTTAATTGACCAAAACACTGGCTCTTCTGGCACTTCCTTTGGAAGCCTATTCTACATATAATCGGTCTCACATTAGGAGACTTTTCCATGTATTCAATCTACATTTTTCTTTGATTAGTCTCATTTATATTTATACCTGCCCTAACAGTGTTTCCATGCTTTTTGAGCCCTTTGTCTTCAGGACTGTCTTCACCAGACAAGTACACAAAGTTAGAGTGTGACCTTAATTGTTAACTAATACAATGCTGTCCACAACTTTACAGTCAATGTACACAGGGACAAATTGTGCTCGACATCCTGTCAGCTGCGGTTTTGGCACTCATTTATTTTATGTGAACAAAAACATTAGTCTCTGTCTGGGAAAGTGGAAATACAGACAACAACAGAATGTGCTATCTCCATTAAGCCATAAGGGTGTAACTCTGTGGACATTTTTAGCATGCCGGGCAACTAAGACAGCCTGAGTAGAACACTGATTCTAATTAATGGCCAAGTAAGTGTTGAGATTGCATTGTTTTTGCTGATAGCTTCCCATCTCCTGTTCTATGCTGTTCTATCATTTTAAAAGTGAAAATGAGGCAACACAACAGGCATGTTTAGGAAAACAATGACCTTTCACTAGTAATGACACCTTAGACTTCAGAGAGTAGAATGGATTTCCTTGTAGTCTGCAAAAATACCTCTAGCCATTCCATTGCTTTCATTGTTAAATTATGAGGATCCGTGTGGTTTACGATCCAAGGCTAAATCCAAGAAACTGGTGTAAATCAAGCATAAAGGGTAAGACTTAATCTTTGGTGTGGCAGTCACTAGGAAACATCAATCATTTCAGCAGGCCAGCTTGAGGGAACAAAAGTCGTGCCAGGTCCATTTTTGTCTAAGGGGATATATGCAATTGGCTTCAGGTCAAATAAAAATAGAATATGAGCAGAGGCAATCACCCATTAACAGTGAACTGGGAGAAGAGGGAATATGTCATCCATGGCAGAAGACAGCTGTAACACTCCAAAAAGATTAGAAATGACAACCAAATGTACAGTAAATATATTCTGCTTATTTATTTGAAAAATAGAAGTCTTAGATCACCTACATTTCTAGGAGCTGACACTAAATATGCAGTGTAGCATAAATTCCACACACAAAATGGCTTTAGTAGAATTTTTTTTCCTGCATAATAGGTTTGAGCAAATATGAATAAAGCAGGCATTGACCAAAAGACTGCTTAAAGTTAGGAAGGAAGTACTGTGGTTTCTCAGCAACCAGGCTTGTAAGTATCCCAAATATACAAGCTATCTATTAATTAAATAATATTATGTAGCTGTAATTCAGTATCTAGCAGAAAAATACCACACTTGTGTTAGGAAACTATACAAAGTATTAAAGAGGGTTTTCCCCAAAATACATCAGATTTCTATACTTGGGCATCTGATTTCTGTGTTGAATTCTTAGCAGAAATTAGATGATAAACTCTAAGTCATGCTCTTAAGATGGAAAATAAAAAGCTTTCATTATTTTATCCCCCTTAGTAGAGTGCATGTGGTTTAGAAGCACATTGATCCAATAGTTATATTACAATAATGTCCAGAGGTCCAAGTCTGGACTAGAGCCCTGCTCTACAACCATAAGTTCTATTGCCTACTTTGAAAAAAAATTACAATCTAATGGACATTAACATTTTTCTACTCTTACATTTTCTTTATTAGCACCATGTATGATTCAGTATTAAATGCACCTTACACTATATACCAATATATATAGCCAAAAGTCTCCAAATTTAGACCCAGTTTTGCAATTGACTGTTTGCAGGTACACTGAATCACAAAGTCCTGTTGACAGCAGTGAATTGTCTGCCAGTTCAATAGAAAGTCCACAATGTCTTCACAAAGATTTGGGGATGTACACAATTTATTTAAAGTGTCACTGGTAGATGTAAAGTTTTGGCCCCCCCTTTGTTGGTGCCTTGCCCCTCAGTGACGTCAGGGTGAGATCTGGTTTTGGTGCCACCTAGATGGTTCAGGCGCTGCCCTTTCTTGCCTGCCACGTCTTTGATGTTGTTGTTGGGGAGGCAGTTCCCTGTAGATGACCCAAAGGGATCTCGGCCCTGGGTTGTCTTCATGAGGCATCAAACCTCTCCTTTTACCCCACCCTTACCACATCCTTGGCTTTGGTAGATGCTGCTCCCCGCAGGTCTTCCCACTCTGCCTGCCTTGAAAGGGTCGGGTTTTCCTGGCTGTCAATCTTCAGGGGTCCATCCCTCATCTTTGGGTTGGCTTCCCGCTCTTGAGAAACTAAACCTGCCCTGTCCGGGGCCATACTGTAACTGAAGAAACTCAACTGAAAATGAGCAGATTCTGCCAGGAGGCTCCTGAGATTCCCTCTCTCTGGGCCTTCAGTACCTTGAGGAAGATTTGTCTGTCCCCTTTATCTTAGTAGACATGGGTACAGGCAACCGGCCTGTGTCCAGCCTCTGCCAGCTCTTCTGGCATCACCTCCCTGGGTCCCAGCTGACCTGTGGTCCAGTTGTCCTGGTCCCTCCAGCTGGCGTTGTCTACTTCCCCCTCCTGGGGGCTCGTGATTCCCTGTGCTCTGCCCATTGCAGGGCTGGCTGGGGATGCCTGTGGGCTTGAGGAGCTGTCCCTAGCCACGGCGTCTGAGCTCCTGGTCAGAGCCCCTCTGCTTCTCGGCAGCGTCCCTTGAGGGTGCTGCCTCTCAGTGGGGCTCCCTCACCCCTGTTAGCCCCCAAAGCTGCCCTCTGCCTCACCCATCTGGGTCCTCCGGCACGCGCCCGGCTCCTTGTTGTGGCGGCTGGAGTTGGAGCGTATTGGCTCCACAGCCAGTGTCTTTCAGCTGGCATTCTGTTCCTCACTCCTCCGCACTGGCTCAGCTGAATCTCCAGCTGCTTTCTGAGTAGCCCTTGCTTCTGGGGAGCCTTGTCCCCAGTGTTTGCTGATACACAGGCTTAGGCAGCTGCGGAACTGCTGAGCCTGCATCGGCGCTTCCTTCCTGCTGACACTCGTCCCAGCTCCTGAGGGAAGTGCATCAGTCAAGGGTCTGGGCCACGTTGTGGGGGCTCCTACCTCCCCTCTCACATAGACCATGACTAGGTCCTGGACACATGACATGGTTGCACCAGTGTAAAACTGGAGGGGGACATACAACATACAGTCCCATTGCAGTGCAACTCCCTTGACTCCATAAAAAACTGCAGTAAAAGGTCAGTTTTTACTCTGTCTTGGCATGTGCCTGCTCAAGGCAAGTAGGCTATTATCTACCTGTGTAGCAAAATACTGTGATAATGCTTTAAGCACAAAGCTATCCTAGGAGAGCTGGTCCTTCCTCCACTCTGGCTTCCAGTGTACTTTACCACAGTGTACAAAACCAGTGTAAATTACACTGGTAGAAATGTCCTGCATCCAAAGCCTACGACTGTGAAGTTTGAAAAGAAGGCAACTTATACTCCAGCCTCCATTTGACTTTAATGATTATTAGCCATGAATATTTATGTTACAGTGAAATCCAAAGAGACCCTAATTGTTTCCTGGGCCCTGTACAAACACAGACAAACATGAGACAGTCCCTGCTCTGGGAGAAAGATATGAAAGCAGAAAAAATATTAGGGAGGAAGATATGACACTATTCAGAGCACTGGAAATCTCTGCTTCTCAATACAATTAAACATTAGTTACCCCCAAACCAGATGAAAAAATGCTCTTAATCAAATGGAAATCGCAGCACTGACTTGTCTAGCCTTTGAATTCAGACAGTTACACTAACACAACATGCACCAAACAATGCGTGAAAGCCTCACAGTCTTAAAGGGTTAGATTTATACAAAGAGTTGAAGGGACTACCCCTTGGACAATTCCACAGACTTAAAAGAATGGATGCAGAGAATTTATAAGACATGCCATTTCTTTTTACCAGGTAATAATACACCCATTCAACACTCCGTTTTGAGACACATTTTTGAAAACTGATTATCTTTTGGAAAAATCCCAATAAACTAGATTGAGAGGAAGCAATCTGAAAAGCAGTCCTCACAGTATAAAAGAAAAAGACCCACTTCTTTTCCGTTGTATGGAGGTACTTCTCTGAAGGACTATGAATGTGGGAACAGCCCTGCTTGACCTTCTGAAAGAAGAATTACAAACCAGCAGACTTTGTGAAGCTTTACTTCTGGCAATCATCCAAACTCTTCTTTCTATCGCTCTCTCCAACTGGAAAGATCCCTTGCTACTGCTGACAACTAAAGAGGGAATGAATAAATACTACACTTTCCTTTTTGCTTACTGCATTTTCCATGTATTCACTGGCATGAACTTTTGTATCCATTTGAGAATACACAAGTATAAAGGTCTCCAGCTGTGAAGAAGGATAATATTCTATTTTTAAAAATCTCTCTTTGCTTTCTTTACATTTCAAGCAGGATTCTAGCAGGGAAAGAATCAAGATTCAAATTTCTGTCTACATTTTCAGCCTGTTTTTTTCCCTGACATATAGTTAGGTGCAGATATAAAACACACAGAACATAGGCATTAATCTAGGCCAACTTCCAGGCCATTTGTGACATCTACAGTGTCTGACAACCTAACATTTTAGCCCTGTAGTTATTCCAGTTCTAGTGCATTTGGAAAAGGAGCATGCTTACTGCGTGCAGTTTCATTCATGATACAAAAGAGGCTTGTCTGGCTATTTGTAAAGGTTGCAAGCTAGGGGAGAATATTTTTGCCTTTATCATTATTATATTATTCGTATCATTAGGTTATTTATGTATATATTATTTATATTCTTAGCAAAGAAAACACATTAGGAACTGTTATGATATAAAGGGAGACATAATTCTTGCCCAGAAAAGATTACAGTATAAAAAGACAAAAAAACAGATTGGGTGGAAGACAGAAATAAAAGGTACAAGCAAAATATTCACAAGGAGATAATGTCCACAATTATTTTTAAATATGTAAATATATAATTATTTAATTGATATTGATATATAATTATTTAATTTATATTGTGGTGAAGGTGGGGAAGAAAAAGTGAAACCATAAGAAAGTTGGTAATTGTGATGGGAGAGATAGAGAAGAGGAAGAGGAGAAGCACAGTGGCCAGTAAAATGAGGCAGGACACCTGAAGGGCCTTAGGGTAGGAAATGATTAGCCTGAAGGGAAACCAGCAACCAGTAGCAAAAGAGAATATAAGAAAAACCATATCCTCAGCCCAACTCCAAAGGTTGAGTGAATGATAATGTTAGCAGGGCCTGGAGGCTCCTCACAGCTACTGCTTTTGCTCCCTGTCTAGAGGAGGTGAAAGGACGTGAGGCCTAGTGCCTTAGAAAGGTCTCTCTCAGTCTGGGTAGGAAGTGGGAGGGTGATTTAGCCTCTGTGCTGCATGGGTGGTACAGGATGTCCTAGGGAAGAGATTCTAAAAGTCTGAAAACAGATTCCTTAGTCATAAAATCATAGACAAACAGGGCTGGAAGGCACCTTATAGGTCATCTAGGCCAACTCCCTGCTCCAGGCAGGATCATTCTGTCTAACCATGCCAAATATTTGCCCTGCCTGCATTTAACTATTTCCAATGGCAGAATTTCCACATACCAACTGTTTGGTCTGTTCCATTGTTTAACCACCCTCATAGTTAGAAAGTACTTCTGAATATTTAAACCTAAACAGGCACGTGGTACGTGGGTGCTGCATTTTGACTTTAGCCCGCACCCCCGCCCCAGCAGGTTGGAGGCATCTTTGCCTGTTTGGGCCAGAAGTTCTGGCTGCCATCCTTCCTGCCTCGTCCGGCTTGCTGGGGCTTTTACTCCCTGGCTTCAGTGTGCCATGGGACACGGGGGGGAAGCCCCAAGCAGGCTGCTTTGCCCCAGGTCATGGTCTGCGAGGAAAAAGTGGGACTTCGCTCATGGCAGCAAAACCGGTAGTGCCACGGTGCGACTTCCAGTTTCATTTTTGCCATGTCAATTGGCAGGGGGTATGTAAGGTACCAAAGGATGAAAACCACTGCTCTATATAATAATCCTTCTTGCGTTCAAAGGCTCCTGTCAAATCACACCTCACTTGTTCTAACCCCTCTTCATATGTTATACATCCTAAGCCACTAATAATTTTTGCTGCTCTCCTCTGGGCTCTTCCAAGTTTGTTGACATCTTTCTTGAAGTGTCATGTTCAAAACTGGAAAAAGGATTCCAGATGCATCACCAATGCTGAACCAAGTGGAATAATCACTTCCCATGTCTTGTGTAAGCACTCCTGTTAATTCATCCCAGTATGCTATTAGCTGTGATGCAGCACTATTACACTGGTAACACATAGGCAATTTATGATTTACTTATAACCCCCAATCCTTTTTGTTAGTGTTGAAGCCTAGCCAGTTGTTCCCTATGAAAGCACCTTCCGGCTGCAGGTGTTACTCCCCATGTGGAGTGGGTAAAAGAACTGCTAGACTAACCACCTGAGTGAGTGTCTCTGGGTTTAGTGGTAGGAAATGGGAGGAAGAGAAAAAATAGATTTTATGTTTGTCTAAGAAGGGCCATGCATACCTGTGCCAACCACAAAAACAAAACAGAATTGTGGCTTGTCATGTGCCTCTCAGGTCAGTATTTTCTGTCTGAAATTAATTAAATAAACATGGTTTCTTTCCTACAACACTCACTTTGTATGCCTTGGTAAAGACAATTTCTGTTCAATAAGGAATTTGTGGTCACAGCTTGAGACTAGGAGTTGGAATACCCAAGCCCTACCTGTGGCTCTGCAGACTTCATGTCTGATATTCTGCAGGTCATTTTGTGATTCTGTGCCTCAGTTTCCTTCTTTGTAGAACAATATTTGCACATTTCACAAGAGTTATTTTGGCTTTAGATGGAAGGAGATTAATGGATGAAAGGCAGGTTGGCCAGATCCAAAGCCCACTGAAGTCACTGACCTCAATGTTTTTCAATTACCATATCCTGCAAGTGTGAAAGATGAGCTAACTTTTGCATTTTACTGTGCAGCCATAGCATTGTATTGGTAATATCTTGGCATATAGTTTGTGTGTGAATGTTTTATACATTGGAATAATCACATTTATACATTTATACATTGATTTGAGTTTTTGTGATTGAAAGTCCTCTTACAATATTGAAATATAGTATAATTTATAGTAGAGATAAGCCAGCATGACTGTGAGAAAGATGAACAAATACAACTTCTCAGTAGTACCTCTGGTATTAAATTTATTTAGGTTAGCTGTTATGCTATATTAAAGGCTATTCCTGCAAGTGTGAAAGATGAGCAAATGTAGAAATAGCCTTTAATACAGCATATCAGCTAACCTAAATAAATTTAATACCAGAGGTA
>NW_017729002.1:25173614-25176239 GCF_001723915.1 Gavialis gangeticus
GATATGCTGTATTAAAGGCTATTTCTACATTTGCTCATCTTTCACACTTGCAGGAATAGCCTTTAATATAGCATAACAGCTAACCTAAATAAATTTAATACCAGAGGTACTACTGAGAAGTTGTATTTGTTCATCTTTCTCACAGTCATGCTGGCTTATCTCTGCTATAAATTATACTATATTTCAATATTGTAAGAGGACTTTCAATCACAAAAACTCAAATCAATGTATAAAACATTCACACACAAACTATATGCCAAGATATTACCAATACAATGCTATGGTTGCACAGTAAAATGCAAAAGTTAGCTTCCTACAGAAACTTTAAATCAGTCACTTTCGTAAATGACAACTCTGTAGCTTCCCCCATGCAACAAATTCCACAGCTGTTTGATTGCTTTTTCCTGTTAAATGCATTACTTACCCTACAAAGTTCAAGTAACGTTAATAAAGGACATTTTGCAAATGAAATACACATTAAATATATCCATAGAGTATGACTGCTTCACTGACAGAGTAGTGAAATACAGTAGTATGCAGAAAGCACAGCCTGATTATGAAATGAAAAAAACCAACCACCCATGCAAAATTACCCCTATTGGCCAACTGAGAACTGACAATGAAGTCAACTGTAAAGGCAGCTGAGACCAGCAGACTTTGCCTAATTAAAATATTAAAAGGAGGGGGAAAAATTAATCTGTATACATGCGCTTATATATTTGCCATACAAAAAGCAACTAGCATTGTATTAGTAATCATGTCTATACCTGCATATGTTATCTGCACAGTTCACTAAGGCATTAAAATAAATTTATTTTCTCAATATCTACATATTTGTTTTGGTTGACAGGTAAAAGCAGTGTCAACAGGGAGTAGGTTCTCTTGAATTCAATAGTGAGTGAATACTTTTATACAAAAGCAAAGATGCAAGTAGTTTCAATGCTCTGCACTATGCAAGTAATTCACAAAGAAACTGCAAAGCCCTTGTAATCCCAGTGAAGTCTCCATATGTGAGCTGACCCTGGGCAGATGGCAGAAGAAACCATACAAAATTATTCACAAACACAAAACTACATGTCTTCCATTTGCAGGCAGTTGGAGGTGAATGTGAATGAAGCTGTATAATTTCTAAATCAATATTACATGAATTTCTCATAACATTAGCATTTTTCATAGCAGTACAAAATTATGCCTTTATTTTAATGCTTTTCCCCACACACTTATTTATTCTACTTTTGACGGCTGGAAAGTCAGAGACGTCAGTGATCCAGAAAATACAGCCCTGAGCCTATCCTTACTAAAAAGTAAAACTTCACTAGGATCAGGACATTACAGGAACCTTATTTTTATGTAAAACCGTATGTATAATTTGGTTATTTGTGCTTAGGTTTATTTCATTATAATTTAACTGGAAACAATGCTAACAGACGGTATATATCTCCTTGCATAATTATGTGTAGAGAAGACATGTCTACATTTCATTTCTTTTTTCATTTGGAACTAAGATGTCTCCTTATCTTAAAGGTACAGTTCTAGTTTGAGAGAAAACACAAACTTATTTGTGTTCTGGGAAGCAAAATGCAGAGTTGCCAGATACAGTGACATCAGGGCAATACTTTTATTTCTTTTAAAAATGTTTGAGTAATCAACACCTGAATAAGGATAAAATATTTGTTTATGCACTGGGTGTTGTATAAAACATAATACATGGCAACTGTAGTGAAGCTACTGCAACCTTAGCTGTTACTGTCAATTCTACAGATGGAAACAATTTTGAAGTCACTTTACAAGCTGTTCATTTCTGGCAAACTCTTCAGAATTAAAGCTAGGAGGCACAGATCTAAACGTGTACAATTGAATACAGCTTTCACGTATCATTCTGAGAGAACTCAGACTGTAAGACCTTGTTTAGAAACATACTACAGAGAAAAGGAGACTCATAAGACTGGGGCTTCAGATTCAGTTAAATAAAATTGGAAGTACTGGAGTGTAGCCAAAAGAGGTAACCTTCAAGTTTGGGACGTATTAAAACAAGCTGACATTAAAGAAACTTCTGAGTCACAGAGATGCTTTCAGAGGAAAAAAATTAATTCTCTGTTGGGTATTTTTAAGCATACAGAATTCCCTGTTCTAATAAGAGAAAATCTGCTTTAAAACAGTGTAGAAATGTATTCCTACTTTGATGGTTCTTTTGGAGCACTTTTCAAACCTAGGCCAAATACTTGAAAAAAAAAAACAGTTTTTTTTTCTTAAGAAATAGTGGAATTTCCCCCTTTTTGTTTCTTTTCATGTAAAGAACATTAAAATATTAGCACCACATTTAAAATTGACTGAGAATTTAATGTCATGTCTCTTACATAGGATGATATTGTTATGATCCAGGATCCTGGCTTCCTCTGTTAAAAAATCCAAAACTCTCTGATGAAACCCCCCAAAACCCATGTTTTTGCACTGTTATAATGAAATGCCACTACATATACAGGTATCAGTTGAACACAATATATCATTGATACATTTACAATTTAAAGCAATTTGGAAGCCTACCAGTGCCTCAATCATTATAATAAAACTAGCAAATTGCCCGTCATGAATTGTCTGCCCCGTGATGCCACCGCTTCACCTCCA
>NW_017729002.1:25176701-25180038 GCF_001723915.1 Gavialis gangeticus
CACCCCCCCAACCCCTGCTGCTCCACCCCACACTGCCACCCGCTCCCAGAAACAGGGGGGATGGGAACTTAGATGCGGCGGCAGCCAGCGGTGCAAAATGCCCTGCCTCCCTGCTTCCCCTCCCCCTCTCCTCCCTCCCTCCCTGCCGCCTCCCCCTCTGCCGGCTGTTGTCAGGGCTGGGCGGCAGTGGTGACAGCAGGGTGGGGCATGGCAGCAGCAGTGGGGCACTGCCACCAGAAACCTCCACCTTCCCTTCCTCTCCTCTTCCTTGCTGCTTCCCCCTCCCTGCTGGCTGTTGTGGGGGGGGGGCCGCACAGCAGATACCTCCCTTCCTCACCCTGTAAGACTTCAGGCCCTCACAGCCTATTGGTGCGTGCCCTCTAGGCAGCGCATGCGCAGTTGGCTCGGAGTGTTACAGACAGACAGACTAAGGCTTTTATTATATTAGAATAAATTCTACATACGTATATATTTTGGTATTTGATTTTGGGTTTTTTTATCATGGAAAATCAGAGCTCCTCCTGCCCCCTTTGCTCACCAGGACATGGGTCCAGCTGTGGCTGTCCCCCCCCACTGCTCTGTGGCACTGAGCAACACTGATATGCTGGGAGCCCCTCACTCCCAAGCCACAGCCACCACAGCTCAGCCAGTGCCCCTCACTCCTGACCCACAGGCCCTCCCTACTTGCTACTTGTTCCTTCGCAGCAGCAGCTCCCCCTCTGCACCAGGACGCAGGTCCAACTGAAGCTGTCCCCCCGCTGCTTTGTGGCACTGAGCACCCCTGATATGCCAGTGCCCTGCTCCTACCCATGCCCCTGCCCCTGCCCCTCATGCTCAAACCACAGGTCCCCAGCCCTGCCACTGACCCTGTATGTCCCGTGTGCCACTGTCCCCCAGCCAAAGGAAGCCTGACAATGGGCAAGGCCATGAATGCCTCTGCCTCCTGAGGCTGGGGGAGCACAACGACCACCCACAGGCGGCGGTGACAGTGGCAGTGGTGGGGACATGGCAGCGGCGAGCAGGGACTGCCAGCAGGCAGCTGTGGTGATGTCAGTGGCGACAGCAGGCCAAGCAGGGACCAGCTGCAGATGGCTGCAATGGAATCAGCGGTGGGAGCGTGGTGGCAAGTGCCAAGTGGCGCAGATGCTGCCGGCAATGTCGGTGGTGGGGGGGAGGTGATGAGTGCCCACAGATGCTGCTGGCAGCGGCCAATCTCAGGAGGTGCACATGCACCCGCATGCACTCCCTACATGTCGCCAATGAGTAAGGCAGCTGGGAGGGTGGCACGAAGAGAAGAGGAGGAGGAGGAAGGGAAGAAGCAGGGGGACTGGGATTGGGATGTAGCAGGAGCTACCAAAGAGGCCAATTGGGGTCTGCTCCAGCTGCCTTTTAGCCTCCAAACAAAGTGGGGCTGCCTCCTGCCTGTCAATTGCCCCCATGCAAGTCCCTGGCCTGCTGTGGTCCCCACCCCACTACCTCTGCCCACTACACCTGGGTGCTCACTGCCCACATGGGTCCAGATGGTGGCACAGTATGTCCCAGTGAAGCAGGGCTGTCCCAGCTGTGGAATCATTGCAGCTCCAGCTGGCCCCCACACAATTCCCATGGCCACTGCTGCCTGTACCGGCTGCAGATCTCAGAGCCACTCTGCCAGGACATGCTGTGCTTGTCTAGCCTGGCCTGTGCACTACCAGCCTTGAGTACTTTGACACACCCACCACTGCCATCTGTAACCATCTGGGAAGTGAGTGCCTAGGAGCAGTGGGGCAGGGGTAGTAGGGCAGGGACTATGGTGAGCCAGGGACTCACTCATGTGGAGGCAGTGGGAAGGCAGCAGCAGTCACCTCTTGGTGGGAGCTCAAAGGCAGCTGAGGCAGACCCTGTCTAGCCCCTTGGGTGGCCCTTGTTGCATTCCCCTCCCACTTCTCCATCTCTATCCCATTTGTCCTACCTCTCACCAGCCCCTATTTTCGCTTTCCCCCAACCCTCCTCCCTGCAGGGCCAATCAGCAGGCCCCAAAGTCTATGAAATCAGTCCCTGGGGCTGTGCAGGGACCAGAAAATCACTGGTTCCCTCATTCCTGACCTGCAGCCCCTCCCTCCCCCAGCTGCCCCGCCTTACCCCCAGGCGTCAGTCCCCACAGGTCCTACTTACCCTAAAGGCTGCAGGAGGCAAAGTGAGTTTGAGCCAGCCCTGGCTGGTCTGAGATTCTGAGGCCCTGCCCCCTCCTCCTCTCCCTCCAGACAAGGCTTAGGGTTTTGCACTCTTTTTGCAAGCAGCTCCTTCCAGGCTGGAACTCTGCCAGCCTGCAGAGAGCTGTTTGCAAAAGGGGAAACCTGCAATTTCCTGCGTCAAAGGGGGAAATCCTTGTTTTTCCCTTTTAAAAGAGAAAATCCATGTTTTTCTGTGTTTTTCAGCAGGAAGTGGAAAATCTGGATCCCTGGTTTACGACTTCATATGACTAATGGGATAGATGAAAAGAAGCTGGGGTCAGAGAAAGGACATATGATTAATATACAAAACTTTTGTTGGGGGGTATCCTCAAATTTTTATTAGGGGTGCACCGATAGAGATTTTGGGGGCCGATACTGAAAGCCAATATTTAAGGAGGCATATTGGCCAATACCGATCTGATTTCCAATACAGCTGCCTCCAGCTAGTAAGTCTGTTGTGGTGGAAGGGGAGTGAGGAGGGAAGGGGCATGAGGGGGCAGATCAGTGCCCCCTGCAGTAAGGAAGGGGGCAGGGGCAGGGGTAGGCAGTGCTGGTGTGGAACAAAGCTGCAGCTCGTGGGGGGGCAGCTCCCACCACTGCTTGCATCCCGGGAGGGCAGGGCGTGTGCCCCCTGGATCTGCACGGGGTGGGGCAGGCAGGCTGAAGCTGTAGGCTGAAGCTGGGGCTGCGCAGGGCTCTTCTTGGTGGGGCCTGGGCTTGGAGTGGGCACCAGCAGTGCTGGGAGGAGGCTGCAGCCACCCCAAATTTCGCAGCCCCACTCCTAGCGCCGCCAGTGCACGCCCCCCTGGAGCAGCCCTGGCTCAATGCCCTGCCTCCACCCAGATGCCAGGCAGAGCCGAGGTTGCACCAAGCAGGCACGCAGTGGTGGCTCTGGGAGCCAGGCTACAGTGAAATTTTGGGTGGCTGCAGCCCCCTCCCAGTGCCACTGGCACACATTCCAAGCCCAGCCCTCACCAAGAAGAGCTCCACGCAGCCCCAGCTCCAGCCCACAGCTGCAGCCTACCTGCCCGCCCTGCCTCATGCAGATCTGGGGGGCATGTGCCCCCACCGCACCCTCCCGGGATGCAAGCAGTGGCGGGAGCCACTCCTCCATGAGCCGCAGC
>NW_017729002.1:25185038-25195282 GCF_001723915.1 Gavialis gangeticus
CCCTCCCAGTGCCACTGGCACACATTCCAAGCCCAGCCCTCACCAAGAAGAGCTCCACGCAGCCCCAGCTCCAGCCCACAGCTGCAGCCTACCTGCCCGCCCTGCCTCATGCAGATCTGGGGGGCATGTGCCCCCACCGCACCCTCCCGGGATGCAAGCAGTGGCGGGAGCCACTCCTCCATGAGCCGCAGCTTTGTCCCGCATCCGCCCTACCCCGGCTGGGCAGTGCCAGCCCCTGCCTCCCTCACTGTGTTGATCTGCCCTCCCCATGCCCCTTCCCTCCCCACTCCCCTTCCACTACAATGGACTTACCAGCTGCACGCAGCTCTCCAAACTGCCAGCTCTGCTCCTCGCTGCCTGAGTGCTGCTGCTGTGCGCACCATGGTTATTTATCGGCCAAATTATCGGCCCCATTGGGTCGATTTCTGATACAGCAAATTTTCTTTATATCAGTACCGTTCTGATATTGGACTGATGTATTGGTGCACCTCTAATCTTTATTACTTATTGTACTATTCTGATGGAAATTGTTGTATTTCTTCTTTATAAAATAATTTTATTTCTACTTAGTGTGATGATATGAAAAAGCTAGAGGTTAAAATATATAACTAGACTGTCAAAATATAAAAATTAAAATTACATACCCAAACACACACACACACACTCTTTAATTCTGTGAATCTAATGGTATTTAAGACATCTTACTAAGGAGAGTTTGGATGTTTACTATGCTTATATGTGAGCTATTTTAATTTTCACCTTAAGGTTCCTTGCTTTTCTGTTCAATTAGATAGAAATTGTTAATTTTGATATCAAGGTTTGTTAAAAAATTTTAAAGTTTCTAGACTTTGATAGTGTACTGCAATTCAAAAAATCCAAAACTAAAAACTGCAGGTCTATGACATGGCTAAAAATTAAAAGTAAAATGAAAAACATAGACTGTTTACATCTCTAATGCCGTATCCAGGATATATAAATAGTCAACATTATAACTGAATCATATAAACTGCAGCTTTCATTGGCAATATTGTTGGCAGAGAACAAAGAGGTAATGGACAAGGAGAATGAAACTTCCTAACTACTAAATCAGTTGTTCTCAACCTTCTTAGACTCAAGCCACTCCCCTGTCCCCCCCCCCACATTAGACTCAAGGCAGTCCTCAAAAAGTGCCGGGTGCTTAACTTTTTAAGCCTATCTTTTGGGCCCAGAAAAATCAAGAGTAGTTATTCTGCTGCAAAGAACTCAGAAAAACCACAGAGGGTGAGAATGTTTTTTGACATAGCAGATTCCTATTTGAAATCTCTTGGCTTACTTTTTGCAAACACCAAACAGTGCTAATATGGTGCATCATATTAGAGGTTGCCCACCCATGACAGATTTAAGGCACATTGACAAGGCAGACTTGCTGTACTGTTGTAGCTGTCCTCTCCTCTACCACCAAGCTGTCTCCAAACGTCCATGAATACCATGAAGCTCTTCTCTCTCTGAAACAGTGACTCAAGTCTAGGTATTTCCAAGTCCAACCATAAGGAAAAAATGTCAAGACAGCTCAGCTTCCATTAATACACTGGACATATTTTCAAAAGTGTTCCACATTAAGGAGGTTTCACTAGCAACAAACCAGGCCTCTTCATTAAAGGTGCCTGCAGAGGGACTGTCTTGCGAATCTGGCCAGTGGAACTTCTTTACTCTTTCAAAGTGGCCTGCTGCTTCCTTTTATTCTCTTTGAAAGCACTGCAACAAAACTCATATAACCTAGCAAAAGACAGTCTTCCAAAACTATAATACAGCTCAAACCTGAGGACAAAAATATAGAAAGCTGGAAAGTGACAAAGTCTATGCTTCACCCCCAAAACTGAAAGTGTTACCTCTCAGGCACAAAATTATGAACTGTATGCAGGGATTTTTCAATAAATTGGTCATAGGTTAGGCAAGCAATTTCTGACTATGTAGCCTGAAAGATCTCCCTGTTATCACATCACCAAGCAGTGCCTAAAAGCAGGGTTATTTGTTCATTAGTATAAGGATATTCATAATACACCAGCAGACAATTTGAAATGGCCTCCACTTCAGAATAATGAAGTATTTAGCAGTCCCAGATCAATTTCTGTACAAATGATCCTGGCACAAAATACCTTATGGACAACCAAGTCAGGAAGCATCACAGAGGCTTTTGTTTTGCCTGAATAGGAAAGAGTATTTAAAGGGGACAATTTAAACACATTTAAGCTCTATTACTTCTTTTTGGAATAACTAGAGGGAGAAGAGGAATATGAAAAAGGATACTTACTATTTGAGTACTGCACAATACTTACTGGTCTTTTAGCCAATCCTTCACGAACGGGATAGAGAAGAATTCTGTGAATGGCTCATCTTTCCTCTTTGCATTTTGACTGATAATAAAAAAGGAAAACAACACATGCTTATCTCAGTTGTTGCTGCTCTATTTGTGAACTGATGTTACCGAATCATTATGAGTATTTGAAATTCAGACCCATGATTAACTTACTTGTATAACCACTCAGTCAGGAAATCACAGGCAATAAATTTGGTCCTTTTTCTCTAAAAACAGAAGGGAGTTTCAAATGATTTTCAAATAATCTTTGAACCAATCACATGTTCTTAGCAGTGGAGGGTAACGACAGATAAACAGACTGCTCTTGTTAAATAAAACATATATTGTGGCTGCTTTAATTTTACAACTGAGCAATATTACTGGCTTAGCAAAAATTGTACTGGAATCACTTTCCAAGCCAATTCTAGATATGTCCAGTTTGATATTTAAACCAGTACCCTGATTTATGTTGCATTGTAGCTATGACAAATTACTTCTAATTCTTTCCAGGTGGCAGTTTCTTTGACAGAAGGAATTAATGGAGCTCATGTAAGAAAATATGCTGCACATTACTGTACATTACATTCAAAGGCATATCCCAGCCTTGCAACATTCCTTAACCTATTAATGACACAAATATTAACTTTTGAATAATGTTATACGTCAAAGTGCTCAAACAAAGAACAGATTTAGAAACAAACTACTCAGTTCTGAGACAAAGAGGCTTCCCACTAAATCAGAGCAGAAGAGACCCATCCCATTTTAAACTCGTATGTGCTAGCTGGAATATAAAATTTATGAGGCAAGAGAAATAAGAAGGAGAGTGAGCTGAATGTGCCAGCCACTCTGGTAGACTTTGTGGCCTTGCTCCTTAAATTCAGAAGCCGAGTTCAGTATTAATACAAGCAATGAAGTTACAGGGAGATATCTGTGCACCTACGGGCAGTTTCATACTGTATATGACAATCCCTTCAATATAGTGAGAACTTTAATTTCTCATTAAATTTAGCAGTTGAAGGCACTCAGCATAATACAAGATTAAAACAATTACTGTAGTTGTTTTTCTCAATCTAAAATAAAAGTCTGAATGGTTGCATTGACTGTTTTGTATAGAAAAAAACTTTTCTTGCACAAAACTTGCAAACATATCAGTGCTATCTGTGTGCCAGAGAAATAAATGCAACTCTTTTGATGAGCTGAGCTCCTACTGGGCAATACAGTGGCCCAAAATGAGAGTCTAGAGCAAGAAGTAGAGTGCACCGAGACAGGGGGCTGAGAGAGGGATTGTATTTAAGCACTGCAAACTGCTTACCCCAGTGCACCTGACCAGTTGAGTAGGCAGGTGTGACTAGCAAGAGGAACACTTTGGGAAAATAAGTGCACCCAATGGAAATTAAAGGGTGCAAAGAGGCTGTGGCTCTCTCTGGCTTGCTCAGGATGTACAGAGGAAGCAACTGCATTAGGCCTATTGTATGTTTGGAGAGCTAATAGGAGTGACTTTCAAGTTTTGTAATAATGTTCAAAGAACAAAATGAAACCCAACTGCACAGGCCTAGGCATCTGTTCTGTTTAGCATTATAAAAGCAAACATTAGCATAATCTGAAACCTTAGATCTGAGGAGCTTCAATAAAAACATTTTTAGACCACAATAATTTTAGAAAAGAGGATATTGTTTGACCTGCTAATTCTGGTTTTCCAAATTACAGTTCATACCAAAATTGACATGTATGCAAAAAGGAGAAAAGGCTACTCAGAACACAGAACTAAAAATTTTGCTTTGATGTGGTTAATGAAATCAAATATTATGCAACTCAGATGCCACATCTTTGCTCAAGATACTGACTGCACTGCACTCCCATTAGGCATTGGTACACAGTTCTGTTGTTGCTAGTTACAGTAGTATAATGAAACTTTTCTTCTCTCCTAAACTGCAGCTTTACTATTCAATTCAAAATCATTGTCACTTTCTACAAGTGATTATTAATGACAAAACAAATATAACTGTATGAAAACAGACATCTAATGCAAATAGTCTGAAAATTATTTAAATTTGCTAACCATAAATAAATTGTATAATGACAGGTTTAGGCTTTTTTCCTTTTACAAAACATGCATTGTTTCTAATGGTGTTTACAGCACTATTTAGTTTTGAAGTCTTGTTCCATACAGTTAGCAAGTGCTGCCAACGCTATTCTATTATACACGCTGTTGAAATAAGCAAGCAGTCCAACATGTAAGGGGCACGCTGGGAGATATAATCACTTCTGAGGCAGAGAAAGAAAATGGTGGTAATGTTGTTTTCCTTTTGTTGGGGGCCAGCATGGACGTGTTGTGCATACTCAGGCACATGGAGAACAGGCAAAGCATTGTGTCACTGTTTCACTAAAAACACGATCTGTTGAGTGGTCGAGAGAAGGAGGTGGGAAAAAAAACATGTGTACATCCAAATATTCATATATACTGTACATTACTAAGAGTCAAGGATAAGTGCCAAATAACATCCCAGACCAAACGCACAGGACCGAGCAGACCATTTGGAGATAAAAACGCAGGTGAAACCAGCTCAGAGTAAAGGGGAAAGAGAAGGAAGGAAAGAAATTAAGGACTGAGAGCCAAAATCTCTTACAGCTGGAACCCCAGGCAAATATTCCATATTCTAAAATAATACAAAAATTTACCTCCCACCCCTTCCTCCCCTCAAGAATCCCTAGCCAGGAGCAGTAACTTCAATGCAAAAGCAGCACAAATGAGAAATGATCATGGAATCAAGTTGAAAAAGAGCAGCCAGCATCTGGGGCCAAGTGGCAGAATTTCATGCCTACAATGGGGAACAGAGGGCAGAGTTAATGACTCAGGGACAAAAGCAGAAAGCAGCATTTAGGACCAACTAGAAGGATTCTCTGCCGAGTCCTGGGAGCAGCAGGCAGATGCAATGAACAACAGAGAAATAATTAATGGCATTTGCAGTTTGGAACATATTTTGCAGCTATTTCAGAAAAGAAAATCACCTTCTGTATTAAGTCTGGTTCTGTTCCTTTGGCCTTAAAACAGTTACTAGCTACAACTGCTCATCCTTTATCATTACAGTTATTCTTTGCCTGTGACTAGGAAAATTGGCAGGTTGTGTTTCCCCAGACGTTTCTTGGCAAGCCAAGGAGAATTTTAAAGGGCCAGGGCTGTAGATCCTTTCACAGGGAATGAATTTTGCACTCCCTTAAAGTCACCTAGGAGACTGTCTGGGAAGGGTGATTTACTGATGAAGTGTAGGGCAACACTCAGTTCCATCACAGCCTTAGTAAGCCCTTCATCAATGAAGGCTGCCTCCTAAATCAGTCCATCACTCAGGTGGTTTACAATCCTTGGGCAGTCTTAAATTCAAAGAGATCACATGTTGCCAAGAACACTATTTTTGTCTACGCTTGGCAACATAACTGTGACCTTTACTCTTAGATGTGGCCCTCCCCAGTGTTGCCTAAGCCTTTACCACCACCAGGGAGGACTTTGGAGTGCTTTACATAAAACTATGCTTAAAAACTCCTACAATGTGGGTCTGCTTGCTTAGACTACGGTATACCATAGAGCAGTGGTTTTCAACCTTTTTTCACTTGTGGACCCCTAAAAAAATTCAAATAGAAGTGTGGACCCTGTTGAACTGTGATTGATCATAGTAATCTTTTGATTGATCATAGTAACCTTTCATGGACCCCTTAGACATATTTTGCAGACCCCCAGGGGTCTACAGACCAGAGGCTGAAAACCACTACCATAAACTGTGGTTCCAGGTGCAATTCAAAACAGGCTTTGAGGAAATAATAACTATAATCTTCATTTTCCTAGAGAATACCTCTCCACCCTAACAGGACTCCACCCTAACAGTTGGGAGAAGCAAGAGCGCTTTCTCTGAAAGCCCACAATCCTGAGGGTGCAAAGTGCAGACCAGGTGTTCTCTGTTGGCGGCTGAGACTCTGGGATTTGTTCTCCTGCTACTCTGATAAAACACAAATGTGTTCAACTTCAAACCAAACTGCAAAGCTTTACACACCCCAACTTTTTCTACCTATCGGGTGCCTGAGGCAGAGTTTACATGATTTTTTGTTGTGTAGGTTGTTCCATGTTCATCAGTTAATACTGTCAGGTTAGTATGCTTTCATTTTCTTATAATTTATGTAGCTGTACCTACAGGCTCTGATATGGGCATTTCAGGAATTTCAAAATAAAAAAAGTATAAACATTTTTAAATGGAACTGATTTCATATTTATAATGAGACTGTATTTTCCATCTGAATAATTTATTATAAGGGACTTGAACACTGCATATAAAACAAGCATCTGTACATAAGTGAGAGCTCATGGATGGTAAATCATACTTTGAAACTATAAATGAAGAGCCTCAGTTGCCTATTAGGGACAGTGAACACTTGTACTATTAGAGGTAGAACTCCAGAAGATCCTGTGCCTCTATCACAGCAAAAACCAGCTTCTTTGACAGGAAGCATGGGACAGTTTTTAGCTGTCATGTAGGCCACTGAGTTCTTTCATTATTACTTGTAGCGAACCATTTCACTTTGGTCATAAACTACAACCCTCCAAAATCAAAGGCGTAACTGAGCACTTGAGTGCCCTGGGTGGCAGGGCTGCCTCTGGGTGCGGCATTTGGCAGTTCAAGGAGGTAGCAAAGAAGACAGTGACACATAAAAGGCAGAGAGCAAAAAACAGAGCAACAGATCTGGCAGGGAGCACAGGGCAGGGAACAGAAAGAAGAGCAACATGTCAGGCAGGGAGCAAAAAGTAAAACAGCAGATCAGGCAAGAGAAGGGGATCAGAGTAGCACTTGGAGAGGGTATGAAGTTAACCTGGTGGGGCTCTTGTCAAAAAGGTTGGCCCCTACACATGATGTGTTCTCAAAGGAAAGCCAAGTATAGTGCACTAGCACATACTGGGGACCAATTTACTGTTCCAACAGCTAGACAGCTGGCCCAGGAACAGCATGTGACGAGTGTCCAACTGCAGGGAAGAAACCAGGGAGTCCATACAGTTAAGGGGCTACCACCTTCTAGAGCTACAAGCAATTCCCCAGTGGTAGGGAAAGATCTTGGAAAACCCTACGGGTGCATCCAGACGAGCATGTACGGACCTCTTGCAGCATCCCAAACCAGTCTGAGATGCTGCAAAAGGCATGCTGTGAACCAGTTTGAGATGCTGAAAAGTCATCCAGGTATCAAAAACCCCCAAAAAACAAACATGAGGGAAAAAAGTGGGACAGGGCACAGTCCTGGACTGTGCTGAGGTAACCGGGGTCCTCTGGAGAGATGCTCTGGTTTCTGGCCAGAGCTTCTCTAAGTGCTTCTGCTGCCCCAGGACGCAGGGCTCGCCCCCTGCAGCATGCTAGGGCAAGCAGAAGCGCAGCAAGGATTGGGACCCGAGTGCTGTTGGGGGTAAGTAGGACTGGTGGGGGGGTATTGTGGGTATTCCTGCAAACCCCATATCCCCCCAGCACACACCTTGCATGCCCAGCTGCCAGGCAGGATGAGACCTGCTGGCAGGAGCTGTGGCTGCAGGGGCAACTGTCCCCACATCCTAGTTAGTGAAGGGGTCAGAGGGAGCTCTAACTGTTCTATGATAAGAAAATCAAAAACAAACGGCAAAACATATCAATATTTACAGTTGATTTTATTATGATGATAGAGACACCGGTAGGCTTCCAAACTGCTTTAAAATTGTAAATATATCAATAAAACATTGCCCAACTGATCTCTTTTTCTCTCTCTTTCTCTATACAGTATATATATAGTGGTCTTTTGTTTTAATTGTGAAAGAACATGGACTTTGGAGTATTTTAAAGAGTGAATTTGGGATTTTTTTTTAATCAGAGATTTTGCAGTTTTTAAATTGGGAACACCAGAATTCCTGCTAGTGAGGCAGGTGGCAGGACCCAGGAAGAGAAACCTGCTCAGAGCTGGCACCCGGGACCTAGCTGGAGATGGCTGACCTCCTGGCCACTTGGGGCCAGGGGGACATGCTTTGACAATTCAAAGCAGGCCACCACACTGAGAACAGCTTCCAAGTGATAGCTGCCCAGATAGCAGGGCGGTGGCACACATGGCAGTAGTGCTCCACAAAGGCCAACTGTGCAGCCACATCCCACTGGTATCTGGCCCAGAGGGGCAGATGCCTTTGCTGCAGCCATGCAGTCCCCATGTGGGTCTGGCAGGCACACAGCCTTGGAGCCACATGTTGTTGCAGGTGGCAACAGGTCACAGCCAGGCAGCAGCCCCCACTGCCAGACTGCTGCAGTGGGTAATGGGCACAGGGAACTCTCAGGGCTGCTTCAGCAGTCCAGCTGGCACAAGGGGTAGTGTCCCCAGGTACCAACTGGTCGGGCTTCAGAAGCTCTTGGGAGCAAGCAGCCCTGAGCTGCTTGCCAGGGCAGGTTTTTATACTGCTGGGGCCAGCACCCCCAGCCTCTAGCTCCCCTTGGATGTAGATCCGAGAGGAGATGGGCAGTGTTATTTTTCCCCAAGTGGCACAACTTGCCCCCCACCAAAGTTCATGTCTGGGCATGTGCACTGAGGCAAAAAATCCCCAGCTCAAATTTGTACTGCTTCTGTTTGAGCTGCTGCAAGCGCACATACCTGCATGTGTGGATACGCCCTATGAGTTTTCCAGTAAGTTTTCTCCTGCTTTGGGAAGGTCTGATGTCATCCATGGACTGCATCCAGTTCTGGGTGCCGCACTTTAAGAGGGATGTGGACAGCATCGAGAGGGTCCAGAGGAGGGCCACTCGTATGATCAAGGGACAGCAGGGTAGGTCCTATGAGGAAAGGTTGCGGGACCTGAACCTGTTCAGCCTTCAAAAGAGAAGGCTGAGGGGGGATCTTGTAGCTTGTTATAAACTGGTTAGGGGGGATCAGCAGGTGCTGGGGGAGTCCCTGTTCCCCTGAGCGCCGCAAGGAGTGACCAGGAACAATGGTCACAAGCTGGCGGAGGGAAGGTTTAAGTTGGACATCAGGAGGCGCTACTTCACGGTCAGGGCGGCTAGGGTCTGGAACCAGCTTCCAAGTGAGGTGGTGCAGGCTCCCACCCTGGGGGTTTTTAAGAGGAGGTTGGATGACCACCTTCCTGGGGTCGTTTGACCCCAGTGCTCTTCCTGCCATGGCAGGGGGTCGGACTAGATGATCTGCTCAGGTCCCTTCCGACCCTAGAAACTATGAAACTATTATCTGACACAAGAATCGGGAAGAACAGTTATGTGCACACACAAATATGACTTTCACATAGAGGAAAGTGCATTGTTTTAGAAAAAAATGGAGGAGAGAGATCAGTTATCAGGTCTCAGCTTCAGGCTCTTTTTCCATCTGCTTCATAGTAAACTCTCAGACTTCACGTGCAGCTAACTTCTAGTCCAGAATTCAGATATGTAACAACAAATCAGTCTCCCAGAGGAGTACTCCCCAGGCTTGTCATGACAATAACAGCTGTGGTTCCAACAGCCTAAGAACATGCCATAGTACTGTGCTTTAAAGAGCCAGCTCTTTCACAAGAAAGCCTTTCGTTAGATTAAGTTAGATGCCAAATCTTACTACAAGGCCAAATCGTGACATTCACTGCACCTAAAACCCACTGGTAGATTTTGGACCAATCTCTTTATAAAACGGTTATTCTAAGGCATGGTATTAAAGTATGCACAGTAAATGAGCCATGTCTCATTGTGAATTATTTCAGAAGGTAAAATCTATACTTCTTTGACAGGGAAGTAAAAATCATCTCACATTCACTCTGTCTGAGATAATTTGTTCTTTCCTTTGTAACGAATAAAATAACTAATCAAAATAGTGGTGTAGTTATCACTGAAAATAATGAACTGAATTCACCTTACTGTATCTCTATTAAAGTAAGTAGAGTGATACC
>NW_017729002.1:25200282-25203603 GCF_001723915.1 Gavialis gangeticus
GTGGTGTAGTTATCACTGAAAATAATGAACTGAATTCACCTTACTGTATCTCTATTAAAGTAAGTAGAGTGATACCAGAGATGAATTTAGCCAGTAGGTGGTTTTTTATACTATACACTGTTCCATTGTTAGTGAAATATGAAGATCTACAGCAGCCTGCCTTTAGAAGGAAAAAAATGACATAAATTGACCTGCATTTGGCACGTTCCTCCTATGCTGCATATATCAGAATAAACACAGGAAAGGTTTGCACAATGTGTATTGTTAACCTGCAGATGTGTTTATAAACTATTTATACACAGGAATTGTTTTCCATTCTTTATTTTATACATTATGTGTTTTATACAATACACTGCAAAAATATCATTAATGTCTAGATGAATTCACTGCAAGCTACAAACGTCATTAATGGTTACCATTCCATTCACTTTCCTTTCCTTGATGTATTTTTTAATGTAATACATTTTGTCAGAGATTCAGTTACAACCTCTCTTTCCTGTGACTATTTCCATACAAGCTGAATGAAATATCAGAATAACAGTTATAAAAAATTCTTACATTTTGTTCAATTTTTATTCTGAAAAAAATAAACTTATTGCTCAATTCTCAAGTGAAAATAAGTGAAAAAGTCTTTTCTCAGAAACAACTGAAAACAGACAGGATAAAGGACAAACAAAAAACTGTAGTAAAAGATCCTGATACAACAGGGGAATAAACCAGGTGACATAAATGGTTTATTCCATTTTTAACTGAAAAATTAAGCTTTTGCATTATTCATATCAGCTTGATGTCTGAGAACGCACCCAGAAGTTGGATGTTCTCAAAACTAATGTTTCCACATGTTAGGTTGTTTATTTGGTCCTCATAATGCTTTGGGCTGCAAAATCCTATCTTAAAATAAAAAAAATTAAATTCCTTTTGCTTTTCTTTCTTTTTGCACAAGATCTTACTGATTTATTTCAAGAGAAAACTGACAAAGTTAGACATCCCCTTCCTTGTCTCTCTCATTCTGTCTTCTCTTCTCACTTCTCATATAATTTTGTCCTCTCATGCTCTTAGAAATTTGTCTGCTCTCCACCACAAATGCCTCCATTTGACCTATCCTTAATCTCCCTAGCCTCCATAGTCCATGATTTTCTTCTCTCTTAACTCTCTATTTCTCTAATTGCTCTTTTAGAAGAGGGAAGTTTGAGGATCTGCGAAACTACAGGCCAATTAGCTTAACTTCTATTCCAGGGAAAATCCTAGAAACATTCATCGAAGAGGCTACATGCGACAAACTTGCAGAAGGCATGATACTGAATGACAGCCAGCATGGCTTCACTGCTGGCAGGTCTTGTCTGACCAACCTCATTTCTTTCTATGATCAGGTGACTCATCACCTGGATGAGAAAAAAGTGGTTGACATCATATACCTTGACTTCCAGAAAGCCTTTGACCTGGTATCCCACAAGGTACTGATCAGAAAACCGGAAGATATTATCAGGCTAAACTGCGGGACTGTCAAGTGGGTGCAAAACTGGTTGCGCTGGAGGACACAGAAAGTCCAAATAAATGGATTGGTGTTGTCCTCGTAAGATGTGGGTAGCAGCGTACCCCAGGGGTCAGTACTTGGCCCAGTGCTGTTCAACATCTTCATCAACAACATGGATGAGGGGGTGAAAAGCCCATTGGCCAAGTTGATGGATGACACCAAGATATGGGGTTGTGCGAACACACCTGCAGATAGGCTGCAGATACAAGCAGACCTAGACAGGCTGGCATGTTGAGCAGAATGGAACCAGATGAGGTTCAACTTAGAGAAATGCAAAGTGCTGAATCTAGGAAGGAAGAACCCCCAGCACACCTACAGGCTGGGCATTGCTAACCTGACCAGCACTACAGATGAAAGGGATCTGGGGGTAACAACAGATCCCAGCATGAATATGAGTCGGCAATACAACACAGCAACCGCTAGGGCCAATAAAACTCTGGCATGCATCAATGGATGCATCTCCAGTGAAACCAAAGAAGTGGTTCTCCCACTTTACTCAACATTGGTGCAGCTGCGACTAGAGTATTGCATCCAGTTCTGGATGCTGCACTTCAGCAAGGACATGTTAAAGCTCAAGAGAGTCCAGAGAAGGGCCACCCATATGATCAGAGACTTGCACGGCAAGCCATACAAGGAGAGGCTGAGGGATCTCGGACTCTTCAGCCTAAAGAAAAGAAGGCTGAGAAGGGACCTGATTGCGGCTTACTGCTATATCAGAGGTGTACAACAGGGGCTCAGTGAACAACTGTTCACCAGGGCACCCTGGGGGAAAACTAGAAACAATGGCCAAAATCTCCTGGAAGATAGTTTCAGGCTGAACATTAGGAAAAACTTCTTCACAACTAGGGTGTCCAGACTATGGAACAAGCTCCCCCCAGAGGGGGTGCAATCACCTACCCTAGAGGTCTTCAAAAGAAGACTGGATGGTCACCTGACCCCAGATGTCTTTCCTGCTCATGCAGGGGGCTGGACCCGATGATCCTTCAGGGTCCCTTCCAGCCCTATGATTCTATGATTCTTTCAGCTGCCTTCAAGGATCCTCCTCATCTTCCCTTCTTGTGGGGTTTCCAGAGGCTCTCCCTCTAGTCTGTCTTTTTCCTTTCCCTCTACACCTTGGGTACCTATACATGAGCTGGGGGGCTGCTCCAATGCACTGTAATTACAGTGCAGACTCAAATAATCAAGTCTGCTGGAGCGTAGTAATTACTGTGCTTCAGCCAGCCTCTGCATCTCATGTATCAGCATCCCTGTGCTTCAAAACGGCAGCGCAGGTGCTTTAACTAAAGCTCATTCAACTCGCTCTAATTAAACTTGTTCAAGAAGCTTTAGTTCAAACACCCCCACGACCATTTTGAAGTGTGGGGACACTGAACAGACGTGATGTGGAGGCTGCAGGAGTGCATTATTTAGCACACTCCAGAAGACTTAAGTAATCACATTAATTAGCACGTGTTGGCGCAGACGTTCAGCACATGTATAGGTGTGCTTAATGATTTCCCTTTGTACCTTCCAGTATTTACTGTATAACATCTCTTAAGATATGGCCTTTGCTAATCATCCACTCAGCTACAACAGTAGCAGGCCCTTGTCATCTGGCGTCTGGATTAGGGGTGCAGTGATAGAGATTTTTGGGGCTGGTACCGATAGCCGATTTTTAAAGAGCCATATTGGCTGATACTGATCCAATTTCCGATACCATCCTGGCAGCTTGAAGAGCTGCATGCAGCTTTTAAGTCTGGTGTGGTGGAAGGGTAGGTGGGGGAAAGGGGGGAGCCTAGGTAGGGGGA
>NW_017729002.1:25203632-25207516 GCF_001723915.1 Gavialis gangeticus
GAATGGGATGGAACTGCAGCTCATTCATGGAGGTGTGGGGGGGAGCAGGGGGGAGGTTTCCGTCGCTGCACGCCACTGGTCCGGAAGTCGCTGGTCCGGCACTTCCCTGCTTGTCCAGTGGCTCCTGCCACTTCTCCCGCCACTCGTCCAGGAGGGCATGTGCATGGGGGGAATGTGCCCCTGGACTTGTGGAGGGCAGGGCTGGGCGGGCCAGGAAGAGCCCCGTGCAGCCCCAGCCCAGCCCTCCCCGCCCCACACAGATCCGGGAGCACACGGCCCTCCCATGACTTCCCGAATGAGCAGTGAGAGCAGTAGCAGGAGCCACCAGATGAGCAGGCAAGTGCCAGACCAACGGCTCTTGGGTGAGAGGCATACAGCAGCAGGAGCTGCCCCCCTGCCCCCTGCACCTCTGGGTGAGCGACAGCTCCATCCTGCACCTTCCTTGGCCGGGCAGTGCTTGCTCCAGCCCCTCTCTCACTGCAGAGGCCTTGATCTGCCCCCGCACACCTCATCCCTCCCCCGTCCTTCCACCACATCAGTCTTACCAGCTGCACACAGCTCTCCAAGCTGCCGGGCTGTGCTCCTTGCTGCCTATGTTCTGCACTGTGGCTGCACACACGCATGGGCACTTATTGCCCAAATTATCAGCCAAATGAGGCCAATTTCATATATGATCGATTTTCTTTATATCAGTGCCAATCTGATATTGGACTGATGTATTGATGCACCTCTAATCTGGATTACTGCAACTTCTTTCTCTAGCCTTTGCAAATGCAGTTTCATCCTGCTTATCTCCATTCAGAACGCTGGTCAAAGATCAGTTGTTGCTTCATGTGTTGCCTCGTGTTGGTTTGAGCATGTCACCCCTCTCTCTGCAGTCCACAGCTGGGTCCCCCTTCTCTGTTACATCAAACCTAAGTGTCTTGTCTCCATCCTGAATGCCCTTTCATATTTTCATTCTCTCATTCATCTCATTCTTTATCATAATGTTGACCCCTGCCTCCAATCAGCTAATGATGACAACCTCTTTGTCCAGCTGTTAGATTTTCAAGCACACATCTTCCTGATTTCTCCCATACTGCCCCTCACATCTAAGACAAGCTCCTCATAACCACACTGTTGGTTACCATCAAATGTCTCCATTAATTTTAACCTGCCTTTGCTTTGGACCATTACATTGATGCAGTATGGCACATGCATGTCCAGCTAAAATGTACTCTTGGCACAAGTCAAGATTCTGTCAAAGATCTGTCAGAACAAACTATGTGAAAGTTGCCTGACTGTTGGCCAAAAGCAGAACTGCCATGTGTTGGCATAAACAAGCACATAAGCAATGCCAATCATCCACTTTCTGCTGTTACAATCACCTGTTCTTTTGCTGGATGTAACTGAAATGAAAGTTTCATCTTGCTTAAAACAATGTCTCTAGTTCAAGGATACAAGAATCTCATTCAAATAAATGTTTGTAGAGAAGCATCCAGAAATAACGACATGGGAAATAGACCTTTGCTCTCTTAATGACTTTGGCTCAAAAATCAGCCCCAGTGGGAACAAGGGAGAGAAGTAAAATTGGTAACATTTACCAGGATCCTGGGATAAACAGCCTAAATACAAGGTTCCAAGCAAGCACTTTGTACCAGATTCAGAGTCAAGTTCCCATAAAAGAAGATAGCATTTTGGAAAGTCTCTATCATATTTGTATCAAATATAATACCTGAACAATGGTTTTATGTGGGTTTTTTTTAAATAATAGTAGAGAGAGAGAGAAACTGAATAATTTGTGTTCTCATTTACATTCCTGTCACCTCACTGGTGCCAAGGGAGTTGCAGATTGCAAGTAAACACAAAATATGGCCAACAAACCTTGCAAATATATTCAGTATAAAAGCCAATACTCACTGTGCACACTGGTGAGGATTTACATATCATGTTTTTTTTTTAATAAATATGTCAATCAGTCAGATGTACCAATTTGAATATGCATCTCCTATTGCTAATTTAAAACATGTCCAAGGTAAGCATGGTCCAGGTCCCACTGAAGTTAATGGTAGTCTTTCTAATTACTTCAGTTAAGCTAACTCAGTTATGTGTTAGTGACACTACTGATCACTGCTACAATATTTCTGACCAGAAATACTAATAGGAATCAATCACAACCTGTATATTTTTATTTTAATTGTGTTCCTTCTTTGGACAGATTTGTGATGTTTTCTGCTTAGCTGTCTATCTACTTCATCACTGATCTGAGGTCATGAGGCCAGGAAAGTGGGCCTTCCCAAATGACCACTTTTCTTAATCCTTTTCAATTGTGGAGACACAAACGTGATCATCTTAGAGTGGATATAATGTTCAGAGTGCAAAAAAAGCAGAAGAATTACTTATAGCCTGGTTTATTAACTTGAGCTGAATAAAGAAACCATGCTGTGATAAGCGTCACACATTTGGCAAAGAGCAGACAAAAATAATAATGCAAAGTTTACTTACAGTGTACCAAATACTTGATTTTAGGAGTAACCTTTTCATCTTCTGAGATGTGAAAAATACATTTTACCAATACCAATCGTTGCTAAATATGAAATATATATTCATGTTTGTTATGCATGTGACATATAATGTTATATTTGGAATAGACTTAAAAAACTCTATTTTAAGTGTGTGTTTTTTAAAATCATTTCACACTTCTGACTTGACTACAATGCAAAACATATGGGCTGTTAGCAGGTGCATTTACATGTGATATTAGTGTGACGCAATAAACTCCACTGTAGCTTGCACTGGAGTTTACTGCTCCAGGCACAGTGTTTACATGTGTGCCTGGGATGAAAGCATGTTAAGCTGGGGTAGTGCAGCCCTGGCAGGAAGTCCAGGGGGTCAGCCTTTCAGCCTGGAGCTGCTCCCTGTCAGCTCAACATGCTGTGGAGGGGCTGGCTGGGGCATGAGGGTGATACAGTGCAGGGCTAGCCAGCAGACAGCCCCTGCGCTGTATAGCATCTTGTGCCCCAGCCAGCCCCATCACCATCTATCTACACATGCATTTTGCTGAACAGAACTACTCTGCTGTAGGATAATACTTATGCTGTGCAGTACTACCCTACAGCGGAGTTAATTAGTTTACTGCAATCTAGTGCCACGTGATGACGTTTTACTGTGGAGCTAATTAGTCAGTTCCACAATAAAGTCTTGTATAGATTCACCCAGTGTTTACTAGGAATTCATAATTAGGGCAGAAAGAGCATCCCATAATTTTCTTGCCTAAGTTGCCCTTACCAAAGATCCTTCTGAAATTTCACATATCACATTTCTGATGGCTAGGAAATGGTGTTTAGAGGTTTGCTTTTGGCTTATAGGTAAGGTAGATATGCATTATAATAATGGTCCAGGGCAACAGCAAGGGTTAACTGATTTTTAAAAAACCTGTCTGTGACAAAGTTTCTTCAAGGCCCACTGTGTCTGATACAGGCAAGCAGCAAGCAGGCACACAGGCTGGGAATTGAAGTCATGTACTACACTGTTCTGTAACATAAGATAAGGTGGCACCAGGTCACAATGCCCAACTACAGGATCCTTGGGATTTCCAGTTTTGGTAGATGGACCAAATTAGAAGACCCAGAAAAAGCTTAAATTAAGATATGCACATGTGATGGGTTTGTAAAACAAAGGAATATGCTAACAGGACAGAACGTGGACAGTATGACGACAACAGGGAGACCAATCAGTGATGGCCAGGGAGGAAAGAGTCATCACAGAGGGAAAAAGGATACAAAAGAAGGGATTTTGAAGCAGCAAAGGCTCCCCAAGAAGGGAACCCAAGGCCACCATGGACAGGGCACACCACCACCCTGTCCCATCCACCTCACTGGGAGGCGGGGGAGACGGTGGGCCTT
>NW_017729002.1:25212516-25215473 GCF_001723915.1 Gavialis gangeticus
GAAGGGAACCCAAGGCCACCATGGACAGGGCACACCACCACCCTGTCCCATCCACCTCACTGGGAGGCGGGGGAGACGGTGGGCCTTAGCCTCTGACCTCCAGGCTGCTGACATCTGACATTCAAGAGAAAACCTCAGGGTAAAGCTTGCATACTGGCCAGTTCTGGTTTTGATTTGGAGGAGGAGGGTGCAGGGTTCAGAGGGTCCCCAAAATGGCATGGTAGAGAAGATATTGAATTTCATTGGTTGGCCCTGTTGAAAAGTCTTCAGTTACTCACTGGGGGACAGTCCATAATGTGAATGCAGCCATTTTTAAAATCATCAAAATTAAAGGAATAGAAAATAGTAAGTGAAACATGGGCTACAGAATACAGATTAATATGAGTGGATAGAAGACAAGTTATGTGCAATTCATAATATGCTTCCTATTCTCATGTTTAACTAACAAAAAGTACACAACAGTTAATAGGTGGCCTGGGGTATTCCAATATGTGATAAATAAATGCATTGCAAATTAAACACCACAAATACACATGCATACGCACTGTAGTGGGTTTTTAAAGGATGGCCAAAGATTAAGCTATGATAGTTTTGAATAGTGAAAAGTGTCTGTTAAAAAAGGAAATCCATATTTCCATAAGAAAAAAAAGAATCCATATTTCAGTTCATTGATGAGGTCAGTTAGAAAGAATAGTACAGCTGCTAGTCTGGAAATGCTTAATTGGCCAAAAGCTAGATAAAGCCATTTTTTAGGAATAAACACTCATATGTCATTCATATTAGAATCTCAGATTATGAAATAAAATGTGTTTTTCCATGCTGTTCGTGAAACAATTCAAAGAGGCCAAACTTACAGTATGCTCTGATAACATCCTATGTAAATATGATATACCGCCAAATGTTCAGTATACCTTATCTGCAGATGTACACAAAATGTTGCATTGTGTATTCAAAGTAAGAAACTAAATATTTAAACAAACTAAACTAAAGAAACAGGAATGTCAATTTACATGTGTAAAGGGTTGTATCTGAATATTTTTCAGATACCTTCATGAAATACTGAAAATGTCCTTAGATTCTTCTTTCAAGAACATTTTCTCATTAAGTTTGTGCATGTTATATTTAAAATATAGATTTACTTTTTCCAATACCAAACATACATAAGAACCCAAGGGAAATTCACTATAATAAAGATGAAGCAGACGTAAGGCATCAATTTTTTTTTTAAGAAAACATTCTTATAGTTCAGCGTTTTTTTTAATGGAAGATAGGCTCTTAATTTTGCTTGTAATCCACAAAGTAGCATGCATTGGTTATATGAATGCTGGCTGGCTACATGCAAGGTTCAATTAGAATCTATGTAGTCAAATCACGTATGGAAATAGACCGCTCAAGCATTAAGCACCTGGTCAACAATGGAAATTAACACTACTATTCATTCATATGGCTAGTGGCAAGACCTATAGCTTTGCTACTTCTTACACAAAAGGAGCGGGAAATGATGCCACAGAACATAACTTTCATATGACACATGAGATAATATAATCTTGCTTTCCAAAATTTCCTTCTTCAATAATGACATTACTCCCTTTTGCAACCAAAATGACCTATTTTCTGTAGTAAAGTGAGCACCAACATGAAAATTTACCCTACATATAAAAATATATCTTACATGTTAACAATAAACATTTTTTACTCGATACTACAAGGATATTAGACAGTTGAGTTTAAGACATTATTGATGCAAACAAGTTAATTAGTAAATCCCTTAAAAAGACTATGCTACAGTGTGATTTTCTCTCAGTGCTTATCCCATGCTACAAGTTGTTCTCTGTCTTTTTTAATAGTATACTAGAAATGTCTTTAATAATTTTAAATGCCATCAATATTCCTACAGAAATAGGTCATCTTCATCAGTTGACCTGATGAAGGATGCCCTGCATTCCAAAGCTCATCTAACTTTATCCCAGCCATGCAGTTTGCTCCAATAAAAGATACCACTCACAAAGATCCTTGATTCACATAATTCCTGGACAATCATGGCTACATTACTCCAACATTTGCCTTACATACATGATACCCAAGTGTGTCAAAGCTAGAGCTCTGTCCCTATGATTCCAGTGCACATTAAAAGTACAAAGGTAGGGATGCTTTTATTATTTTTTGCATTATTGTAGCACCTCAGGGACCCACACAATGTTGGAGTCCCACTGTGCTAGGCAATCTTCATAGGCTCAGTAAGAGGCAGCTTCTGCTCTGAGGAGCTTTTTAAGGCCTCATACAGAGTTGCTACTCTCAGTGGAAACTGTAGGCATGTCCACACATGCAAGCACTTGCGCTTGCAGCAGCTCAAATAGAAGTGGTGCAAATTTGAAACAGGGCTTTTTGCTTCAGTGCACGTGCTCGGACACGCACTTCATTGTGGAGCAAATTGTGCCACTTGGGGCAAAATAACCCTGCCTGGCTCCCCCTGGATTTTTAGCCAGGGGGAGCTAAAGCTCAGGACCAGCACCTGTCCTGGCTCTAGCAGTATAAAAAGCTGCCCTGGCAAGTAGCTCAGGGCTACTAGCTCTCAGGAGCTTCTGGGGCCTGGCCACTTGGTACCTGGGGACACTACCCCTTGTGCCAGCTGGACTGCTGAAGCAGCCCTGAGAGTTCCCTGCACCCTCTACCCACTGCAGCAGTCTGGCAGTGGGGGCTGCTGCCTGGCCGTGACCTGCTGTGGACCTGGCAGACTCGGATGGGGACTGCAGAGCCAGTAAAGGCATCTACCCCTCTGGGCCAGCTGCCAGTGGACTGCGGTTGCAGGGTTGGCCTTTGTTTGGCACTACTGCCATGTGTGCCCCTGCCCAGCCATCTGGGTAGCTATCACCCAGAAAATATTCTGGGTGTGGTGGCCTGCTTTGAACTGTCAAACCATGTCCTCCTGGCTCCATTTGGCCAGGAGGTCAGCCACA
>NW_017729002.1:25215853-25219924 GCF_001723915.1 Gavialis gangeticus
CAACCCCAGGCACCATTACTTTAAAAATAAACCCAGAAAAAGAACAGGAAAAAAATGGGGAAAAAAGCCTCTGCTTACCTGAGAAGCGGGGGGGGAAGGGCCCTCTGTGGCCTCCTGGCAGAGCCCCCCTGGGCAGCACAGGGTGGAAGGAGGGCCTGGTCTGGGGCTGCCAGCCTGCCCCGCACTGTGCGGGCGGGACCCCGGTCAGCCACACAGCAGTTGGAGCTGCCAGTAAGTTACCGTTTTTTTTTCTTTTTTTTAAAGTATGGCAGGGGGGGATATCCAGGGGGCTAATTTTTGCCCCATGCTGCAAGTTTGCAGTGTGGGTAATATTTTTTCATTCCCGCAGTTGTCCCGCCTCAAAGGGTTTTGAGGCGGGGCAAGAGGCATGTGCGCGCTCATGTGGACATGTCCCATGAGTGTACAGATGTTCAGGTATTCTCTCCCACAGTAAAAATGGCCACTCCTGGAGGAAAAAAAGTCTGGGAACAAGCAGAGTTAAATCACTCCTGGGACAGAGAATATCTGTACATACTGTAAGATGAAAGTAGGAGGGAAAAGAGAGACAAAATGACCTCCCCAAGATTAGGGCAAGTAGGGATTGGGGCAAATCTTGTTAGAAAATGCTGAAAAGAGCTTCCCAGTTCAGCACTGGGAAGCTGTCTACTAAACCGCTGCGATGCAGTGAGTTTATAATTGCACTCATCCTAAATACTTCTTTATGCATTTCCAACATATTTTAGTAGTTCTCATCAGCAAGATCTGACAGTGATCAAAAGACCTTAGACACATCCACAATGAATGGCAGGATGGAATCTCAAGAATGCCACACTCCTTCCAAAGTGAAGGTAACAGTCAAAGAAATGACCTCTGCATCATTGCTGTTAAGAAGGGTAGAGAACAGTTTTCATCTTATTAAATTAAACATTTGGTATGCATTTCTCACTAGAAAATGTTAATCCATGCTTTTTCAGTTGATTTTTTTTCCCCTTTGGAGTTACAGGAGAATAATTTAGACAGATCCTTACAAATAAGGGCAAGAGAGACAATATTAATAGTAAATCACATAGAAAACTATTAAAAATTCTATTGTAAATTAAAACCCAACAATCCAGGGATATGACAGTCCAAGTTCTGTGCTCAGGTACAAGTCTAGAACCCTGGATTGCAAAGCATAAAAAGGGAGCAGCACTTGGACTGCTAAAACTAAATACACACTGACAGCTTAAGAGTACGTTTGTGAAATTGAATGGCAGCATTATTAGCACTGTGACATTATTAATGCATTATTAAACAAGTGACACCCAGTGTTAATTATAAAGTTTTAGAAGTTTCCTGGGATACATACAACTGGATGTTTAAAGAAGCGTTGTGTGGGAAAAGCCACAATTTATGGCTTGTCATGCTGATCAGTGTTATGTAGTAAACAATCTGTTCTCAGCTACTGGAAGAAAGCCTGTGTATAATGTCTTAATGTTATAATAATTTCATAATGATATATAATACATTATTTTATGTTATTGTAGTTATTTTGCTTATAAAAGACTAAATAATGAAAGAGAGACATTTCATTTGAAGGCTATGACTTCCTAAAATAACTCTTAAATTGAGCACTAAGAACTAACCTCAAAACACTTTTCCTTCCTTGCTCGATGTAGCAGTTCAGCCATTCCTGGTAAAAGTATTGGAAATATATAATATTCTAAGTATTCTCTTGGAGAACCTGGACAAAAACAATACATTTTTCCACTTAAACAAGGATTCCATGGAGAAAAGGACATCCATTTGAAATAACATTAAAAAACCCCCCAAACATAATTCATTTTATCAGTTCCATTTCAGCTTGTGCTAAACACAGATTATTTCAATGTAGATATATTTACAATATCTATTTCATTTTTCTTAAGCCACAAAAAATATATAAACTTAAATAAGTTTCAAAAGTCAGTGTTTTCTCTCCAACCTCTCCGAATGATATCTTTACATCTTTTGTTTGTTTCTTCACAAACTAAAGTTGTTGGTCATGAAGCTGAATTCCTAGACAGCAGCAACAGATGAGATGAGAGTGTTTAAATCTGAATTTTGGGTGGCTCTGATTTCTCTATTTTATCTCCATTTTGAAAAGGATTTACATCATGAGCCATCCACATAAAGGCCAGGAAAACCTAACTAATTAGCCATTGGGTCTCCTTCAGTGCAGTTCCAAACCTGCCAGCAAGTCTGCTTCAAGGTTTGCTCCCGCCTAGCTTGCCAGTCCTGCAACCTTGGAAGTAAAATACTGAGATGGGATCTGGACTTCAGGATCCTGCTGGATGTGTTCTAACACATCTTCAGACAACAACAGTAGCTCCTGGTTGTTCTCCTTGAAGTGGAGAGAGTTCATATATATGTTTAAATATAATACAGAGTTTTAAGACTAGAATTGCAAAATGCAGAGTTGATCTAATTCTGCTCTGATTAAGAATAGTGGTATAGCTCCTATCAGTTTCAACAAAAACAGAATTAGGCCAAAACCAGGTATCTTAAAAAAAGCACCTGAATCTTTAAAGAGAAAAAAATGACTCACTAGACCTCAAACTTTAATAGGATTTCAAACCACGTGATAGAGTGTACATAAATGATTTAACATTTGTATTAAGCAAGTGAATTTTTGCCTTCAGTTACTCTGTATTTATGTCACTGTATATCCATTAGCATCACTGGTTTAGCTGAGAACAGACTGACCTACTTTTTTGTTTTTAATAATCTTGAAGATAAAGATAAATCAAATCAGAGCACCATTCCTAAGAAATATTTCAATAAAGTGTAGGTCACATTAATGAAAAAACCCTGTGATTAACAACATAGTGACTAAACCAGTTTTAGTCTTCTCTTACTCTGTTGGATAGTAAGAACTGTAGTTATCTAATTTGTGGCATTATTTGATATATCACCCAAGAAAGATATATATCTCTCTCCCATGAAATATTATTATTAACTGGTGATATATAAGATAATGCTATGAATATAATATAATATAATATAATATAATATAATATAATATAATATAATATAATATAACATAGACACAAACTGAGTGCTTGACAGGACAATCTTGGTAATTATTGCAATTCTAATATAATAAAAGGCTTAGTCTGTCTGTCTGTGTGTCTGTTTATCCATAACGCTTCTAGTCAACTGCGTATGCACCGCTGAGATGGCAGGGGCGATTGGCTGGGTGGCCCCGGCTGCGCGGGTCTAAGTTTGCTTTGCTGCTGGGGAAGTTTGGCAGTGGGGAATACGCCCCAGTAGCCCAAGCAGCGGGGCTTTCCCCTGCCTCCGTGCCTGAGAGTGAAGCAGGGGGATGATGGTGGCGGTGCCCCCCAGAACAGCCAGCAGGGAGGAGGGCTGGTGGGCAGGGAGGAGAGCAGGGAGGCAGGCAAATGCGGGCCAGGCAGACCCGAAGCAGCGGTGGGGGGGGCGAGACTGGGGTCGGACCTGAAGCAGCATGGGGAGTGGGGGAAGTGGGGTCAGACCCAAAGCAGCGGGGGGAGGGGGGGAAGCAGGGTCGGACCCAAAGGAGCAAGGGGAGGGGGGGTTAGACTGGAAGCAGCAGGAGGGGGAAGGGGGTAGAGCAGGACAGGACCCGAAGCAGGGTGGGGAGGGAAAAGGGGCGTGGGGCTGGACGCAGCCTCCCCCCCATCATTCTTGACAGGCAATTTGTTAGCAATTATTATAATTCTATAATAATTTACAGTGCTAAGTTCTTGAAGCTAAGGGAGACAGATGTCCAACTCACACATTTCAGTGACATTTAGGCTAACTCCCTTTGACTCCTATGAAAAATCCAACATAAGACAATGAAGTCACTGAGAAAAAAGAACCCTTTCCAAAATTCTGATCTGTCCACACTGTGAACCTGGAGAAGAAATATTTTAGAGCACTGAAAATGAGCACTCAACATTCTCCAATAAATGGTATACCAAGTGCAGACCAATTTTGATTAGCCTTTCGGGCTAGGCGGTATTAGGGGAGGGCTAAATCAGATCAAAATGGCTGTCCAATATCAGGTAAGTCAGGATGGTGGGTGGT
>NW_017729002.1:25220194-25265963 GCF_001723915.1 Gavialis gangeticus
GCCAGTGCGACCCATGAGGGGTGGGCCAGTGCAACATTTGAGGGGTGGGGTAGCAGGCATGACCCATGGGTGGGGTGGGGTGGGGTCCCCCCACCAGCAAACCTACACTCCCATCTCTCCTGCACCCCTCCCACCGAGATTTACTTGCTTGGTTCCAGCAGTGGCAAATGCTGATAAAATTGGCTGCACCCAGAGCAGCTTGTGGGATGGGGGTTGAGAAGGCTGCCTGGGTAGGGGGGGAACAAGGGGCCAAATGGAGCAAAAAGTAGCCCAGTGCAGGGAGGGAGGGTGAAACACACTTCAACAAGGATGTGGAAAAACTTGAGAGAGTCCAGAGAAGAGCCATGCGTAGGATCAGAGACTTGCAAGGCAAGCCATATGAGGAAAGGCTGAGGGACTTGGGTGTCTTCAGCCTAAAAAAAGAAGGCTGAGAAGGGACTTGGTAGCAGCTTACCGCTACATCAGGCACCCTTGGGGAAAACCAGGAGTAATGGCCACAAATTCCTGAAAGACCATTTCAGGCTTAACACTAGGAAAAGCTTTTTCAGTCAGGGTGGCCAGACTGTGGAATAGGCTCCCTCCAGCGGTGGTGCAGTCACCCACCCTGGACATCTTCAAGAGGAGACTGGATGGTCACCTCACTGGGGGCACCTGGCCCCAGGTATCTTTCCTGCCTAGTGCAGAGGGGCTGGACGTGATGTTCTTGCGAGGTCCCTTCCAGCCCCTAACAATCTCTGAATCTATGAAAAGAGTAGGCCTGGGGCTAGGGCCAGTGGCTGGGTTTTTCCAGCGCCTGGGGCTGTGCAGGGAAAACATACAGAAATTGCATGCACCAGTTTGACCTAAATAGAATAATTTTTATATTACATAGTTACAGGTTTATCTTAAACTAGGTTCTGCAATTTTTAGACCAGTTTGTGTGCACGGAAACTGTTCAGTTACAGGTTTAGACTGATTGCTAGTCACTGAGACAAACTGGTTCTCTAAGTGTAAGGTCGGCACTGGGATGAGCCAAGTTTAAATCAGGTGGCCATTTTGAACCCAATTTAACCTCCCCACATGTCTGTACTTAGCCCAGCTCAGAGCAATTTAGAAATCTTGGGACTGGTAAAAGAACTTTCTGTGCTTAACTCTTGAATTGCTGTCCTCAATCCAGAGTCTTGACTGTTACTGCTCTAAGCATTCAGGTCTTGATGTGGGAAGTAAGGATACTTTGTTAAATGCCTGTCTCCTGAGAATGCACTGTAGGAATAAAGGGTTTGTTCATCACTGCACACTCCTAATCTATCCTTCTCGACAGACACTACTAGTGAACATTCATAAATGGAAGGGTATCATACATCAAGACTTCAGAATATTACTGCTTCTCGCTACCAGTAATAGACAGTTTAATGGGTTACAATAAATGGAAGAGAAGGCATATGGAATAAGAGATGATGAAAAAAGTGAGGGATAAAAGACCAAATGAAACGTAAAGTGCAGAATACCTAAAGGAAGATATATGGTTACTGGGCCTGTGAATTTTGAAAAGCTGAAATCAGAACAATGAAGATGGGACAATAGTGATTCAGAGGCTGAATATAGTTGGAACAAAAACAGCTGGGGAAAGATACTATAATCTGAAAGGTTTCAAAATCAATGGTAGCCTTTATCTATTGATACTGGTTTGACTTTATTAAGATCAGAGGGAGAAAATGCTTGCCCTTCTCCTGTTGTAATAAAAATGACTGAATAAAAAGCCACTTACAGGTAAAGAGGACAGTAATGTCTGTAATAGCTTTGTATAATTATACATTAAGGCAGGAGTGGCCAATCTACCACAAGTGGCACGGGCAGCCTAATTCTGTGTGTGGCAAACGTAGATCAGAGAAGGAACAGGCAGCACAGCAAGATAGGACAAGAAGCAGAAAGCAGAACAGCAGATTGGGACTGGAGCACAGAGCAGGAAGCCCAGATTGGGCAGGGAGCACAGGGCAGGGAACAGAAAGCTTCGCAGTAGATTGGGCAGAGGAAGGGGACTGAAGTGGAGGAGGCTGGTTCCTGTGATCAGAAACCTGGCAAAGAATGTCTTGCAGTTGAAAGCTTGTCTAAATTTATCCCAGCTACATAGTTGTCCATAAAAAAAATCACCCAAAGAAAGTCTTGCCCCTCACACAGCTCTTTAGCTCTTTTCAAGATCAGAGGCCCACCCATGGAGACTAGTCTTCAGCAGCCACTAGGGGCATTTATACACACACTCCAAGAGTGGGAGGAGGCGCTTTAATTAGAGTGGCTCTGAGAGCCGCTCTAATTAAAGCACCCAGAGTGTCTTTTCTATCAGCGTCCCTGTGCTTCAAAATGGCAGCAGCTCGTCAAATGAGCTTTAAAGTGCCCACCACCATTTTGAAGCCCAGGGACACTACTACATGAGATGTGGCAGGCAGCTGGAGCGCAGTAATTGCCACACTCCAGCAGACTCTATTAATTGAGTCTTCTCCAACATGGTGGAATTCCAGCATATTGGAGCAGCCTCCTTGCTTGTGTGGCACTGTGAGATTTTAGTTAACCAGAAAATAGAGGGTGAGTCAGATAAGGATTAGGCTCTAGCCCTGTTCTCTGAAGCCATAACTCAGGATTATTTTTCTTCATAATTTGTTTAAAAAACAAGGTGTGCATAATGTTTGGAGGCATGTTATATGTGAGGAACTATGGTAAATTACAGCACAATATAACCTAATGTGCCATCATGTGTATCCTTCCCCAAGGCAAGCTGGCTTGTAAGCATAGCCCAACATGCACTGGAAGGCAGTTAAACAAAAATGTCTCGAGGTTTTTTCTTTTTCCTGGAGTAACAATACCCCTTTCAAAGTCATAGGTGTTTCTTCAGTTCCTCATCCATGGTCAGGAATAGTAGCCACATGTAGCTATGCTTACCCTTCTGTGCTGTAATGGGATGCCTTCTTTCCCTCTGCACCACACATAGTATTGCTGGTGCTCTCTGCTGCCTGCTCTATACTCTCTGTGTTCCTAACAGAGTAAACACCTTATTTTAAACCCTTACTTACATGTTTTTGGATCAGGTGGGTCTGGAGGAGGTGCTAGTGTGGATAAGAAAACTTTTTTTTGGGTACCAGTAGAATCGAAAGAAGCTGAATAAAACTCTTCTGTACAGAAAGGCTGCAAAATTCCAGTATCTGAAGAAACCTGTTTTAAATAAATGCAACTAACATAAATATCCCAGCCCATTTAGCTTTTCACTGTAAAAACATTCAGGAGTCCATTCGACAGGAGAGTTAACACAGGGTCAACAAAAATGGATTTTGAATTTCTAATTTAAAAATTAACTGATTTCAGTATTTTAGTTAGACACCTTGGTGAGAGCCAGCATTGAAAAAACCTGTAGGGCGTGTCCACACATGCAAGCATGTGCATTTGCAGCAGCTCAAATAGAAGCAGTGCAAATTTGAAACGGGGATTTTTGCTCCAGTGCACATGCCTGGACATGCACTTTGGTGTGGGGCAAATTGTACCACTTGGGGCAAAATAACCCTGCCTGGCTCCTCCTAGATCTGCAGCGAAGGGGAGTTAGAGCCCAGCCAAGGGGAGCTAGAGCTCAGGGCCAGCACCTGTGCTGTCCCCAGAAGCATAAAAAGCTGCTCTGTCCTGGCCCCATCAGTACAAAAAGCTGCCTTGGCAAGCCGCTCAGGGCCACTTACTCTCAGGAGCTTCTGGGGATTGGTACCTGGGCTCAGCCAATTGGTACCTGGGATCACTACCCCTTGTGCCAGCTGAACCAGCCCTGAGAGTTCCCTTCACCCTCTACCCACTGCAGCAGTCTGGCAGTGGGGGCTGCTGCCTGGCTGTGACCTGCTACGCACCTGCCAGACCCAGATGGAGACTGCAGAGCCAGTAAAGGCATCTGCCCTTCTGTGCTAGCTGCCAGTGGGCTGTGGCTGCAGAGTTGGCCTTTGTGCGGCACTATTGCCATGTGTGCCCGGCCATCTGGGCAGCTATTGCCTGGAAGATGTTCTGGGTGTGGTGGCCTGCCTTGAACTGTCATACCATGTCCTCCTGGCCCCAAGTGGCCAGGAGGTCAGCTACCTCCAGCTGGGTCCAAGGTGCCAGCTCTGACCGGGCTCCTCTGCCTGGGTCCTACCACTTGCCTCTCTAGCAGAAATTCTGGTGTTCCCCATTTGAAAACTGAAAAACCCCTGGTAAAAAAATCCCAAAGTCACTCAATACCCCGAAATCCATGTTCCTCCACAATTAAAACAACAGACCACTATACATAGAGAGAGAGAGAGTGAGAGACAGCAATCAGTTGGGCAATGTTTTATTGATATATCTACAGCATTAAAGCAATTTGGAAGCCTACCGGTGTCTTTATCATCATAATAAAATGAATTCTAAATACCTATATGTTTTGCTGTTTGCCTTTGGTTTTCTTACCATAGAGCAATTAGAGCTCCCTATGACCCCTTCACTAACCAGGATGTGGAGACAGCTGCCCCTGCAGCCACAGCTCCTGCCAGTAGGTCTCATCCTGTTTGGCAGTTGGGCACTCAGAGTGTGTGCTGGGGGGATGTGCTGTTTGCAGGACGGGGGTGGGAAGGGGGATGTTGGTGGCTGTGGAAGGATGTGGGGGGCTGTGGGCTGTGTGGGTAGGTGTGGGTGGATTGTGGGGGGGGGCTGCCCAGGAGAGGTGGTTCCCCTTCCCCCCTCGGGGCACAGGCCCCCTGCACAGCTAACAGCCTGCCCCCCAGAGGGCTACAGCCCCCCCACAGGGGCCACAGCTCCCCAACAGAGGTTACAGTCCCCCCAACAAGGGCCACATGGCCCCTGCAGGGGCTACCACCCCCCTGTAGGGCCGATATGCCCACCCTCGCTTGCTCCCCCAGCCCTCCGATGGCTTCCCCACGCAGCCCCAACCACTCCCTTAGATTCCCCCCAATGGCTGCCATCAGTGGGGCTCAGGGGACAGGTGGTGGATGGGGCCAGGTGGAGCAGCTATCCAGGGGGCTGGGGGAGTGGGCAGGGCTGGCGGGGTCCCCCCCCATGGTCCCTCCCACCTCCTCCAGCTCCCCCCCCACTTACTGGCACGGAGCCTGGGTGCAGCCCCCTGCAGTTGGCATGCTGTCTGCCCTGCACGGGCAGGCAGTATGCTTCAGCACCAGGGTGAGGGCCAGCCATAGAGACGCTCTGGCTGGCTACCAGAGCGTCTCTGTGGAGGACCGAGCCACCGGTTGCCTCAGGACACAGTCCCTGCCCTGCTTTTTTCCCCTCATGGTCTTTTTTGACCCCTGGATACCCAGGGGTCTAATTTTGCCCCTGTGCTGCTGCATTACCATTACAATTTGCTATTTACGTTTGTTCTACTAAACAACCAACTGTATATCCAAATTGTGTTGGGTTTTCTGAGCATACTCCTGATTTACTGAAGAAGAATAGTACAACCAGATTCCCAATACACATGATATGCTGCATGTTGCTAAAACAAGCATAGACCTTTTTGTTAATTCATGCAAGGTTCTAATTGAGAAATTAGCAGAGCTTCATTAACATATAAATGAATGTCATTCCACTATGTTCATGAGTACAAGTTCAGGGAAACTGAAATGGATTGATATATTATGCCCCAACTAACAGCACCATCATCAGTTTTCCATTCTATTTACATAAATTTAACAGAAAATAATGGTTTCATTTTTTCTTAGGGCAACAAATGCACTATCCAAGTTAGCATAGAGTAGCTATTAAAAAATGACCCTGTAAAATGCTACTGTTCCTGTAAAGAAACAAACTAGGCTAACTGATGCATAGTAGATTGGGACGGCTCCAAAATGCTTCACTTGAATTTAAAAAGCATTTAATTTAGGCTGATCAAACCTCAGTTTTAAGTTAATTTTATGCACCTACTTTGGTACCTTGCATGCAGCGGGCTTTTTATCAGAGGTCTATCTTAATTTATCTCATTATTCATTTGGAGACACAAGATTTTTTTTTTTTAATTATAACCACTGCCAAAGTCAACAACAAAATCTTACAATGTTTGGCTTGAAACCAGCTTATCCACATGCTGCACCACTGACTTCTGCAGAGTTGCACTCTCTTAAATGACTTCTGGATTTGATCCAAAGTTTTTTAAATGAACAGCACACTAGAATCAATGGACTCCCCACCATGAGGGTGTCCGCTCCCAGTGCAGGACATTCTAAACTCACCATCAGGTGGTGTCCCAAAGGTCCACACTAATATCTTTGCAAGAACAGGATGTTGGGAGAGGCAATTTCAGCACATATGTGTAAACACGGCATCATTCCTTTACTCTGCCTGCTTGCTTCTTTCTTGTATATCACAGGCCATTGCCTGATGGGAAGAGTTTAGTAAATAAAACGCTTGCATATTTCAGTATCCTGCCAATTCATACGAATGAAACAGACATACAGAGCAAAGGGACAGCACAACATGACAACCAAAACACAGCTGGTAAGCTAATTTGAGGCCTAGCAACCTTACCAGAGTCTCATTAAAGAAATGCAGCAATCTGTGGAATATTAGGTTTGATGCTTAACAACAGTTTTTTGCAGAACATGGTTTCATATTCATGTAATTAATTCAGGGATGCTTTACAAATGCTTTATCTTTACCACTGAAAATCAATAAACCTTTAAAGTGTTCCCTGGATGGATTTTTCTCTCAAGTCATACTCACAGAGTCTTGTTTTGCTTCAGAAAGGCCTGGAAAAGCAGGTTGCTCTGCTTCATACTCTACAAAGGAAAAAACAAACAAACCAAAAACCCCTTCACATTCCAATGAAGATTTTATCGCTATTTTTCTGAATAGAGTCACATAAATATTACTTTCTAAATGCTTTTTCATTTTGTTTGAAAATGTGAAAAACAGCGTGTGATGAATGAATTTAAGATGGAATTTAATTTGTTAAAATGACTTAGAACTTCTGACTCACTTATCCTGGAGAGTCAAGGTCAGCATTGCCAAGTCGCTCTTGAAGAAAGGCTGTTTGTCCTAAACCAGCAATTTTGCATGGTGTAAATAAAATGGTAGTGCTTGCATGAAATTAATTATTCTGTCCACTCATGGGCAATGGTACTTTTCATCTGAAGCTCTTAATAAACATTTACAGCTTTATCAGGTAGCTCCTTTTTACAGCAGAAAAATAAATAAATCATTGGGAAGATGGTATGTGACCTGTCGAGTTTATCAGTGAGTCAGATTTAAGAGATAAGATCCAGAAGGAGTCCACAATCCTAGCCCCATGCTGAACAGTAGGTAACACTTCTGCCCTAAGGGCAGAATTCCTTTAGAACATGTGCATGGCAGATCAGTCTTGGGTGTTGTGTTCTCGTCCTTCAAATCTGTTATTTATGGCAATGGCCGATTTGCCCAGGCATGGAACCAAATCTAATTCCCAGTGAAATCAATCGGAGTCTTTCAGTTGACTCAGTTGGTCAAAATCCGTTCATTGGAGAGCAATAAAGACCAAAAATATAATTTCCCCCTAAATTAAATTAGTTAAAAAAATAAAATCAAGAGCCATGGTAAAGAGCTCAAAGGCTTTTTAAGTGGGAAGTTTTCCTAACAACTTCTAAGATTTCTGCAGGAAAAAAAATATATTTTATTCACATAGTAGGAATATATGGTTATGAAATGCAACACTGAAACGCTAGAGATTATTGATTGAGAATATTACCTTCTTAAAATATTTGTACAGGTGAACCGATACATTGGTCCATATTGTATTGGCATCGATAAAAGGAAAATTGACATTATCAGCCATTGTCCTTTTTTGGCTGATGTGGCCAATAATGTCTCCAATAAATGCCGTGTGCATGTGCGCAGCCTGGAGAGCAGCATGGAGAGCTTGGAGGGCAGATCAAGGAGTGCAGCTTGAAGAGCAGCATCCAGCTGGTAAGTTTGTTGGGGAGAAAGGGCAGGGGGAGGGAAGAGGTGCAGGGTGGGGAGGAGATTGAGGCCTCTGCAGTAAGGGAGGAGGGGAGCCGGGGCTGGAGCAGGTGCTGCCCAGCTGGGATGGGGTGCAGGGAGGAGCCGCAAGCAGCTTGTCTGGGAGGAATGGGGGGGCTCCTGCCACTGTATGCACCCCCAGAGGAAGCATAGGGAGTTGTGTGCCCCTGGGATCTGTGCCTGGGGCGAGGGCAGGCTGCACTTGGGGCCATGCCAGGGTCTTTCTGGAGAGGGCTGGCCTGGGGCTGAGCTTGGGCTGGGTGGCAGCAGCGCTGGGAGGCAGGGGCCACAGAGTACCTCAAGCAACCCCCGAGCACAGCCCTGGTCCAGCCCCACCCCCTGCCAGGAAAAACCCAGTACAGTCCCTGGCCTTGAGTGCACAGCGGCAGCCCGCCCTTGCCCCACACATAAATCCAGGAGGCACACGCCCCCTACACTTCCCCCAGGAGTGCATGCAATGGCAGGAGCCACTCCCCCCCCGCCATCCCCCCTTGATGAGCCACTCATGGCTCTGTCCTGTGCCCCACCCTGGCTGGGTAGTGGCTGCCCCAGCTCCCCTCCTCCCTCACCGTGAGGCCTCCATCTGCCCGCCATGCTCCTGTGACCCCGCCCCCAACAGTCTTACTAGCCAGATGCTGCTCTCCAAGCTGCTGGGCTGCATATCGGTAATTGGATCAGTATTGGCTGATATGGCTTGTTAATAATCGGTCATCGGTATTGGCCCAAAATATCTTTATTGCTGCACCCCTAAATATTTGGAATGATATCTACCTAACTTAATATACTCACACCTGCTTTATATAAAGTAGAGATTGCATCTTGATATCAAAATTCAAGATCAGGACCTTGAACACAAAATAAACCTGTGATCACCCAAACAACCATTTTAATAATTAAGTATGCCTTAAGTGGCATTACTGCCTCCATACCTATCCTCCCATTCAGCTGAGTTAGGATAGATGGCATTTTATTCTAAGACTACTTAAATGAAAGCACCTACTCACTCCAACAACCCTGCTTCACTCCAGGACACTATAAATGACCAGATTAATAAATGATCTTATAGATACAATTAAATGACTGATGCATGAGCTTCAGCTTCCTGAAAATTCCTAGTGTACACTGCAGACATTGGGAAAGAAGCTGGAAACAAATCTTATTAATTTTGTATTAATTAAGCGGGTATTACAGTAGCCATATCACTGCCTTTCTGCTTTTACAAGGCAATAATCCGATTCCCTTGTTGCAATAAACCACAAGGCTGGATTTGCTCAGGAATCAGATTACCACATTGTAAGAGAGAGAATACTATCGCTTCATTATGCATGTAATAAATTGGACACCTTTGGCCCCACTGCAAGTGCATAATACAAGAATACAATCCTACTGGGAATGCCTGATGACAACATAAATCTCAAGAGCAATATACAATTTTTATTAAAAAGAGATTTGAACGTCTTGCTCTGCCATTGTGAGCAGCATGTGCTCCAGCACGCTTCAGAACCAGTGACAACCTGCGTGGAGGGATGCAGTCTGCAGAGCCGGCTCTGTTCTTATTTGGTTTTATTACGTTTTTGTGTCGATGAGGCACTAAAAGGCCAGTGCAAATACTGGAGTCAGGGCTGCTGCAGCCTTGCCTTGGCAGTGGCAGGTCATGCCCAGCAAGTGGAAAGGAGGGGACTTGAAAATAAAAAAGCAGGAATGAGACAGGTCACTTGCCAGCCCAAAGAGCACCCCTAGTTTGTCCCTCCCAACCTCCTCCCTCTGTTGTGATGGGCAGCACCACCTGCCCCGCGCTCTCTCACATCGGTACCCTGGGTGTCAGCTCTGAATCTTTGGGGCGGGCCTCACATCCAAGGTAGGTCTTACCCTCGCAAGTCCTTTCTCGGCGGCTTCTCTGAAAGACAGCCCCCCACTCGGCCTCCCATCCAGGCTTGCAGGCCCCAAATCCTGCCAAGTCCTTTGCACTCCTGGCAGACAGCTTTGGCCTGCTCGCCTGTGCTCAGAGCCCGGTGCCAGAGCCGCCTTGCCCTCTCCTGCCCCGTCTCCCGCCCACCGGCGCCTCGCCCCGTGCCTTAGCCCAGGGGTGGGCAACCTGCCGTGTGGTGCCACAGGTGGCAGGGGCAGCCCGGTGTAGGGCAGGAGGCAGAGGGAGCAGAAAGCAGAGTGGGCAGGAAGGAGAAAGCAAAGCAAGAGAAGAGGGCAGGGAGCAGAGCAGTAGCTGAGGCGGGGCAGGAGCAGGAGCTGGGCGCAGCAGCGGGGGGAGCCCACGGCGAAGGGCCGCGGGACAGGGGCGGCTCCCACCTGCGCAGATCCGCTCCCAAAGGCTCCGCGGTTCCGCAGCAGTCGCCATGGGGGGGTCACCATGGCAACCGGCAAACCGTCGCGGCCATTACCCGGCGCAGCCCGCGCGGGGTTGTTTCCTTCCGGGTCGGGCCGGGCCGGGGCGAGCGCACGTGGGGCCGCGGCAGGTAGGAGGCGTGGGGACAGGACGGGGCGGGGGCGGTAGCTGCCGGGCCCCCGCCGCCGCGCTGAGGGCACAGGCGGAGGAGCGGGCCAGGCGCCCTCGGCCGCACGGGACAGAGGACGGGCCGGGTGAAGCCGCCTCCCCTCGTTCCCGTCGCTTCACGTCGTCACGAAGAGGCGAAGCCGAGGCCGGGTCCGTCCTTTGTGCGCGGCTCGCGCGGGAGGGGCAGCGCTGTCATGGCTCGGGCCGCCTGTCTCCTAGCGGTCCCGGCCGGCAGCAGGGGGAAGCGGGGGCAGGGTAGGGCAGGCCCAGCCTGCTGCAGCCAAACGCCTCTTTGCCCCGGGGCTGTATTTGTGGTAACAAGCAGCAAACACGAGGCTCGCTCCTCTCCCAGCTTGCTTGTTCCAGGCGTCTCGTGCAGACTCCTCCAGTCCCTCCTTTTCTCTGTTCTTAACTTGTGGTTGGATGTAATTGAGCCCATCTGTGGTGTGACTCATCCCTGATTGCCCCGCACCTTTGAGCCTTGGATAACAGGATGGCCATGCAGGCATCGCCGGTCCATTACTAGTTGCATCTAATGACATTGCCAGCAGAGCTCTCTGAAAAGGATCCTTATTCAAGGGCTCAGAAAAGCCATGCCAGCTATGACAAGCTTCAGCAGTAGCTGTCGCTTGCTTCCAGCGCAGGCAGAAGCAATCCCCGATGGGTCTCTCTTCTGTACAAAACAGCTTTTATGTCCTGATCTTCAAAGCTACGTGCTAGTTTTTTGGATGCAGGCGAAGGGAACTGGATGCTGGATGCTGTGTATGTCTGCAAATGGGGCCACTGTTCTCTTTCCTCCACATTCAAGTGCTACACTTAGTATTAACAGTTGAAAAGACAGTGAAGCGCTAAACAAAGAGGTCTGTGGTATAATGTTTGAGCTGTGCATTTATTTGTTTTTTCAGAATGACAGTAAAGAAAGAGGGAAGGAGTAATGACAAAGAAACTGCACGTAAGAAAAAACCAAAACCCATGAAAACCACTGGGAGTCAAACTGACATCAAAATTGAAGAGGGCATCCAGTGTGAATCACAAGCAAAACCTAAGGTGAAGGAAAAGAAACGTTTGGCAAAAAAGGAGGATTCAGACTGGGTGAATTCTAAGAAAAAGAAAGTTGGCTCCAAGTCTAAGAAAAAAGCATGTTTTGAAAACTCTGTGAATGTAGAAAGCCATCCAGATTCCCAACCACTAACAGAACCAGAGGAAAAAACTAAAGTTCTCAAAAAAAAGAAAAGGAAAGACAAAGGTCTTTACTTTTTACCACTGGAGAAAAGTCAGAACTGCAACCCAGATCTGAAAAACTACACAGCAGATAATCAGGAAAATGTATTCACTGGTAAAGAACCCAGGAAGAATATCATCCAGAAGTCTGAAGGGGACAGCAAGGTAACCAAAACGAAGAAAAAGAAGAAAGGCAAAGATATTTTCTCCTTAACAGTGAACTGTAATGAAAGCAGTGTATGTCACATTTCTAGTAAAAAATTGCAAAAAAAGCATATAAACAATTCTCAGGAAAAAATCACTAGTAAAAAACACAGAAAAGGGATTGTCCAGAATGATGAATCCGGTAATGTTATACAGAAGAAAAAAAAGAAGAAAAACAAAGATAAACACACCTCTCTACTAAAATTGAAAGGTAACGTGGACAATAATCATGGGACTTCTAAACACAACATCCCAGTAGGTGACTTGAAAAATAAGCAAGGCATCAGTTCCCACGAAAGTACACCGGGAACGGAGAGAGAGAATATTGTCCAGAACTCTGAAAGCGACAGAGACATGACCAAGAAGAGCAAAACCATTTCTTTGCCAGCAGGTGAGGCTAATCAGGACCACAGTTCTAGCATTCCCAATAAATACCTACCAAGACACCAAAAAGACAAGTTCCAAGATAAAGTACTCACTGGAAAAAAACGCAAGAAGAAATTTGGAGACAGTGCAATAATCAAGAAAAAGAAAAAGAAGCTTCATAAAGAGGAGGAGGAAGTAACTAAGTGTGTAACTCCTTCAGACGTTGAAAAGGTTGCATCCATGGGTGGGAAAGCCACACCAGTTAAAAGTAATAAAAAGAAGAAATCCAAAACGAGGGCTGTGGAAGGTACAGCAATGGACGGCATTGATGGAGGATCATGTGAAAATAATAATGTGCCCTATGAGGGGAAGAAACCCAAGAAGAGAAAGAAACAGAGACCAGAGACTTCAGCTGAAGAGCCAAGCATGAAAAAGAAGAAAAAGATCAAGATGAAGGAAGAAAAAACTGATAGTGAGGCAGCGGTAAGCTCCAAGTACATTTTTTTTTTATTGCACCTTACCACCAAATCTCCAAGTGTTTCTTCTACATATTAAAGCCAAATCACCAGATCTATTTTACAAGCTGCTCTGTGTGCATGGACCTTTGTGTCTGCACAGGGCTACAGGAAAATAAATGGGGCTGTGACAGGGATGTGGGTAAAAACCATGGGAACAGCTTTCAGGAGCTGAGGTTAATAGTTTCACTTGCAACAGTCCTGAGGGAGGTTTCAGTGGGGTTTCTGTTTGTTTTCTTCTGTTGTCTTGTACCTTTTGCTGCAGTCAGTGCTTCAGTAACAAAAATGTAAAACACAAGCTACCTGTGGAACTGGCAGGAGTTAGCACAAAAAGGAAGCCTATATCTAAAACCTTAGTAAAGCTGGAGTGTTGTAGCCAGGATGGTCCAGGTTGTGGCTGAGAGAAGTGGTGGTGGCAGTGATAACCAGGGATCCTGGTTTTCTCTGTTTAAAAATCACAAATTCTCTGATAAACACACACACATACATACACACACATTCTCTGATTTAAAAAACCCTAAAATCCATTATTAAAATGAGACACCACTATATATATGTGTGTGTGTGTGTGTGTGTATCAATATTTACAATTTGGAAGCCTCAGTCACTGTAATAAAATCAATTCTAAATACCTATACATTTTTGTATTGGATTTTGGGGTTTTTATCATGGAAAATCAGAGCTCCCCCTTTGCTCATGAGGATGCAGGTCCAGGCCCCTCACTCTCAAGCCATAGCCCCCGGCCCTGCTGGTCACCCTCGCCCGCACCTGCAGCCCCCTGTCCCTCTCAACCCTGCCAGACAAGCCCCCCAGCTGCCAGAGCTACAGAGCCAGGGACCCACATCCGCAGCCCCCTGCCTCTCACAGCAGCACCTGAGCCCCAGCTGCCACCCACGGGAGGTGGCAGTGACTGCTGTGTGCTGAGCAGGAAGCAGAGCACAGAGCCTGGCTCCCCTTCCCCCACACACTGCTTGGCTGGAGTGGAGCCCTTGGGGAGGAGAGACAGAAATGCAGGCTGCCCACTCTCCTCCCGGCAGCACTGAGGGGCACAACTGCCCTGCCACCCTACTGCTGCTAGACAGGGAGGGTGGCATGGGGCTCACAGCAGCAAGGAGCTTCCCCTCCCAGCCCTGGTCTGCCCTGTCACGTTGGGTCCTATCTGCTGGGTCATGGAGGCCCCAGGGGGAAGGCAGCAGGGCAGGAGCACCCTCTTGGGTACCTTATGCAGAGTTGCAGCCTACCGCACGCACAGATCTGGGGGGCATGTGCCCCCCCTGCCCCACCCAGGAGTGTGTGCAGTGACAGGGAGCCAGCCGCACCAGCTTCTACTCCCCCCAGATGAGCTGCCCACAGCCCCATCATACTCCCTGCCAGGGTCCTGCACCTGTGAATTGCAGCCCTGGGTCCAAAGCCCCACACACTGTCCAGCTGGGCAACAGTCCCAGCCCTGCCTCCCTCCCTATGGGGGCTTCAATCCCCCCACCAGACTTACCTGTGGGAGCTGCTCTCCAGGCTGGCTGGTGGCCATCTACATACACACGCACAGGGCGCCTCCTGCGAGAGCGCCCTCCTCCCGCTCACCCCAGCCTCTTGCAGGCTGGAACTCTGCCCACCTGTAGAGAGCTCTTTGCAAAAGTGCAAATCCACATTTCTCTGTTAGATGAGAAATCTGTTTTTTTCAGTTAAAAGGGAAAATCTGTTTTTTTTTCTGTGGGAAATGGAAAACCTGGATCCCTGATGATAACAGAGGGGAGTCGAGCAACCTTGAGCCATCACCCATACCTGGGAAGAAGGCCATGTGCCAAGAGGCAGGGAGGGGAGTCCACCCACCATACAACACAAAGAAGGGTGCTGTAGACCTGAAAGTTTGTCAGATTTCTCTCCCAACTATACAGTTGGTCCCAAAAAAGATACCACAAAGAAAGCCTTGCCTCACTAAAAATATATATACGTTTTCTCATATCTCTGCCATTGTCACTAATAATGGCAATAGCAGCAATAGTAGTGTGGACTACCATGCCAGCCAATGTCTTTACCACCAGGCCATCCAAACAGACCATCTAGAATAGATAAGATGCTAACCTGGTAGTGTCCACTAGCACCTTGTCTAAACTTACTTTTTTCCCTTAAGTTTCTCCCACTGTTGCCACCAGTGGTAGAAATATCTTACCTATAGCAACAAAGGGAAAACTTTAAGGGGGAAAAATTCCGACTGTGAACATACAATTTGAGGAAAATCCCAAGTGTAGACAAGGTCTAAAATGTTCACCTACAAACCTCAACTGATCAAATGTTAGGATCTGTAAGGAAACGTGCTAAATCCTAAATTAAAACAATCCCTAAAAGGCAAAATGAAAAATTGGGTATTTTAAGAGATGGGTAAACTTTAGTTCCAGGAGTCCAACTTGTCCAGGGTAACTAGAAGTAAAATCTGCTTTGGCTGACTTAAAAAATCTCATTGTGCACTCTTAACACACTATAACCCCGTGATGCCCTAACTGTTCTTTCTAAATGAGCTTGCTGTATGTGGCATGTATTTGGGGAAATGCACATCCTGTTTCCTTGTGGTAAGGGCAGGGGTGACTAGAAACATTTTTGACATGCCTTAAAAAAACAGTCCACAAAAAGCAGTATTTTTTTCCTCTGTGAAGGCTTTCAAAATATTTAGTACTGCTTAAAAATAGTGGTAGCATGCTATTATGATCATTTATTATTTTCTCTCCTTTCTCCTTTTATGGTCATAAGGCCAAATATCTCAGTATATATAAGCACCTAAAGATACCTTGCTTTAGTAAGATTTTCAAAAGTGCCTACAGGTATACTGATTTCCAGGCACTTGTGCAAATCCCAGTGGGCTCCTTATCTGCATCTTGCATGCCTAAATACCTTTCAAAATCTGGCTCTTACTTGCCAGAGACCTGCTTGATTGCCATGGGCATGAAGAACACACAGCTCAGTGTTGATGGGAGCTGCAGGTGCCTCAGCACATTTAAAAATCAAATTCTAGATGGCAGGATTTCTACAAATACTTTATACTTACATGGAGCTTCTTAGACTCTACAAGAGCTTTACATACATTTGGTCTCAGCTGCTCCCAGAAGTAATTAATATTCCATTGGTGTTACAGCAGAGAAAAAGCTAGGTCCAGATAAGATAGCATGTACCTGGAGCCATGCTGTAAGTCAGTGGTAGAGCAGGGAATAGAATTTACAACCTTAGTTTCTGCGCTAACCACCAATTCATGCAACATAACACTGTAAAATTAGCCTTCTTCCTCAACCGTGGCTGGCTCTGGAGCAGTATTTTCTAGCTGGCAGCTTGCTGCAGCAGCTACAGGGAGAGCTGCAGTACTTCCTCCGACTTTTTGTTAAGATTGGCAATATGTTTGGTCATGATGGGCTCCCAAGGTTGTTTAGTCTGGGATACCATTTATATTTAACACACTTGGAAACATAAGTATGTGCTGGGAAACCTATTACTGTACTTTGCTTTGGTATGTCTCCCTGTACCTTAATTTGGATTCTGTAGAAACCCACACTGCTTTCTAAGATCCAATACTTCTAGTCTACATTTCAGTGTACAAGTGGATTTTTTTACTTACATGGAAGTCCAGAAATAGCCTTTTTCAGGAAGGGTGTATGGTTGTATGTATATAAGTACTTTATCATTGGGTAACTGGAGACATGGGGATGTAAATGCCTTTGTTAGACTTTTCTTTTTGACCTTTAGAAGGACAAAATGGTTTTATTGCTGGGATACACTTTCTAATTAAATTGATATTGCTCTGTTGAGACTGTTAGACGTTGTTTGCATGCTCACATGCGTACAAAGGCAAGATAAGCTTTATAGTGATAAATGCAACTGCATGATGGTGCTGAACTATTTAGATGGAAAACACAGCAGGAGATAGGGAGAGAGATATGTGTTTTGTCTTTTCTATTCGTGTCCACCCCTCTTTAAATTAATAGCGAAACCTTCCCCAATGAAATTCCTCTCAAGATTTAGAAATCTGGCTATTGTTAGGCCTGCTAACACTGCTGTAATATGCTGCTGATAGTACTGGTCTCCTGTTTCACTGCATCACAATTCTGGACCAGTTTCTCATCTCCAATGCATGTCACACACTGCTGCATCTCTCAGAAAATTCACTGATCTGCTTGTGGAGCAAGCATGCTGGCCAAGGGGTTTTTTTGTTTTATTTTTTTAGACAATATGCAGTGATTCCAGCTAGTAGCTAAGACTTGCATTTTTTCCCCTGAATATAATTATCCCTGAATGAATTTGGCTTAAGTGGAAACTAATCTTATTGATGTAGCTCTGACAGCGTATTTTATGTGTCAGCCATATGAACGCCCATTTGGAGGTAGGGATCCCAACATGATGGAGAGGTTCCAGCTCCTTTCATAGTTTCATAGTTTCTAGGGTCGGAAGGGACCTGAGCAGATCATTGAGTCCGACCCCCTGTCATGGCAGGAAAGAGTACTGGGGTCAAACGACCCCGGCAAGGTGGTCATCCAACCTCCTCTTAAAGACCCCCAGGGTAGGAGCCTGCACCACCTCTCTTGGAAGTTGGTTCCAGATCCTAGCCGCCCTGACCGTGAAGTAGCGCCTCCTGATACCTAGCCTAATTTGTGGTCCCCGTATAAAGGCTGAATTAGAACGTCTGAAATCACATTTCTAACAGTGAGTTGAACTGTCCCTAGTATTCCCTTCCTTTGAGGGTCTGACTACTGAGCTTTTAGCATACTGACATAGGCCTGCTTGGGCATTGATTTGGCTGGCAATTTGAAATGTGTGTGAAGAGAGAGCAAAATGATAGTGGTTACCTTGCGGTGGTGTCCAAGGGCCCAGTCCTGTTCCTGCTGAATTGAGCAAACTTTGCTGGTGGTGTCTGTAGGAGCAGGACAGAGTGGTTACAATAGGAAAAAATAGTGGTAATGATCATTGAATGCCTTCCTTCTTAATGGTGGTCATTCTTTGTGTGCATGCTTCCACCTGCGTAAGCCCCACTCTAAGTATCTTGTTCGTTCTCACTAAAACAACACTGTTTCACAACAGAAAGTCTCTGGTGCCTTTGTTAATGAGACTTCATTACCCTTATGTAGTCCAATCATAACTAGTAACACTGGACAAAACAGAGCAAATGCAGTCTATGCCCCAGCCCACCTATCATTTGCTGCTAAGCTGTTTATTTGCTGGTGGTTGGTTCCTGCAAAGGGTTGTTGCATGCACCTTCTATGGGTTCAGCACAGCCCAAAGGACAGCCTGGTTCTGCCAACTGTTTGGTAACCTGGAGGGGGTCAGCTCCTTGGGAATTACCTAGCATGAGTGCACACCCTTCCTCCTTTCTTGCCTGCCACCTGCCCTCCAAGCTATAAAATCCTTGGCAGTTGTTAGCAGAATTTGGTCCTTTCCTGTCATCCCTGCTTGTTTTCTTGTCTTAAAGAAATCTGAAGAGACAGTACTAGGCCATCTAGAAGCAAATTCTCTTTTTTTAAGAGCCTGGGCTCTTCCTGTAGTGAAGAGCATCTCCTCCACATTTGTGGGGTAGATGTCCTTATGTGTCTGTGCATGAAAGGGAGATTTGGAAATGAATTATCTGTGGCTCGCCTTAAAAACAAACCACAACCATAAGTAATAGCGGCCCTTGCTCCTGTAAGTATGCTGCAAATCTCCTTGTCCTGGCATTCCTTGCTTATTTCACGCTTGGATTATTGTGGTAGCTTTCTCAATAGATCTTTCCTCTGGCCACCTTCTCCAGGCTTGTCAAAAGCTTGTGGCTCAGTTAATTTTCCACTAGCCCAGGCTCTTCATTACGTATCCAGTTACACTGGCTGTCCATTAATCCTGCCCTTGTTATTGACTGGGGGAAACAGCAGAGAAGAACCAGAAGGTGCAGAAGCCACTAAAGCAGAGTACTGCTGACTAAGGTTTGGAGGGTACCTGTGATCCAGGCCAACTTTTTGCATGCAGAATTGTGCATGGGAGGCTCCCTTCCTTAGCTGCATCCCATCTGCTTCTGCAGGCTCTGGACAGAAAGCTGTGGAGGAGCAGCCAGTTGGAGTAGTTGCAGAGGTACGGACCTGTGTACGTTGAGCCTGGAGTTGTCTGCCCTGGACAGACAGAACTGGCTGTTCGCTCCAGCCTCACCCTTCCACCCCCACTCCTGCCATTTTCTCTTTGGCTTCGCTCTTCTGGCTCTTACTCCTTCCCTTTGCTCCATATGGATGATTGCTTCTGTAGCTGGCAAATTGAGTTATGGTAAGGCTTTTTAGCCATAGTCCAGGCCTTCCCGGAACTAAGCAACAGCATTGAACAGCGCTCCTGTGGCTCAGGGAGATGCGAGTGCTGTGACTGGGCAGTAGGTGAGCTCTGGTTTTCTTATAGGGAATGTGGCTGACAGAGTGCCGGGGGATTGGTGCACCAAATAAGGGATGCTTGGCACAGAGCCGACAGTTTGGGATTAACAAATTATACAAGTAGTGGACAAACAAAGAGAGAGTGTGTGTTTTGTGTTGCCACCCTGGGGAGAGAGGAGCAACCTTGGAATTCTTGTTCGAACAACGGGGCTTCCAGAAACGAACGTCCCACACACCCAGCAGAGGATTGGAGGCCAGCACCCCCAAAGGTGGCTGCTGTAATGTCTAAGGAACCACTTGTTAGGTCATAGTACAGGGAGGAAACTCGGAATAAAGCCTAGAGGCACATCAGACAAGTTGCAGTGTCAGTCCTTGGAGGGCTCTGGCAAAAAGCGTCCTGGTAGTGACACCCTTCTAACATAACTCACTCAAAACAAGAATGTGAAAACAATATACTGTTTGCTTCCACCCAGTTCTCTTTGCTTATGTTGGTACCCCCTTCCCCACACTGTGTTTGTGCTTTCCATTTAGACCATGATGTCTTTGGGACAGGGCTCATATACTGCTCTGGGAGCAGTACCTGGCACAACAGGGTCCTATTCTTGATTAACCGTTATGCACAACAACAAACCTGATAACAGAGGGACCTTTGTGAGCTGGCTTCTCTGTATTTTCCATGTCTTGACATTTGTCACAGATTCAATGCCAGTCAGCTCAGCCTTTTCTTTACACAGTGGAGAATGTGGCCGAGTTTTGATTATTACAGAACTGTAATTTGAAGTGTCGCTGCATCACCAGCATGTGCACAGGAGATTATAATATGTTCCTCTGAGGTTTATAAGTCTCTTGTGAAGAAAGGGTTTCAGATGTCCAGAGACTTTTATTAAAGTTGTGTTTCTGTTATGCAAAGCGTTAGCAGATCTCTTTCCCTGGAGAAAACTTCTCCAAGAAGCTGCACAGGATCAGCTGTCATCTTCAGTTTAGAAGTTGATGGTTTCTTCTTACCTAACACTTTACTGGGTTTTAGTCCGTCTCATCTGAGCCTGCTCTCGCATTTATTTTTGGTGCTAAGTAAATTCCACATAACGTGAATAGATCCAGGCGGAATCTCATCACAGCCACCTTTATGATGGTGCTCTGTTTTGTCCTAAAAATTTACTGTGAAGAGATTTTGCCTATAAAGCAAGAAAAAGGGTTTGATAAATCAGCGGTCACCTAACAGGGGCTCCATAACTGACTCGTATAGAAATGTCACTGTTATGGATTCCTGTAGATATTTCTTTGTCCAGTATAACATTACAATAAACTTCAAGGAAATGCCTGGCTAATGTTATCATACTGATATTTCACTGTAAAAAGATTCAACCTGTATAGGCAGGAGCTGGAAAAGGTTTTGGTGTAATGACATTTTTCATAGTAATGGCTGTTGTCCTAAATAGCACAGGGCACTGTGTGGCTAATTGCCAGTGGCCTGGGTTTGGAAATTTTTTCTACTAAAATTATCTTTGTTATAACAAGATTACACCTTTAATCATACTGACATAGGGTTTTTTCCCCTCTTGTTTTACAGGAATCTGAGAATGATGTAGCAGTTGTGGGGGAAAGAAAAGGAAACTGTGATGAAATAAATATAGACAAGGTATTATCTCAGTTATATAAATTCTGCAGTTTTGTGTAAGGCCTAATATCTTCCTATCAGGGAGGTATCTTTATATCTAATGAAGAGCATGATCACACACAATCTATGCAAGTAAGAAACAATAATAAAAAAAAATTAAATGGCAGTCTCTGCCAGTGCTACACAAAATAGAAAATTACTTAGCACATGGAAAACACCGTACCTTCTGCAGGCCAAGGCCAGCACATAAATCTCAAGTGACAGGTAAAAAGGGTTTGAAGTAGCATATCAAGATTGAATGTTTGGTAGTCTGGCCCCTGTCAGCCCAGCTGTTACCTGCAGTCAGAAGGATTAATATTGATTGATAACTGCAAAATATTTGCTTTGTGTGATGCTTACTTGTAAAAAATGGTAATATCTGAAACTAATGTGGATTTACTTTCTGAAACTATGGGCAAAAGGAAAACGCATTTATGCTGCACCTAACAATACAGATTGGTTTTCTGATTGCCTTCTTTACCCTTCATCTTTATATTGTGAATTTAGTCAGTAAAACGTTCACACAAAAATACACTTTCTTTATAGACAGTAAATAACTGCAATATTTTTCCATCTTTTAGTTGAGACGGCAAGCCCTGCAAGAAGAGATCGACCGAGAATCTGGCAAAACTATGGGTTTCAGAAGCAAAGTGAAATCTGTACGTATGAACTTAGAGCTTGTTCTTATGAGATAACATGGCCCAGAGTAACCCCCCATCTGTATGCTAGTCATGTGCACTGCCTGGCACACCAGCTTCTCTTCTGATTGCAAATTTGAGGTCATGCTACAGAACAAATTAGTCCCATCTCGAGAGAGGCTGGGAGCAGACCAGTGAACTCTAGCAGCAGTGGGGATTGTACGGACCTCTAAGTCCCATCATTAGTCCTGAAAAGTAGCATTTTTCCTTCTCTCTGGAGAATTAGCCAAGATAAATTTGCTGCTAAATCATTTTCTATTTATTGTGGAATATAAATAACACTAGTCCATGAATAGAGCTGTCATTGGAACTAGAATTAGTACAACAGCATGTCCCTTGTATTTGGAAAAAAATCTAACCTTTTGAAACTTCAGGAAAACTCTGAAAGTGTGATGCTGTAATTCTTGATGGCTTTAACATACTAAAGTTAATCCGATATAACTCCAGCGATTTCAGTGGGACACCAGTACAGACACATCTGACCTAATTGTACGGTGCTTTTAAATTGCATACCATGAGCTGTGGAAAATGAGCGAATTGCTGAACCCTGACATCTGTCAAAAGGAATAACCACTTGCACCTGGTTTTTCAGCAGTGAAAGCATAGAGCAAGGTGGTAGTCCCAAACTACTGAGCACAGCATTCAGCCCATCCAGTGTGTTTTAAAGTCTCCATGTTAGCTTGGCAGGCATTTGGTCATTCGTGAATAGATGCTGGCTGTGTCTGTCAAAGTACAGAAGCCTCTGTACATTTAACCGAGGGAACGGAGAATTTGACCAATGTATTTGGGGAAGAAAGTCTCAGATGAATAATTCCAACTAGATATGCAGCTCAAGCTTGGTCAGGTGAGTGAGAAGACAGAAAATGGATCTCTCCTCCACCCAGTCAGTCATCTTTTAACTGTTCACATTTCCCAGGCACTTCTCACTTCCTTGCCTTTTCATTTCCTGCTCCCTGACTCCAGGAAGATTTAGCATGTAACGTGTGTCAGCTGCTGCAGTATCTCGTCTTTACTGAGGCTAATAGGATGCAAAAGGGGGAGGGGGCCTTATTAATAGCCAGGATTATCTCAGCTGTCTGGACTGCAAGAGTAGGCTGCCACTATTCCAGGGAAGTATGAATTCACATCAAACAAATGGTAGAAACCCTAGAAAACACTCATGCAAATTTTTGCATAGCTTTAGGGGGAGGACCGGGAAATGAAGTCCCTGCTTTTATTTTTAAAGTTATGCTTTAAAACTGTAACAGCCTAATTGACTCTGAAGTCATTCAGAAAATGACATTGTTGTCAGGGAATCCCAGTCCTTTGATGCTGATCTATCAGTGGTTATTAGCACATTGAAGAATAGGAGCTATGAAGACTAATTAGTAAGCTTCACAAAGACTAAGCTGGAAATGCTGCAGTAAAAGCCATGTGTAGTAATTGCCAGTAGTTACCTTAAAAAATTATAGGGTTTGAAAAGCTGTAATTATTTCTGCATCTGTGCTGATGTGAATCCTCCATCCCAGAGTGAGAGAGCAAGCATGCCTGTGTGTCACAGACATTGGCTTGAACCAGCTGTGTGACAACTTTACTAGTATTTCTACAAAAGCTGAAATATAAATTGAAATGATGCTTCACTTTGAACAGGATAAAAACTGCATACTACGGAAATCCTGCTTTTAAAAGCAGTATTTCAGTCTGCTGAATGGCCATTATGTGTTTAATTTATAACAAGCCCTTGTAGCTTGTTGGCAATGCTGAAATTCTTGTATAGTATTGCTGTGTAGCTTCTTGGCTGTCTCAGTGAGGCTAAAGGTTTTGGTATGAACCCAAGGGTTGAGTTGGATGGCTTGCAAGCTTTCACATGAATTGAATTTGAATTCATGGGTGGAATTCTAAAGTTTATCCAGCTCTCAGTTTCTTAATTAGGCGTCAATTAACCAGCACAGTTCCATTTAGCCAGGCAGCATCCAATTTCAAAGAGTGATATTGCAGTGTCAGTCATGTCAAAAATAAAAGAGCTGGCAATTACATTGTGGCCCCCAGGTCAGCCTCAAGACCTGGGTAAAGAGACTTAACTGATAACGCAGTGATCTTAAATAAACCAGAGGTGGGAAGAAGGAAAATTGCTTCCGATGTAACCTTGTGTCCGTAAATACAAAAGTAGAAATTTTGCTTTTGCCCTTAGGCAGCTTGGCCTAAATTTAGCTCCCAAATAGTTTGGCATTTAGCACATAGTAAAACTGAATCTGGGAGGAGCAGATGTACAGTTTAGCTAAATAAAGAGAGGACCTTAGATGAGATGCTCTACTGTGTAACACTGGAACTGCTGGGAGCTCCTGCCTTCATTAGCAGCAAAATCCAGAGCTAAATAATGAGAACTAACTATCTACATTGGTGCTGGGCGTATGAGTGAACGATGCATCTCTGTTGTGAGCAGCGGATAATCAGTAACAAACTGGGGAAGAAATCATGTGATTGGGTGCCTATACATGTACAGTGAGGCTGCTCCAATGCACTGCAATTATGTAGTAATTACAGTGCATCGAAGCAGACGATTAATTGAGTCTGCAGGAGTGTGTTAATTACTGCGCTCCAGCAGACTCCAGTGTCAGATGTATCAGTGTCCCCGCCCCCACCTGAGCACATCTAGAAATGTCCACTGTTCTTAGCAAAGCTAACTTCATTAGAAAAAGTTCATTTTCATTTCCCTAACTCTACATAGGGAAATGAAAAGTATTCATCAGAAGGTGACAAGTCTGAAATCTGCTCTTGAAAAGACAAGTGGCAAACTAGTTAGTAAAATTGAAGAGTGGCCTGTAAAGGCCCTCGTCTTTGAATGGAGAGGTGTCCAGATGGTAGAGAAGCTGAATGCCTGAAGGGAGAGGAAAAAAGAAACACTGAAGACAAAGACAGGAAATACAGGTGATGCAATAACTACAGCTCAGCTCTACAGAGTTCTTGTGGGATTACTCCCTACTCCTCCCCCATTTTTTTTCATTATGGTCTTAAAATTAAGCACATTTTGTTCCATTTGACATGGCAGTTCTCTCTATTGGCTTCAGAAAGACGGTAGTTATTGAACATACCCTAGCTTATCTCTGGAGGTTTGCCTGGGGCCTTAGTCCACAAGACAGACTGTAAACATTATGTAGTTGAAGGGAATTCTGTAATTGTCCTTAAGTGGCTTATCTGTACTGCAAACCAGTGGACAGTGCTGCAATATTTCTGCACACGCTTTAGAAGGGTTGAGGCTTTAATACTAAGCAAATCCAAAGTGATATTAAACTGTAGAAGCTTTTTTCCTTGCCCTGCAGAATTTCTCTACTGCAGGCAATGGGTATAAGTGTACAAAACATGGTAGTAATCTATGACAGACTGGACTGGAAAAGCAGCAGGAAGTATTCAGTGAACAATCCCAAGTGTTAACTCCCTGCCTTGCTAATTAGTAGCTGTACCTTTTCTTTTATTTCATTACAGGCTACAGCATGCAAAGTGCTGTGTGCGATTGAGCACATTGTCGCATAGGACCTTACATTTGCAGTTAGCGTGGGTGAATGTTAGCGCAGAAGTCAAAGCCCTATGGTCTGCAAGAAGGTGGAATGGCAGCAGCAGCCATACCCTGGCATACTGCATTTTCTTGGAACATCCATTGATTGCAACAGTTTGCATTGGTGTTATTCAGTTTTATTGATCTACTGAAGGAAAACCTCATTAATAATCTTGTTCTCTTTTGCAGGACACCAAGTTCGGCCAGTGGAGCACAGCTGCTTTTGAAACTTCAGATGAAAAAGCAAAGTTCCTCAGACTCATGGGTGGTTTTAAGAAGGGCTCTACATCAGTCCAAGATCCACCAGCCATCACAGAGAAGCCAAACATGGCTTTGAGCAGGGAAGGGGAAGAAAAATTAAAGCAGGCTCTGCATGTGGAGTTTGAGAGAGCCGTGAACTTGAAGCACCACAGAAGAGTTGGCCTGGGATTCCAACCTGTCGGCAAAAAAATACACATAGACAAGTGTGCTTCTAGATCCATCAAATTTGAGGACTGAACTGTGCAGTATGATGGAAGGGATGAAAATGCAGCATGGAAACTCGATTGTTACTTGCCACAGCTGTTTATTTGGAATAAGCTACGGAGCATTTCAAACTTACGTTCAACACAAAATTTGCAACTTTTGTCACAACCTCAAGTGAGGCAGTGACTTGAAGCCTCAGTGCACACTGGGATAGGAACCTGCCCAAACACAGCCCAGAAGTCTTCTAGCATGACTCCTTCAGCAAAGGTTTGAGGCTTCAGCCATAGCTGGGGACAGGTTAAAGTTTGTAAGTATTTGTTTACTTTTCAGAATGAAGACTATTGTAAATTCTTTTTTAAACAGATTTTAGTGACTCACAGGGGCTCAGAGGTTAAGTAAAATCCTCACTTTTCTGCAGCTGTACCTCTGAAAGAGGCCTGATCAGAGGGCTACTTCTTTTTAAACAAAGTTACCGTTATCTTTCTTAAATGTTTAGTGTTACCCCTGTAGCTAACAAGCGTTGTTGACTGTTCTACTTGTTTTAAATCTATGTTCTGATGCTTTGCTTTAAGGGCTAATTCCTGCTTCTGGTCAAAATCCAGTTAAACTGTTGTAAACAAGATGTGACCCCAGATTTGTCAAACTGTGGGACAGTCTTGTAGGAAGCAAAGTAATTTTTCATAGCCATACAAAACTTGTGCAAGTTAAAATCACAGAACAACTGGAATAAAATTGCTATTTATTAACCTCTGAATTATCTCCTAGCTGTAGAGTTACAACCCAACATGAAATGCATTTATAAATATGCATGAATAGAGCAAATGCACAGATCCAAACAAGAAGGATTTGATATTTGAGAAGCTCTAAGTGTTAAGTGGCTGGTAGTTATGAGCATGCAGAAGAAAAGTAAGAGCTTTCACTTTTAGTACCGCTCTGGTTCTGAAATGCATGGCAGAGTAAGCAGTTGTTACGCCAGTGACTTTCACCATAGAGTAGCTCACTTTGCAAGAAGAGACTAGTTATTTTCTCCCCTTACTAGCATGTTTGGATAGTCTCAACTGTGCTGAGGCATTGTTGATCCTCATTGTTTTTCCTCTTACCACAGAGCAGGCTACTACGACTGTGCAAAGCTTTGGGTAGTGATTCGATTCAGAGGAGATTCAGCCCGATTTGGTGGCCAAATCTCCGAATCGGAATCAAATCAGGGGACCAGTTAAAAGGCCCAAATCGATTTGAAGCTGTCCAAATCTTTTCTGAAGATTCGGAGAGCTTTGATGATTCGGAAAGTCCCTGGTGGCTGCAGCAGGGAACTGCAGCCGGACTCCAAGCTGGTAAGTGGGGGGGGAAGGGGTTATTGGGGGGTGCCTGCCAGCCCCCATCCCCTGCCCGCTCCCCCATTCCGCGCACCATGGCTGCCCTGCCTGCCCCAGCTCCCCGTGATTTAAAAAAAGCCCCTACTCACTGGGTGCTGCTGGGGGGGGGTGCGATCCCTGCTGCCCTATGCTGCATGGGGGGCTCTGTCATGAGCCCCCCAACCCCTCTCTGCTCCCCCAGTGTCCCCCATGGCTGCCCCAGCCCTTTAAGAAAAAAGAATGAGAAAAGCCCTGGGACTCACTGCTCCTGCAGCAGCCTCAGACAACTCCCGCAGAGCCCCCCCATGCAGTGCAGGACAGTGGGGATCGCCCCTGCCGGCAGGAACGTGGAGTCCAGGGGTTTTTCTCTCTAACAAAAAAAAGGGCTGGAACTGCAGTGGGTGGGGCAGCCATGGGGGGTGCTGGGATAGCAGGGGGGGTCAGGGGGCTCGTGCAGAGTCCCCTACGCAGCATGGGGCAACAGAGATCATCCCCCCACCCTGCAGCACCCAGTGAGTCACGGCTTTTTTTCAGAGAGCTGGGAGAGTGGATGGGGGGTGGGCCTGGCTGATTCAGAGATTTGGCTGAATGGAATCAGGACGGTGATTAAAGTCACTGAATTTAATCACTGTCCCCCAAATCAGCCGAATGTGAAGTGACTATTAGCTGCTTCGCACAGGCCCACAGGCTACCATCAAACTGCTTTCATCTCCTTGCTAAAAGGGTAAAACCTGCACGTGTTCAAGGAAGGCATGGATCACACTAAGAAGCAAGTAGGGGGATCCTGGCTGTTGATGTCGTCAGAACAAGAGGGGCTGTATATGCATAGGTGCAAAATGAGCCACAGAAATAGTGATAAGCTAAGGCTGAAACCTGAACTCATGCAGTGCACCCTCCTTCCAATGAAGACATTGCGGACTATAATGTACTTACGTCTGTATCTTTAAGTGCTACCTTACTTTCACTGGGATTGTATGGGTTTAAAACCAAGAGTGTCACGTAAAGGCAGGTTCACACATTGCCTTGCAGTTGGAACATAATGCTGTTGCGATGCATGTCAGTAAGGAGCCCAGTTTACTCTCTCTTAGCTAAATTGGTTCTGCAAAGCAGTGGTCAGGTACCAAATTCATCCAGCAGAAGGAACAGCAGAGACAAGTAGCTTTAGTCATTTTTCAGGGCAAACGCCCACACTGACCTTTCTACTTTTATTCAGGCTGGCCCCTGCACTCATGGTAGATGGAGTCTCACCTCAATTATTTTGTAACCACACGTTGTAAAACCAGGTAGTGACCAGCAGCACCACATTCCTCCATTGTTTCTTTGCCTGAGTAAAGTCCTATAATGTTTTCACAGATCTGTATATATTTATATATACAGGGGTGATCTGATGGCCACCTATAAGTTTATCAGGGGTGACCACCAAGATCTGGGGGAACGTTTGTTCACCAGAGCGCTCCACGGGATGACGAGGTCGAATGATCATAAACTACTGCAAGACCGTTTCAGGCTGGACATAAGGAAGAATTTCTTTACTGTCCAAGCCCCCAAGGTCTGGAACAGCCTGCCATCCGAGGTGGTTCAAGCACCTACATTGAACACCTTCAGGAGCAAATTGGATGCTTATCTTGCTGGGATCCTATGACCCCAGCTGACTTCCTGCCCTTCGGACGGGGGGCTGGACTTGATGATCTTCCAAGGTCCCTTCCAGCCCTAATGTCTATGAAATCTTTATAGTGAACATTTTTATTCTTTGTACCTAAGCTTCATTTTTACTTTGAAAGCACCTGTTGGCTTATTTTAAATGAGACTGATGCCTGTCTGTTTCCAGACTAGCTCAGAGGTACCTAGTTATCAGAGAAATTTTGCCTGTGACAATTACACAGCTAGTAAGGGAGCCTGTTAAACTCCATTCACAAAGCAGGGGGATTTGTGGGGCCGACGCTGAACTTCCCATTGCGGATCTGTCTGCCCCTCTCGAGGGGTTTCTACTTCACCCACAGCTGCTCCAACTTGGCTGCTGGAGCTCAGAGACTGGGGTAAACCTGGTTCAGATCTCGAGACAAAATATTGTGTAATCTGCACATTAAAGTGAGCTTAGACAAACAGGCAGGCTGGTGCCATTATTGACAATGTATGCACCTTCTCTATAAAAGACAATGCATGGTGAAGCAGCAATGCACCAAGTGTTACATTAGTTGTGACAAGGGATGGCACCACCACTTTCTAAACTAGACCTAGTTCAGTCCCTTTAAGCCAATGCCTGGTCATTAATTACATCTTCTACATGAGTTCTGCTTTACTAACAGGCGTGAAAGAAAGTAAGGACTCAGAACAAGGAAGGTGGTTGATAGGTTTGGGGACCTGCCATAAATCATTTGCAGGCTGACAGCGACTCTGGAAGTGGCTGCAGTGCTTTGGAAGATTTAACTGGAAGCTGGAAGTTAAGAACAAACAGAGGATGACAACCTCTACATGTCAGGCTGTGCAAGCCTGAGCTCACTAGGGTGCAGGGCTGTGCAGTGTCTCTTTCTCTGTACCAGCTATACAATCCTGCTGTTTTGCACCATCCTTGTATCAGCAACCTGCATCAGCCAGGCAACCAATGGGACAAGCATCCTTGTAGACTTTCTACACTGCAATCTTACAAGAGAAAGATCACCACTGTACTGTACAAGGAAACAGCAAGCCCAGTAATGACAGTACAATACTAAATGTGTAGAGCAGATATGTACCTAGTGTGAATTTATTGGATTCCAGAGGAATTGCTCTTTGGGTAAAACATGCCCAGGCAGATAGAAGTTATACATGAGAAGTAGCCACATTCTGCTGCTTTTTGTCATCTCTGCCAGAAGCTGTACATGGGAGCCAGGGTGGGTGGAGGTGGGAATATGGCATGGGCTGCCCCAGGTAGGAGCAGGTGGGGCTTGGCCCCATGCAGAGTGCCATGGGGGCAGGCATGGGCCAGACTAGGGGGTGGCAACCTGCACCTGCACCACACTGCGCAGGCACGTTCTGTTGCATGCACCTCCCTTCCCTCCACTCTCAACCAGCTCCAGGGACCTAGTGGGCAGGCAAACCCTCACACATGTACACCCATCCCCCTACCCTCCACACACACACACCTCCCCCCAAGATGAGCTACTATGCGATCATCTCTATATACATTACTTAAAAAAACCTAAACCAGGTCTCTTTTTTTAAATAAAATGACAGTGTGTTATAGTAGATGTTTGATTTTTGATATATGATTTTTTTATCTGTAATTTGTTAAAATAACATCTGAAAGATTTTATGTGTGTAACTCACAACAGCTCTCAGAAACTCATTAAGTGGCCCTCCAGCCAAAATAATTTCCCACCCCCGAGTTGGAGCCACTGGTGCCCATATGGATTTATGCTTCTGCCAGACTGTTTCCAGTATCTGGTCTTGGAACAAGCAGCGCATGGATCGTTCCATGTGGTGCAGCTATCAGAAACTCTTGTAACAGTTACATACCCTACACAATTGGTTTTGAAAAACCTAATTTCCAAACTTCATTTTAAAAATTAAGCATCCAATTACTCATTTAGTCTTCTATAACCCTTCAGTGTGAGCTCAGTATTACAGCATAGGCAGTGTGTCCATCGACAACTGGACCCCTTGATATAATCATTACACAGTCAAATTATGTTGCACAGAATCCAGTGGTTGCCTGGCAACTGTAGCAGTCATTCACCACCTCAGGCCAATCACTACATCAGTCGACTTCCTTTTTTCTTCAGTATCAGGGAGGCTTCATCCACTTTTAACTCACCTAAGTGGTACTATTGAAAATACTGAACCTCTGCAAAGCAAGTAGGAAAAAACACTGCAGATCTAGTACTACCTGCAGTCATTGCCTGGACCAGCTCCTGCACTCTCCAGCTAAGGCATGTCTTGGGGCTTTGAACCCCTTGTTTTAATCAAAGGTGTCACTTGGATCATAAAGGAGAGTATGTGAAAAGTCAAATTAAAATAGCAGACCAACAAACCAACCAACCTCCATTAAACATTACCCATTCCCTCACTCATGGAGCAGTTGTTACAAAATTTCACTCCTGTGAACTAGTCACCCCTTCATATAATTTTCCAACCTCTGCAGAAGGCAACATTTTTATGTAAAATTTGCTTCGATTATTTAACTCATTCCTAGTCATTTCTTGGAAATTACCTCAGTAAATTACCTGAACTCACAACCAAAACTAAAGCACAAACAGCAGTTTGCAACCTCATATCGTGGCTCCTTGCCAAAGATGAGAAACAGTAGAGGAGGATTTTTAGGCAGCATAAAAGCAAAGGTAACAAATAATCACAGGATGTCAGTCACATGATGACTGCATTAGTGAAAAAGAACAAACAGATGAACTAAACTGCACATTAACAGTTTTATTCAATTATATAGTTCATTTTGACTGAATACACAGAATTTCTCTGAATACTTTTATATTTTCCTCTGAAGACTTATTGATTGCTGGATAAAACGGAAGAAGATTACAGAACAGTTTTAGATTAAAATGAAGCTATAAACATGTCTGTAACCATGTATTACAAGAAGATTTTTTCACATCCAGAAGAGTAGTATCTCAGCCATGTCCAAATTTTACTGGAAATGGACATATAAATGCTGGAAACAATCCCAAATAAGGCATCTGAGAACTATACATCTCAACTAGAACTACTGCTGATTTCTTTAAGTAGACTGTTATATGAAAACATTACTTTCCACATAGGAGAACAGACTGCCTTGCAAATGGAAAGCAGTTGGGGGCTTCTGAATTTATATATGTGGATTTCCTTCCTCTCTTGTTAGAGTCAGGTCAGATTAGGGGCCGGAAAGTTATATACCATCATAAATTTTAAATATGCACTTTACTGGGTCTATGTTAGCATTTAAATCAGAGTTTAATGGCACATCTGGAAACAAACGGAGTTCAAATTATTGTAGCTTGTCAGGAGTTTTACTTTTTACCTTTGTCCCAATAAATGTTACATTCTAAGTGAAACTTAAAAATAAAAATACATTAAAACTCCAATGAAAACCCAGCATAAACCACATTTTATGGACTTGGCTTTGTGCCCCTCTGTACAGATGACTCCCTGGGAAGGGTAACATTCATCAGGTCCTGGACTGCAGTGGGAGTCTTAATGCCAGCTCGGCAAAATGACTCATCTCAGGTTGTTTGCTTCGCTTCTTGATGTATTCTAGTGTTTTAACCTAGAAGAGAGGAGAAGCACAAGTTCTTACATATGCTTTTCTTGAAAATGAATTTCTGTATGGACATATGAAAGCATTTCAGGTACTGAAAACTATTCTCCTTGCATCCAGAATTTCAGTTCTCTTAGACTGAATGGAAGGGTGAAATATTTTTTAAACGCAAGGAAAGTGCTCAGGCAGCCTAAATATAAAAGAGTTTGTGTTACCTAGGACTCATTCTTAAGGCATCTTCCAAACAAACAGTTCTTTAAAGAAATCAATATGCTCCATATAAATGACAATGTTTTCATTTTAAGGAAGGAAATTAATCAGTTTATCTTCTTCACAATTATAAGTAAAAGATACCTAAAACAACAAAGGCCTGAGGAAGGCACTTTGTGCTTGAAAGCTTATCAGATGTTTCCCCAGTAATACAGTTGGTCCAATAAAACATTACCAAGAGAACCCTTGTTCCCTGAAGAAAGCACACTCCTTGCTGTCCTTACCATGGTCTTGGTGTCAGCAAAGCCATGCTTCTGAGCAAGGTTCCAGAGGTTGACAGAGAGCTGGTTTAGTTTGTTGTTCCGTAGATCTCCGTGAGCTAGGATGGTATTAAAGAAATAAAGTGCCAATTGGCTCTGGCGCTTCAGGGTCTGCAAAAAAAAAAAAAAAAAAAAAGCGCACACAACTTTTACAGCCAGCCAGCCAGCAAGCAGGTCACATTCTGTAAGGTCACACACTTCCAGGGAATCATTGCACTGACACCTGGACACATGCTCTGTAATTCAAGTCCTAAGAGAAGCTAGGACTTTGGTGCCTGTCCTCCCTGAAATCTTGCCACAATTTGACTAAAAATGTCTAGTCATTCAGCCCAATTCTAGACTAAGAGGGGGTGCAACAGAAGTTGCCCCGGCTCCAGTCTTTCCATCAGGTGTCAGTTGGGCTCAGGGACTACGTGCTTCACCAGCTTGCACCCTGGACTCCTGAACATCATCAGCACCACCGCCGCTCTGCTGTTCTTCATGCTCTCAGTACTGAGTGCGGCAATGGCTCTAATACCTTGCAGAACTATTCGAAAAGTCCCAGAGCGCAAAACACACCTGAGATCAGGGCAGGCTTTGGGGTCCTGGTGGATCCATGAACATTAGCCCAAATTAAAGAGTTCAGAAGACTCTTGAACTGATGTTGACATCACTGGCATTGTTATTTACACCTGTACTGGAGACACTGCTGTTAAGAGACATGGCTGAGGGGTGGTGTGCCTGCAGCTGTGCTTTCTGCTCAGCTCACTTGCAGAGACTGCTAATTCAAAGCAGAACCCTAATCTTCCACATGCTGTATCCAGTGAAGAGTAGTTAAAAGCAACTGCACAATGCTGGTCACCCCACCACATCAATTAGCCAATTTCAATCATCATTAGAGCCCTCTCTAAATTCAACCAGTGTTATCTGTGGCCAGCAACAGTATTGCTGAGGCCATAAAACATCACTTCCAGGAAAATCAGCTGCACATGCACTGAATCAAAAAGGAGGTGGCCTGTCCTGAGCACCCTTATTCTTGCAGCTAAATACAGGACAGGAAAGAAGATGCTCCCAGCTGAACATGCGACTATGTAGCAGTGTTAGGCACAGCAGCATGGCCTCAGGGACTAAACCTACAAACAGTCCCATCCTTTCCATTCAGTGGGTTTAAGTCATGGTAACTAGTAGCAGCAAAATTGTGAGAACAGCATAATACTGGATCTTTACAACTGCATCTAATTTTCTGCCACTCATGATTTTTTTTGCTCATGCTGCTCTTTACACTGGGAAGTTCTCCAAACCTGCCATATGCCAATCTGCTGTCCAAAAACTCTGGACAACATGCCTGTTCAGTGACTCGGAGCCATCCTACAGTCCTGCTCATTGGACTTTGATGGCAAATTCCCAAGACAAAGAAGTCTATTCTTTGTTTAACCAGTTGATCTGCTACACAAGCTTATGAGAATTTTATAAAAAATGAATAAAAAGTTGAACTGGCAAAGTCAAATATTATGTTGTACTGACTTACATAGTAAGAGGTTAGTCAAAACCAATACACATCACGTGGGCTCCTTTTCAGTAGATATACATCTTCCTTAAAATTTTGTTACAAAAATTCTAGGTCACTCAGCATGTTAAATACCCCCTTCATGTTAGTAACAGTAACAGCTTCCTGATACATTTATATACTGTAGGACAGGTTGGCAATGTTTTGGGGCAGTGGCAAAAACACCCACAACCTTGACTTGTAAGCTGCTGGCGTGCCAAGGGTGGATGGCAGGGGAGCCACCAGGGGCCCAATCCTTGTGGCAGTGCAGCCCCAGCCCCTTACCCACCATCCACTCCAAGATGCACAAGTCAAGCAAAGTGCCTTTTTGCATGCCATGCTGGCACCCATGCCCAGGGTTGCCTACCCCTGCTGTAGGACCCTTCATCTCAACAGCCCCCAAAGCCATTTACAGCCTATCTACAAGCATCATTTTAACTGGTGTCAAAATGCAACCATCCCTGGACACAACCATCCCCCTTCAGTCTGCCCCAGTAACACTACACCAACCGAGAACTAGCAATGAAGACAGCAAATTCAGAGGAAACTACGAGTTGGCAGAGAGTAATTATCAGAACTGAAATACTGCCTGAGCACTGCAGTTTGTTCAACACCAATCCTGCTGAAAGAAAAAAATAAAAGCAACAAAGACTATCTGATGTTATATATCTGTATGCATACAGGATGGTCACATTGCACACTTAGTGGTCTTCTACATGTAAAGAACTATTTTAAATTTTAAACTATTTTCAGCTGTGATTGGTGTCATTTTCCCCTCCAAATCAGAGTGACCAGCTATGTACTATTTTACACATTGGGATTCAAGAGAAAAAAATCTGCTTTCACATTTACAGCATTAATAGTAACCTTAGTGGAGAGTTAGCTTCCTGGGCAGAATTCAGGAAAAATGCGTTAGAGATCTCTCTCCCATGATATACCTTACTGTGCTGTTTTTATATATAAGTCCGTGCATGTGTGCACACACACAGTCCCAGTTAATTTCAACTTCAGCTAATATGCAACATACACTTTAGGATGCAAGACTTTCAGGACAGTTTCTCAGAAAAAAAGGGGACAGTCTGTAGTTTAGGTATTTAGGCAGGCACACAATCACAGATAGAGGATGGGGATCCAGTCAGGTGTCAAATACCGTAAAGCTAAGAGACGCACAGTCTTAGGAGGAGAGGCAGCAAAGCTTGTCATATAAAAAGAAACAAAAATGAGAAACAAAGAAAACTGGATTAGGATCATCCAGAAGGTCTGTATAACATGGCACTGACCTGAAACCAAAGTGAAAAATCCATGTCAGGATGTTGCCAGTTCCACTGACATAATCAAGATGGGGTTGTGGGTGGCGTTCCAGCTCGGGAGGATATTTATGGGCAACACAGACAAGGGAATTAACTGAGATTTTGGCAGCAGCGTAAGTCATGAGACTAACAATTCCAATTCCCACACCGAAGAGAATAGTGAACAGCCCTGCTAAACAGGCATTTTCCATCAAGTTTCAATGCTGCCGACAACACCAACATAAAGAAGCAAGACCCCAGAACCTGCTATGGCCCTCCTGTCCTACCCCCTCCGGGAAAGATCAGAGTATCTTCATTTAACATGGCAAAATGGAGAAAAATGTCATCTTTTGCATTTTAGACCAGACACACTTTCACACTGTGTAACACCATGATTGGAGCTGCCAACAGTCATTCTAGTCTTCCAGTGAAATCTGCCAGTCTTCCACTGACATCTGCACCTTCAAAAAGCATCATGCCAAAAGCAGCATAAGGCATTTGGAGATTCAGAGAGTTGCTTCTTCTGATATGTCTGTGCTGTTGTCACAACAGTGGAGTTTGGAGATAACCAAGCTAGTTTAAACCAGACAGCTTGGAGACCAGTCTACTTGTGCCCACACAGAAAGCAACATGGGCTAACACAAGGGGGGGACAACTTTTTGGCATGTGTGCCACAAACTACCCTTGTAGCTGCCCCAAGTGCCACCAGATCCCCATCTCCTGCCCAATCTGCTGAGCCCGCTCTGGGCACCCTACCTGATGTACTGCTCTACTTTCTGCTTCCTATACCGTATTCCCTGCAAGTTTTACTGCTTTGCTTTCTGCTTCTTGCCCTTTCTGTTGCTGTGCTGCCTGTCCCCTCCCTTATCTGCTGCATGCCACACACAGAGGCTACCTGTGACACCTGTACCACAGGTTGGCCACCTGTGGGCTACATACTCTGCATTTGGGGCAGTTACTGCAGCATGTGTTGACCTCTCTGCTCCTATGGCAAGAATGTTCTCAGTGTGCAAACTTATTAGGTAAAAGATGGCTTTGGTACTTCTACCTTGCACTGCAGTCACAACAGCAACAGTAGTGACAACTGTGAGATGCCATGAGGGACAGCTTCTCTTCTCCTTTCATATGGAGTCCTTCAGGGCCTTACTAACATCTCTTTCTGGTCATTAGGGAAGATCCTAAGATGCTAGACGAAGGTCTGCATCTGTAATCAAGTTGATAAGCAGCACCATTACAGAGGTGTTCCAGCATCTGGGGTAAACCAAGCAGCTAGATCTGAAGGCAGGTGAGGCAAGCACAGGCTGAGCAGGAGGTGACACTGACTGGAAGAGAGGAAGCATAAATGATCTGGTGGCAGCTGTGAGCTTGTCATTTTGTGATCAGCTGTCCTGTGTATTAACACCATGCACACACTAAGCGCAGTCCTCCTCACTCCCCCTGCACATCCGAAGAGTAGCTGTAGCCAGAACCGCCTGTTTCAGAAGTCCCAAAGATGGAGTCCCGTTACTGTGAAACAGCAATCTGATTTTGTCGCTTGCACCCTAGAAGCGCGCTCCAGCATAATCAACGTTGGAGCTACTGCGGGGTCAGCAGTACCCAGACAGGCAGCAGCTTGCTTTCCCAGGAAGGCAAGCCAATGAGAGCTTACTACTGCAGGGCCCCATGCTCTATGCTGCCAGGCAATCAGGCTCTGGATCACTTCAAGGCCTCAAACCTAATTTTTAAAGTGCCCATTAAAGTCATGTTGAGCTTCTCACATTTTCCCTCGGCAACCCCTCCCACAAAAGCAGTGCTCCACATGGCTCAGATCATAGAGCAACATTCAAAAGCCGTAGCTGTCTTTTGCTAAAGGGCTTTGGCTGAAGAACTCTTCCTGTGGTGATCAAAATGGCTGCCACTCTTGCCATTAATTAGCAATGCATACATGTCCCATGGAGTAAGCCTTCCCACATAACAGCAAGCTGCCATAATGACCTGGCTGTATTTCTTGGGGAAAGGGGGAGTGGGGTGGAGGAATATGACTTTCATTTCTAGAGGTCGCAGCCCACTTTTGTTTTGTACAGGAGACTGCTCAATGGCTCCTGGTCAGGGAATCACGAGAGACAGCTGAAAGGAAACATTTTAAGGGGTTGTAAACTAACTCCAAATTGCTGGCAGTTCTGAAATTCACTCACCAAAATGAGACCATCTCCTCTGAAGTGCGATTTGAGTAAGGACTGGAAAAAGTCTGGACTTTTAGTACTTGGAAATAACAAAGAAACAGAACTGAAATAGTTTACTTCTGGTAGCTCCCTCTGTTTGTCGGATACTTTCCAAACCTAGGAGGAGGCATGGTACATGTCCTGGGAAGTTAACTAAACCATTTGAATCCTCTACTAACCAACTTGTAGTGACAGGGATTTAGAATTGTGTTAGGAAGAGCTTCATGCCCTTAATATCTTTAAAATAAAAAATGAGAACTGTTCTGTGCCTTACCTGCAGCTCACGACTCATACGTGCAGTCAACACTCATCCAGGCGCAGTTGTTTGTGATAGGGGGAGTCACTGTAGTAAGGCCTTTCAGTTGAAAGGACCAGGACCACGTGACCCAGAAGGGACTGTCTCCCTTCCCTCCACAAGGCTTACTCTTAGAATTTAATGTCTCTTACAAACTACACAGGAACAAACTCATGGACAACTGTCACTTCTAACCACTTTAAAAGGGGAGGGGAGAGCTGCTGCGAAGAATCACAAGCTGTTACCCTTTAATTGTGTGCCTGCCTCTGCAGCAACATGAATTAAGTCACTGTAACTTTAACAGAGCTACTCTAATGCTGATTCTGGAGCAAAACCCCACACTTCTGCCTAAAAGATGAGTGCATGTGGATAGTCACTGAGCAGACTATTAGCCTTTATAAAGAATCCTGCACTTCAAAATAGCATTCTTGCCCACACAAACACAACCACATGACAGTTTTCCAGGAGCTCAGATGTTTCAGCACAGATGCCATAGCAGCTCAAAAAGTAGCAGAGTTAAGAGAGGTTAAAAGAACAGAAAAAGAAAGGAGGGGCATATTATGGTAATATTTGATGCACTGCTCTGCCTCTAAATTGCATTTCTTGTGAAGGTATTGTATTGCAAGACAAATCAGTGCCCTTTTATGGGCTTCAGATAAAATGAACCAAGGAAAACCGTATCACAAGGGATGTGGTTCATGTAAGCAAGCAGCCTAGTATGCATAATAAAAGGTCATCAACACTGAAGTAATCAAAAAAAAAATCTTGGGTATTTGATGCCATGTGCTCCTTTAAGATAGACAGATGTGACTGTAATAGTCATTCCCAGCCCCCTAATTCCTCAACAACAGAGTTCTTTAATAAGCAAGAGTTTATACCTGGTCTTAGGTAGTGATTTTCCCCCCACAAATCTCAGCACACTTCACAAAGGCAGGCAAATATTCCCTGTTTTACATCTGAAGAAGCTGATGCAAAGTAAAGGGACTTGCTCAAAATCACAACCTGGCACAGACAGAGCCAGGATCAGAGAACAAGTCAGTCCCCTTTGATCACATGTCCGGTGTCCTGCTTACCATCCTATACTGCCTCCTGCTTCAGTGAACTACCAAGAGAGGCTCTTTTAGTATTCAAAAGATCAGCTTTCAAAGAGCTAAATTTCCTGTGATCACAAGGTCCAATCCCAATAGGACCTGCTCAGCCACCTTGGTAGAATGACAGATTGCCATGTGTGGGTCTTCAAAAAAACATCTTTAATACCAAAGCTCCATGTATTCTTCAAACTCGTTAATGATCTCATGGCACTGCACAAAAGTAAAAGTCTCTTTTGGTGGTGCAGAGCGCTAGTTTGCTGTGTTTCACTGTGGTGCTATATGTACAATAGTTAATGCTTCACTTTGAAGTGTACCACTGGATAAGGGTGAGGTTTGTTAATCTTATACTTACTTCATTAGGAAGAATAAAGAAGCAAAAGAAAGGACAATGCTTTTCAGAGCAGTAGTTGGGTTCCTAAATGCATATTGCTCAATACATTTTTGGAGGCAAACCTTATGGGTTACCCTCTTTGAAGCCTAAAATTTACAACCAGCATTTAAGTGGAAGGGAAAAAAAGCCCCTTAAACTGTATTTGACAAGTAGCTAAATAACACAACTTAAGTGCAGCCCCTCAGTTCCATCATCTTTCTACCAAGCACTTTTATTTTCCCCATACTTTAGCCCAGGGCTGTCCAACTTCTAAACCCTGCAAAGGCTGTATGCCACATGAGCGTCACCAGGCACACCACAGGCTGCCAGGCCACACCACATGCTCCCCTGCTCCGAATAGGCATCACCTTGCACATCTGCACCAGGTGCCTGCCTACTGCCACACTGCACCCCCACTGCTGCCCCGACCCCCTCTCCTGCCATGCATAATGCCTGGAAGTACTCCTAGCTCCCCGCTGTGCCATACTGCAGCAGCTGGAGAACACAGGAGGAGCCTGAAGACTGGCTGCTGTTGCAGGTGGAGCAGTGAACTCCCACCCACAGTTAGGTGGGAGTTCACGGGCCACAACTTAACCCCTCCTGGGCCACAGGCAGCCCATGGACAGCCCTGTTTTACACTATAAGCAACAAGTTTCAAGTAATACACAAGTCTAACAGAGGTGGTAAAAATAAGTAAATAAAAATAATAATAATAAAAAGAGTTGCTGCCATGAGAAATTAAACTCAAAACCCAACACGGCTTCAGGGGTCTTTGTTGTGGTGTCAAGAGGTGACTTCAGTTACACGGAGAGTGCCAGCCATCTTCCGTTCACGTCAGACTACTTCCAATCTGCGTAAACCCCAAATCAAGGATTCCATTATTCTGACAAGAGCTTTGATATAATCATTCCAAAAAAAGGTTAAAAATAAAATGATTGCTTTTCTGCACCTAAAGCAAATATTTTGCAGTCATGCTTTTGTCTGGTATTCAGAACTATTATAACTCAAAGGAGCTTTCACTGTCTTTAGTTCAAAGCAGGCTAGCTGGTCAACTCTCACTTAGTCTATTCAAGGTTACTTTGGTTCTGACAGTGAAGAACCTGGGACTGAGGGGAAAGTGAAGACAGGGTTAGATGAGGAGAGAACTGACAGCTGAATGAGAACAAGAGCAGAAGGTAGCTGAATAAACTTTAGCTACGTATGTCTACACAGCAGTCGAAGACACTGCAGCGTACTGCAAAAATACACAAGCTAGCTCTCCTGGGAGCACTGGCAGTAGGCTGGCTGTGGCAGCACAGAGGTCAGTGTAGGCTGCAGAATCTGCCCACGCAGCAGCCTGCACTGAGCTGCCAGGGCAAGCTAACTCAGGTACTGGGGCAGCCTACTGTAAAGCTGGCTTGGGCGGCTCTTCTCTGCACTGCAAATCACTGGTGTGACTGAACTGTCAACGTGCCCTGCATTACAACTTGAGGAAAAACAACAGCTGAGCTGGCACCAGGGCAGTAAGAATTTCCTCAGTCCTACTAGACTGCCTGGGCCATGTACAGAACACAGCTAAACACTCAGCTCTGCAACAGGACAATAAAATAGCACAGGGATCTGTTTTACTTTACTCCTCACTGACACTATTGTCTACCTAATCCCAGAGTAAATACCCAACTGAAATAGGACCATACACCTCTCTCTAGCTTTTCAAATGTCCACAGGGCTTTCCAAAAGTCAAAGCATATCTACAGTCCACTGTCCTTAGGAACAGCTTGTTTACTTAGCCTTGCAAGTGATTTTATGTTGCACTTCAGCAAAGATTAGAAGAGATGTACCTCATCCTTTCCAAGGGTCTTGAGGTGGTCCAGGATCTGTGTTATCACCGTCTCACACACCTTATTAATTTCAGCTAGGAATTTGGAGTCTCCACCATAGAGGGTATCATTGGAATCAACTGCAGAGGCAAGCATAAATAAATCTGAGCTTAACAGATGGTTATAAAAGTTTGTTTACTACAAAACAATAGCACATATCTAGACAGTATTGGTTTGGGAAGCTGCAAAACTGGTTCTTCATGAATATGAAATCTTCTTTAAACATCAGTCACTTTTGTAAACTCTCTCGACGATTTTAGGACTGCCGGATTGTGACAACAGGCATGTTGCCTACTTCAGGTTTTCAAAAAGATACGCTTTCACTCTCTACTAAGAAAATTACATTATTCTAAAGCAAAACCTAAAATCACCTGAAAAATAATGGGAGACATTAAATTCAGATAACTGTACTGATTTTAAAAAATGATAAATCACAAGAAATAACAGGTTAGATTCAATAACCAGAATGGTTTTATAAGGAACATCACCATTGATTAATGAGACTCAAATGATGACAGGGAAGCCTAACTCATTAATTACAGTGGTAGGTAGATGTGCAATAAGTACTCATTGCTCAGAAGTTCAAATATTTTATGGAGGCATAAGATAGACACAAAAATCTCTGCCCTCTGAAATGCCCTTGCCTTTTGTATTTGCTTACTATTCCATTACTCACCTGGAAGATGCACATGAAATCACAGTTCCCTTTTGATACGCCCCGTACATGTGTACACACATGTAACCCAAAGAGCTCATGTTGGAAGCAGTAAAAGACGGAACACAAAACTGATTACAGAACAGACAACGTAATTCAGTCTTCTCTTGTATACCATTTCTAATCAAAGAACCAGAAGCCAGTTTACTACGTTTTGAAGACCAAAAGCAATCTGTCATGTTTCTAATTTGCTGGGTTGGTTGGATTGTGTGCAAGGCCCCAAACCTGAACTCTGAAGTACTTGTCTCTTGTTTCTACAGAAACTGGAAATTCTGCAGCAACTTAAAGCTGAGGCACCATAGGTCAGAGGGGTGACCTTTGCAGCATCTCATTCTGGTACCATGGTCCAGCAGGAGATGGCAGAGAGGGGCTTGGAGCTGAAAGGCACCCTTGAAGGTGTGAGAGAACCCCAGGACCATTTCTCAGAAGAGCACCCAGCTGCACGTGGGGTTGGAAAGCATCACTGTCTTCCATGGAGATGCCAAAGCTAAGGAACTAGGTGGGAAATGCTGCTTCATCCCATGAAGGCTGTCCTCCCCACAGTCTGCATTTGTGTACCTAATGTCTAACACCAACACATTTGTATCAGAAACATCAGGAATTCCTGATTGCTGTTGCACTGGGGCTCTGAATCTTATGGCAATTTAATTTATCAGTAGAGTTTTAACGGCTGACAAAATCCACCATAACTTCACTTGCTTGCTACTGTTGTCATTTGAATGGTACCTGCAGTGAGCCAGGCATGAAAGCTATTTCACTGCAAGCTGAATTTACTTTAGACATCCACAGGCACTTTCAGTGCACCAGCCAGTAGCTGCTGGAGGGAATTACCATGTTTTGTTGATATATGACATAATTAAAGACACAAGAGTACTAGCATCCTCCTCTTTCATGTCACAGATCTCTAGGTAATAACCCACACGGACTTATCACCTGCAGGAAAGAAGAGATGCATATCTGCACTGAGGGAATAAGGATCTGCTGTCATTATGGACGTTAATTTTCTCTCTCAGAAAAATCTCAGTATTTCTAATAAATAACATTCTCATGTAGAAGGGGGAAAAAGAACCCCAGTGTCCTCAGACATACTTCACAATCATTCTGACAGTTTTTGAACCACAAATCTGTCTCTGAAGCAAGGCACTCCAAGATAGCCATACAAACATAGTGCTGTCTACAAAAGTGTTTCCCAGACCTAAGGGGGAAACGTATACATCACACATCTATCATCTGAAAACTTCAAAGCACTTTAAATTTTAAACTTCTGAATATTCCAGGGAGGCAAGTACTGTTTGTCCACTGTATACATAACAAAGAAAAGATCACATCCCCTTTCTTAGGCACACTGAAAAATTATAGGTAGATCTATGCTATGGAATAGTATTCCATATTAGATCAGTTGAGTTCTTTCCAGGCTGTTAAATCCATGAAATATTCTTGTCATGGCTGGTGACTTCTTAGCAGCCCATTTACCTGAAGAGCACAAACATTTATTTTATATCTGACTTCATCTGGAAATCAGTGTAGCCAAAAGAAGGAAGCTGTCCAGCTGCTACAGCAGAGGACCAAGAATTCAAGACACCCCAGTTCTATTCCCAGCTCTGCTAGCTTACTGACACACAGCAAAAAACCCTTGAATGACATGATGCCGCAGCTTTCAAGACAGAGGAAGAATTTGGAACTGTAGAATTCAGAATTGCATCCAGTCCCCTACTTTTCTGCTACAGAAGTGTAGCCATTTTTGGCAGCATACACATGTAGAATTTTTCTTTTTAATGACTGTAAAATTTGTATAAATTTACCACAGCAACTTTCAAAATTAAGTTGGCCGTCAAAGCACTGTCTGAATGATCTAAAACTATAGTCATGCCAGGGAGGAAACATCCTCTTGATTTTCCTTCCTAGGTAAGGTTGTGCCAACAATATCAGGTCAATATCAATTTAGGCCAAAGAACCCCATCAGGATCAGTGTAATCTATACGTTAAACAATCTTTCACAAAAGGGAGGAAGCAAAATCCAGGGTAGATATAATTTGAAGGGGAAACTTGGTCTCTTTTTTCTGTTACCTGGATTCTTAAAACATGACAAACTTTGGATCTTTTTCTCTTTTCTGAAAGTGTATTGTGCTATTATCCCAAGAGCCAGCAGGAAGATGGCAGTTTAGTGACTGGAATCTATCCAGATCACAGAAGGGCTTTTGCTACTTCCTCTGGCTTCTCTGTTTTGCTTTAAAAGCAAAAATTCTCCATCCAAACATAACTGCATATTTATTTATTTATTTATATATCTATATATATATTTTCTGCCCCCCCATGCCTCCTGGAAAATATGACCCCTCTATCTCCTCCAGTCTTATGACTCCAATATACAGATTAAAATTTTAGTAGGGAAATGTTTCTGTTTGCTACCCTTTAAATGAGCTGCCCATGTGAAAACTGGAAACAGGTACAAAAGAACTAGAAGCTTCTCCAAGAGATGGATTTTTTACAGTTAGGGTGGCCAAAATCTGGAACCAACTTCCCAGAGAAGTGGTCCTCGCCCCTATCTTGAGCAAATTCAAGAGGAAGTTGAATGATCACCTGTCTGGGGTGTTGTGAACTCAGCATTCATTCCTGCCTGTGGCAGGGGGTCAGGCTAGATGATCTGTTTAGGTCCCGCCTGATGCTAGCTACTATGAAACTATGGGTGGCACGAAGAACCCAAGCCTGCTTCCAGCGAGATGAATGGCACAGTTCCATGTGTTCAACTAGAATATAGCTGGTCCCATGATGATCAGAGGACTAACATTTCAGTTAAGATAGTTGTGATCCATCCCTCATGCATAGGTCCCCTAACTTTAAAAGGAGGAACTTGGGATCCTTTGTAGGTAACTTCTATCAAACAAGCCTTTTTCAAGTGACTTGTTCCAGCCTTTCTGCCTGATTCTACATCTTGAAAGGTCAGTGTGAGGCAAGAAATTTAGTAAGCTGTGGGAAAAACTGAAATAAATCTGAAGTCACTATATTGCAATAAATGTAACTAAGAAATAGCACCCATGTCAAAGCATATTCTTCACTCTAAAGTGTACAGCGTAGGCTAACATACTTACTATTTAGCAGAGTTAAAAGTGAATTATTTTTCCATTTAGGAAATGGGACTAGTTTTTCTGCACGGGAACCATTTAGTTTAGCACTAACAGGCAACTACTTGATGCATGCAACCTGTCAATAAAAGACTGAAACCGCATCTGTTAACATTTGCTGTAACAAAAATACATCACGGTTTCCATTATGAAATTTCAAGATACAGCTGAAGTTTTAAAACAGAAGATACCAGAGCTTAAGCCAGGGTCTTATATGTGCAGGTTACAATGCATCTTCTCTAAAATGACACCAGTTTTCAAAGTATGTAATCTTCTGTGTTTCTGCATTCTGGAATTTTAGATCAGGAATGAGCTTTACATTCTGAGATTTAGAGATATTAAGTAATACATACCACATTGACAGTTCAATCAAAAGAATAAATAAAACCCTTTACATATCTAAATGTGAATTATTTTCATAGTTTCATAGTTTCTAGGGTCAGAAGGGACCTGAGAAGATCATCTCGTCCGACCCCCTGCCATGGCAGGAAAAAGTACTGGGGTCAAACGACCCCAGCAAGGTGTTCATCTAACCTCTTCTTAAAACCCCCCCAGGGTAGGAGCCTGCACCACCTCCCTTGGAAGTTGGTTCCAGGCCCTAGCCACCCTGACCGTGAAATAGCGCCTTCTGATGTCTAACCTAAACCTACCCTGTGCTAGCTTGTGACCGTTGTTCCTGATCACTCCTGGCTGTGCTCGGGGGAACAG
>NW_017729002.1:25266374-25274155 GCF_001723915.1 Gavialis gangeticus
ACCAAGGAGGGCTATTCTGCAGTTGCTCGGGGATGTAGGGGGGTAGTTAGGAAGGCCAAGGCAGAGATGGAACTGGGGCTAGCTTCCCAGATTAAGGACAATAAGAAGTCTTTTTTTAAATACATAGGGGGTAAAAAGAAGGTCCCAGGTAATGTGGGGCCCTTGCAGGACGCGTTGGGAAACTTGGTCGTCACACCAGATGACAAAGCTAACATGTTTAACAATTTCTTTGCCTCCGTCTTCCTAAGTAGGAACCAGAACAGCCACCTCCCTGCTGGGCCCCCTATGAATCTTTTTCATAGATTCTAAAAGTTCTGACAGTGATTCTGCTGGAAAATTCTATTTATTTCTATTGCGAACTGCACCAACTAGTTGGATAGCCTAAATAATTAGGCTGACTGACATATCTAAAACATTTATTTTTAAATAAAAAAAAATGATTGCTGCTCTTACAGCATATTCTATGATCTTAGAAAGATGAGCATGCTTTCTCCCTTTCCCCTTAATTACCACAGGACAGATCAGGGTTAACTACGTGTAATATTTTGATGAGTTTAAAATTTCTTAAAAGACTAAGGAAAAAGAGCTGAACAACCAAACGTAATCCTCAAAAAATAAAGTTTACAAATTTCCAAGCTCATATCCATAGCAAATAACCAAAAAGTCAGCTCAATAGAAAGAGAATAGGAAGTTTAAGGGAGACGCAGATGATATTTTAGGAGCACAACACACTTCTTGGACACCTGGCTCCCCTCCCCTCTGGGACGTCAGTGCCTCCCCAACTACTCTCCTCTCCTTAGCTCATTGAAGTCGGCCCTCCTGAAGTCTAGGGCTGCTGCCTTGCTGCAGGCCTTTGCCACCTTGCGCTGGATGGTGAAGTCTTTTGGGTTTAAAAAAAAAAAAAAAACAAAATCTAACCAAAAAAGCTTTTGTAAACATTATTTGGACTCCACATGCTGTAATGAACAGAAACAAGTTATATTAGTCCCTCTGACAAAACCTACGAGGGCTACATGTTTTTCAGGAAGCACAAACTCTACAGTTACGGAATCCATCAGCAGCACAGACTGTATTATTTATTATTATCCTCATCTCAATCTTTTGGAGTTGGGAAAGGGAAGGAAGACAGTCATAATATCTGTTAAAAAAAGAAGTTCAATCACCCTTGTACTTATCTAACAGCTGCTGTCTTTGGTGACAGTAAACCAAGGCAAGTCTCTACAGCCAGAGCTAGACACAGCTCAGCTGGAAAGTCTGGCTAACAGACTTGCATCCCCTGGGGATCAAGCACAGAGGGGAGCATGCCATATGTTGACCACTGAGTTGCAATAAGATATTATTTCAAACAAATATACGAAGGACTCTGAACCAAACATTTGATAAAATCCATTGAAGAAAGGCAGCTTGTAATTCCAGGATTTTCACATGTTCAATGCAGGTCAATAATACTTCATCAAGTATTATTTTAATTATGGACTGGATACCTGCTGGACAACTATTTCTTAAAATCATTCTACACCATACTACATAGAACTGTGAAGGATAATTCTTCAATTTTAATTAATTTCAGCACTGGCAAATCTCCGATATAATGCTACAACAGAACATTATAGAGTACTGAACTCCAACTAACCCTTATAGTTTACCTTTGTCTACATGGTAGATATAAGTCTCTTGAGTCATTGCAGAGAGCAGATGCAAAACATTAGTATAAATCCGGATTTTGTCATCACAGTTCTCCTCCCAAGTATAATCCTGGATCACATTGAGTAGTCCTCGAACAAGAAACAACACACCCTGTTCTGGATGGTCCTAGAGAACAAGTGAGAGGCAGACAATCAGAGAGGATTTTGTTTTTCTTAAAAGTGATAACAGCTCTGTGGCAGAAGAAAACACAATACAAATAAAGCTGTCAACCAGTTGTTTTGGTTTTTTAATGTGCTTCTTAGCAAGCCCCTTTAAAAACACATTAAGAGAAAATTATAATGTCTATTTGATCTATAATAATCACAGAATAGGCAGCCTTGGCAGACAAATTTTGAGATCTCTTGCTTCCTAATCAAAGGGGGAGTTAAACAAGAAGTTAACGGTCTACTTCTTAATAGCTGAACTTCCAAAATTACACACACTAGTTAGATTTCCCCCCCCCCTTCATTATTTCAGTAAACTACAAAAACAAGTGTATTACTCATGTAATGATGTGTTTTGGAAAGAACACCTACACTGGGCAGACACCAAAGCTAGAGGAACAAACAACGTTTTAATGTTAAAAGAAATCATTATGAAAGCAACAGCTTTTAAGAGGGTCCATTCTTCTTCTGAGTTGTTTCCATGCTGAAAAGCGCTCATGTAGAGTTGGTATACAACATATCAGCAATTGCACGACCACCATGTTCTGCTTCCCTCCTCCTCTATATCACAAATGGAAAGCAGTACATTACTGTGTCCACCTGCTTAGCACCGTTAGCTTCAGAGAATGTATATTTTGGCTGCTCTTTAAAGATTCCACTCACCATTTGCTTCCACATACATTTCATGATATCACTGCTGATATAGAAGCCCACTGGTTGGATCTGCTCTCAGAAACCTTCTCCCCCATGATGCACCATGACAATTAAAATCACCTGGGATATTCATGCTAACAGACTAAATGTCTTGGGGCTGTTGGTTTTTTTTGCAGTAAAATCAGACTTGAATTCACTAATGGCTTGACAGAGGCTGTTCATAGGTTTTTACCTTTGGAGGAAAGTGGTGTGCTGTTCTGAAATTGTGGAGGTGATGTTTTAGTTAATTGGACTGTGCTCAAAAAACGTTTAACATTGCACTTCAAAAAATATGCATGTGTCTTGATATAGTATTAAGGGAATGTTTTTATCAACTGATAAATAGTGGGCATGGAATTTATAACAAAACATATAGGAAATATTAAATTCAGGTCTGGTCGATAAACCAAGAAAAACAGCCTCCTTGATCCTGAGGGATTAACTGCTTCGTGTTATATTTTCCACTAAGCTACTTACCGGAACAATTAACAAAGTGGAAAAGAAATTACAAAGGAATTCCAGGAGAAATGTTTCAGAGGGCCTCATCTTTCCATCTATATTGATCATCTTTGGCACTTCAGGAACAAGGCTCACTGCAGCTTTGAAAAAAGCATCGGCTACAAAATACAATAAAATAAAATAATTGACAAAGTAACTATTATAACCACAGCAGCTGGCTTCATAATCCTGCCTGTCATCCAAATGTCATTTAGAACCCCGTTATAATTAACTGTTCATTTGTATTATGCATAAAGCTTCAAGAGCATTCAGGTAAACAGGAACCAAAAAACAAATGACTTTAGTCACCATGCTGCTTTTAATTTCTACTTCAGATAGCTTAGCAGAAAACTGTTTTAAAATAAAACACACTCAATAAAGTATGGCATTAAAGCATATTTTTAAATATCATTTAGTCAATACTGTTCTAGCCAAGATTAGTGGACTGAACACTCTAATATGAAGTTTTTTTCTACCTCTAACTTGAGATTTCATGAGACCTGTTACAAAGGACAATGAAAAATCTAGAGGCCAGTGAAGTAATCATGCACTTAAGTGTTTACATTCTTAAACGAAACCAGACTTACAAAATCTAAAACAGTATCAAACTGCGAGGTACTGTCTGTTGCCAAGATACGACAGCTCCTCTGAAGAATCAAAGGGTAAGGATTCTTAGACTCTCTTGTCCATTTTCATGAGTTTGCAGATGGATCCCTTAACGGTACAGGGCAGCAGAGGTAAGAATGAACTGCTCTGTAAACCTAAACAAAAAGTACTAGGATTTCTATGTATCCAGGACAGAAGGGATGACCTTCCTACCTCCCATGTTTCTTTTGTAATAATGGCTTTGGGGCCATTACAGCAATTATTTTACAATGCCTCTACTGCCCCAGTGTAGCAGAGCACTTTGGCACATTTCAGTACTGCTGAAGTCAATCCAAGGACCTCTTTGTGCTTCTCAAAGTGGAAGGGAATACCAAAGTGCTGAAACTGAAGCATAAAGGGAATAAGTAACTTGTGCACGGCCATCCTGTAACAGGGTTAGAGCACTGTTGTGTCCAGGAAACAGGGAGAAGCAAAGGTTTTTCTCGTAGTATCTTTCAATGGGCCAATTGTATATTGCCTCTTGCAATTCTATAGTAGACCTAATTAAAAAAAGAAAAGATATCACCAGAAAAACCCAAAACAAAAAACACCCCCCAAAACCCCTTAATTCTTGTATAAAGCCGGAAAGCCAAACAGATAATCCAGATCTTTTGATTCCTCATAAGGGAGAGCAAAGGCAACTATGTTGGAGAGAGATTTCCAAGACCCAGAGATGTTACTGATGGCAGGTATTGTCATTTCCAGAAGATAAACTCTCGCTGGAAAAATTCATTTCGACACACAAGGCTCTAAGCAAATTTGCTAAATATAGAACCACATGATATCTACATTAAGCATACGAGGAATACCGACAAAACATTTGCTTTGGAAAAACTGTAGTTCTTATGACTCATTTCCTTTTCAGAACTTGTGACCTTCTGAACTTTGTTGCTCAGATCATTTTACCTTCCATATTCATTACTTCCATAGTTATTACCAACTGGGCTGTGTTTTTATTTATTTCAAAGATAAAATTTGTATACAAAATCAGCCTAAAGGGAAACGAGTGCTCTTTCTCAGCATTATTGCAAGATGGAAAGCAGCAGCAGATGTTCATTCTAGGATGCACAGAGAAATTGTTATCCCTTCTACAGTTGTCTCAGAAGTAAAACACGTGCACGTCCCATGTTACAACGTAATCAGAACATGTGACATGACAAATGAAATTTTATGACAGTAAAAAAAAATATTCTGCATACCAAAAATATCTCGTTCCACATGCAAAATATTTCTGCCTTCTAGAATTACTTCAATCAGTGCAGAAAAGATCTGTGCAGCACATCGCTACATTCTACAAATAAAATCAAAACCTTTTGGACCAAGTCAGCTGAATTTTATTTACACTCCCTATAAAATGACCAGAGCAAACAATATCTCCTAGTTGAATTTTCTATTTAAACTTTTTACGATGCTTAATATCTTATTCAAGTCTACTTTAAGAGCAGGAAGTTCATCTCCATTCCCAAACAGATTCTGCTCTGAAGGGCAGCATGATGTTTTATTCCCATTTTGTCCAGCTCTTTTTTGTATTTAAATCAAAGCCATTTTTTTAGTTCAGCAAAAAATGGCAGCATAGTTTTTCCAAAACTGGATGACTGCAATGGAAGGACCAAACCAAGCAACTTAGACAGGACTTGGAGTTGGCCTCCTACCTTTCATACCTTATTTCTTAAGAGCTGAAGGGGAACAATTTGGATGCCTGCCTGTGTTTAAAAATACTGATAGTGTTTTGCTTGTTACTGTCCCAACATATTTAGAGGTATGTGCTGCTTCTCTGATTAGCTATGTCAAGCCATTGATGAGCTCCAGATGAGTGGAGAGGCCCTGACCTTGAAAATAAAGGTCAGCTGAGCACCTCATCCTTAATTCAGCAACCTGATGCGCATTAATCAGGGTGCAAATAAATTGGGTACAAAAACAAAACAACCAACCAATGATCAGGGTTCTACTGTATATATTCATTTTGGGCTATTTTCTCAGTCTTTTAGGGAGACAAAGGCAGCATATGAAAAAGGGGACAAAGCACCAGTTTCCCTTCTACTGACTGCAATGAGCCCTTCCATCATCTATCTGTTCCCAGCACAATGTCAAATGAGAAGACACTCTTGAAAACCAGCTAGTCCCTTTAACTGGTCACCTACATTAATGATAAAATGGTTCATTTGCTGGAATATTGTTTATCTACCCTGGGCAAATGTATTTTATGGGGGGGTGGCAGAGGATCACTGTGCAGAACATTTTAAGAACGGGCAATTTAAACTAATAATTTGAGATGCAAGATATTCCAGTTAATACAGAAAAAAAAAAATCTTCAGAAAAATAATTTGTCGTCAAAACAACATTACTATTATTCTTTTGTAGAGGTAGCTAAAGTACCAGAGTCTTAAAGTCATAAGAAATCATTGTGTATTTCAGTTTGGTGAAATATGCTGATAAATGTTGCATCAGTAGGAACATTAGATATAAATTATCATAATTATAAACCTACATAATATGGCAATAAATAACAAATAAATCAGTTCCATATACTCCCATGCTAATTTATAAAGCACCTTATTATCCATATGATTAAGATATAAGTGAAAGAATACACCTGCACCTTTGCTTTACACTAGGTTTGAAGGAAGACAGAATGAGAAAAGAAACTGATTTTCATACAACTCTACTCCACGATAAGTGAAAAACTGACCTATTTGCTTCAGCCCCGTACATAAAAATATGCAGTGATCTGTTCTGTTTGAAACAATTTCTGACACTGCCCAGATGCTTAGTTATGCTGCTTAAGTAAGCTACAGTAGGGCTCAATAAAAGGGCATAGCAGAGTGCTCATTGCAACAAATCATCATGATAAAGACTTCCTAGACTGCCGTTAATATCTTGTGCACTCCACCGAATACAACATACTTCATGCTTCACAAAATTTTTCCTTCCACAGCATCTCCTTCGTTCTGGTTGACCACAGTCCTATAAATCCCTTCCCCTGAGCATACATGGTGACCTTCAGGCTCAGAAAGATATTGGCCTGCTTCAAGACAGTATTTTAGATAATATTGGGCTACAAAAAGAAAGGGAAATTCTTTTGTGGATGTATTCTTGTAAACACAGTATGAATGACAGTAAAAAATGCTGTAATATATAAGGATGCATAATTTTTGGCAACAGCAGTCCCTACCCAAGTTGCAATTGGATTTCTTGTACTTTATCTGTAATAGGCAATTAAACTGCTGGGATATAAAATCTCAGGCTGACCAAAAACAGTCTGATAAATGAGGTCACTTAGAATAAGAAAATAATTAACCTCCTAGAACATGATTCTGAAGAGTGACAGAGAATGTGAGGCCTACCTATCTGGTTACAGATTAAAGACAAACAAAAATTGTGTTTAGTTAAGGTTGGATCAAAACATGCCCTATCTACTCAAAATAATACAAGCAGGGAAATCAGTAGTTTTCTGTACTAAATGCCACCTTCATTTGTCCTACAGTACAATAACACACTATCCAATACTCCATTAGGTTTTTGTTTCCACCTTTAATTAATATGAAAAAGCAATATGTTCTCCAGCTTCACCAACTCATGCTCTAATGCAAAAATTAAATGGTGACTTTTTTTAAACATAGTACATTTGTTTATCATATATCCCAAGTATTAGGAAGATTATATCTTTCATCACAGCCAAGGTTTTGCAGTATCACTGAAAATTACATGCTTGTAGCATATTTAAAGCTAGAGTTACTGTTAATCTCAACCTTAATTTGCTAGGTTACATAGAGGCTGCATACTGATGTTTGTTTCTACTGAAAGAAATTTCTTCCAGCATAAAAACAGCACAGGATCTGAATTGTTCCTCCAGTCCCATGACTGGAGAGCTTCACAGGTAAACTCACCAACCAGGGGGTACAAGAGGGCTCCTCCCAGGGCCATCCTAACCTTTAGGGGAGCCTGTTAATTGACAGGCTGCCCTCTCCCCTCCCTAGGAAAGAGGCAGGCTGTCAAATGCAGCTGAAAGCAGCAGCTGCCGCAGACAACCAGGGAAGGTTCCCACTCCAAGAGCATGCCCTCCCACATCCCACCAATCTGCTGATCAGCTGGGGG
>NW_017729002.1:25274441-25286958 GCF_001723915.1 Gavialis gangeticus
GGGGGGGGGGGGGGGCGCAGTAGTCTTCAATGGTAGGAACCTTCCCAGTTCTTCCCCACAGGAAAATAGCCCCACTCCTTGCACTCCTCCAAGTTGGCACAGAGGAGTTTGTGGGAGGGGAGGAGGGGGGAATACTCAGTCACTGCAGCAAGACTCCCAGAGCCTTGTGGCAGGGGCGCAGCAGCTAACCTAGAGCACTGCAGGGTGAGGCAGGAAAATTTTGCCAAGGCAGTAAGGTCCCCAAGTCTTGCTGCTGTCATATAGCAGCCTATTTTGCCTCGCTCTGCTCAAGATCACCTGGGATGGAGGATGGGGGGCAAGGGGAAGCCAGGGGAGACAGGTATGCAGAGCTCCTGCCCAAGCTCCTGCCCCTCCAGCTTTTCAATCACTGACTCCGCCACTCAGCTGAGGGGTAAGGGAGCCAGGGGAAGCAGGCAGAGGGCCGCACTCCCTGCACTCAGCTCCTGGTACCTAGGAGAGGAGCAGAAAGAGCCATGTGGCAAAGCTCCTAGGCCTGCTTCTCATACCAGAAACTCAGGTGCAAGAACCAGGCAGGAAACAGCTAGGACTGTTCCTCCCCTCCCCTCCCAGTCTATCCCAGGGGGGGCAGGGGGTAGCAGCTGCCTCCCCCACACCTTCTCCAGACTGATGATCTTGATCACCAAAGGCATGGGAGCCTTTTCCCCCAGGTCCACTCCTGGAGGATTAAAGCCAAGGAAAAGTATGTAGACATTCACTCCCCTGAGAGCTGCCTTCCTGGGACTTATTTAACCCTGATTGTTCCTGGGTTACTTTCCTCCTAGAGCAGCCATTTTTGCTGCAACAGAAAGTTTGAATGTCTGCACACACTGGTTTTCTACCCCGAAAATAGCAATTCTGAAAGCAGAAACAGAACTCATGCAAACTGTAGGTGTTTTATGTCCAAGAATTACCAGGAACCCACTGAAAGGACAAGGCAGAGTAAGAAAAAAGAAAGAATGAATAAATGAATATTTGGTGAACTGGAACACATGCAGTGGGAATTAAATATAGACGGAGATACAATTATGTGGCTGAAGCCTGATCAGGAATTGGATAAAAAATCTGGTTTGCTAAAAAGGACTCCAACACCTTAAAACAAAAGGCTCACACAGTATAAATGGAAAAAAGACGCTAAGATCAAAAAGGAAGATATTGCAACTTCTGGAAAAAATACACATCAGTACTGAACTGCAAGGTTTACCATTAAACTTTATAAATAACCATTAATAATAATAACTTGTATAACTTCATAAATAATAACCGTTATAATTAATCAATACTAATTTTTATATTCAGTCTCTATGTTTTGTATACTTTCTAAATTGTAAAATAGAGTAGAATGCTCAACCAGTCCTATAAGGGCACAAAAAGGGCATTTCCAAGAGCTAGTGAAAAGCCACTGGCTACAGTGAGTAAAGGTACAGGGGAAAGCCTGATCACTAGAACAAATGTTCAGTCCTGGAGAATCCAGCATGATAGTAATTTCTCTCAAGTAAAGGAAATTATAGTTTAAATCTAGCTCATCACTGACACTCTTTGTTCATATCCCCTCCAAAATATTGGGACACGCTGTTTGAAAAGAGAGCAGAGACATCATCTAGCATAGTCATCACAGGCCTGCAAACCAAACAGCCCTAAATTCTAATCCTCAAATCTAACATCCACTCCCTTGTACGCCCACACCCCCTAAACCTCTATGCTTCAGCTTTTCTGTGCGAGTTGCAGATACTACGTATCATCTCATTTATAATGGCCTCTGCTGTAATTAAATGACAATATTTATTTTAATATTTCTGGGGAAACTACACCATGCAGTCTTTTTACAAAGATTAGTTATTAATACATTACATAGTGGTATATTTACTGCAAGTGAGTGAAGTTTGGCACAGCTGGAGACAGAGTTATGCAGAAGCAATGTTCTCTAAGGACAAAACAGTTACCAGTTTAGGGCACTCTATAGTCTGTATGTAAACTTGAAAACTTTGTATTTCACTAGGGAAACAACAGTCCATCTGGAGTTACATAGCAGAAGACCACACACTGTAAACTGACCACAGCAATGGGGACTTTTCAACTCTTTAAGTTAGATATTTGCCCCAAAACAGTAAAACCTGTTTGTGTTGAAGATATCTTCAGTTTCATCCATTTCAGCTTGTATCTGTACTTTACTGGAATTAGTCAAATTTCATCTTAAATTAGCTGAATTAATTCACTCAGCATATTTATTTCTGAAGCCAGAAAAGGACTTGACTTTAAAGATAAATATGTTACTCATTCCTGTATTGTCTAAAGCTGATTTCATTGTCTCTCACTTAAGGAATGCTACAAGATCTAGGATTAAGAATCATGCAATCCATTTTTCACTAAGCTAGAGAACTGTTTCCACAGGAGGAAAAATGTGCAATTAAAATATTACCCATAATTTTAAACCCAGAGGAATGACATAATACAGCATGCATTTAATCTGAGTTTAATTCAAAATGCTGCCCACAGGAAGCAAGGCTGATAAGGATTTATTATTCAGCTGTGGCAGCATGCCTCTCTGGAGCAGTGCTCAGTGATTCAGCTGAAAAACTGGAGTACAGATTTACCCTCTAAATCAGCATTTTCCTTACAAAAGTAAAGCTCACAAATACATACTATCCATAAGACCTTATCTTCTGTGGAGAGCTTAATTAAGGACTGCTTCCTTCTCAGGAGGTAAGGTAAGTGTGGGGGTAAGTGCCTGTAAGACTGGGAGGATCCTCCTGCCATACAGACAGACTGCTGTGCATGAGTGGCGTGTGCCCCCAGTGGCTGTGGGGGGCACGGATGCACTGGCAGTGGCAGGAGTGTGGTGGCAGTAAGCTGGGAGCTCCTGCAGACGGTGCCAGCACTGTTGGCAGCAGGGGGCGGGGAGGATGGTACGATGATGCTGACCAGGGGTCGGCAACCACCCACAGGTACCGCTGGCAGCAGCAGTGGCCAGTGGCAATCGTGGACTGTCCGCAGATGCCGCCAGAGGTGTCGGCGGTGGGGTGGTGCATGGTGACTGCCCACAGGCACCGCCGACACTGTCAGCAAAACCTTTTTGCACCGGGTGCACCACCACACTCAGGGGGTGCAAGTGCACCCATGTGCACCCTCTACACACCACCCCTGCTGCTGTGCAGTTTTGGAGCCATGTGAAGCACCAGTTGTCTTTTTTTTTTTAATTTAAACTTCAAAACGCTGTGAGCTGTGGAGAGAAAATGCCCATACCTGGCCCTTTTTGCATACTTTCACCTGACTTTCATATATCCGCATCATGATTCCAACAAGCTAAAGGCCTCAATGTGGGAGCCTCAGGAAGCATCTGAGGCTAACACGGTATGCTGATACTGATAAGAGGGATGTATTTGATAGCCGTGTTGATCTGAGACAAAAAGAAATGCAAAACTCTAGAATTCTTGGTTCAGAGATGACACCTTTTATTAGACCAACTACATAATTAGAAAAAAAATTGAGTAGTTTTTCAAAGTTTTGTTGCTTTGCTACATACCTTTCTAGGCAATGGCTCTACATCTTGGTGCGAGAACAAGAAGGAAAGCAAGAGGTAAAGGAATTAGGGGACGCTCAGAGGGGAAAAAGCTAAGAGAAACTACTGCTGGAATTGTCAAAAAGAAGAAATAACCAGATACCAGCAGAGCCCAGAAGCCGCTCTATACGCTTGGCTGGGGAGGCAGACGTTTCTAAGCAGAGAATTAGTGGGCTGTGTACCAATCCACCCCAGTGACTGCAGCTGCCTGTCAGCAGATGCCGTAATAGTGAATTATAAGGTGTACTTACCTACAGACTGCATTGCTTTTTACACCTCCCTGTGCAGTCTGCAGTCAGAACACTGCAACACTACCTCTGCATAACAGTAATTACTTTCCACCAACTGTGCTACTAACTACATTTCAAAACATGTTACTGCTTAAACAGCTCTCAGGCAGCTTTTCTTCCTACCCTTTAAAGCATTTAGTAGCTGTCACCACTTCATTTTCTTGCTACTTTGAATCTAACAGTCAAAAACTTCTGAATGAGACTCTAAACAACCACAGGGTTTACTGAATTGGACTCTAAAAACTGCCTTTAAAATTGGACCATAAGACAATGGCATTATCTTGGAAAAGCATAAGCAATAGAAATATTAATCCAAAGAGAGGCAGACTACCTCTAGAAAAAGAGCTTTTCAAACATAACCATCACAGCCCAATGGGAATATACCAAGAGTCTGAAGAATCCCACAAGTCCATAACCTAAATGAATCAAATGCAGATGATGGGATACAATAACAGAAACCAGAGTTGCCTTTGTTAGCAATGTGCCATCACATCAGGGGGCTTCAAGGCCCAGCAGACAATGAACCCTGGCTGGGCAAAATGTGGAAGCTGTCACTGAAGAGTTGTCTCAAGCCACAGTCATTTTGATCCAATCCTCCATGAACAGCTCCTTCTGTCAGTCAGAATAATGGCAACATTGCATTCAGAAGTGCTCTACAAGCAACAGGTTCCTTCAGTAAATGTAATATCTTTTATTAGACCAACTCAAATATTTGGAAAAATTCTTCTCAGTAAGTTTTCACGTATAAATACCCTTCATCAGGCTGAGGAAGCATCTGCAGTAGGTGTGTGCTCTTCCAGCTACAAGTAACCGGAACCTCAAAGCTTGTCTGCACTGGGGCTTTTGTGCACTGGGATAGCTACATCAGTAGCTGACCCCACTCCAAGATGGGACCCACAGGTGTAAAGAAGTGGTACAGCTGTCACACCTTGCTGCACTGATGCAATCCACTTTGTACACCAATGCATCTACCCAAGGAGTTTGCTTCAGCGTAGCTATACTTTCTCCCTCCCCAAAACGTGAATCGTCTGTCACTTTCAAGAGCAAAATGTTGCCAGATGTATTGAAAGATATTATCAACATGCAGATGAGGATGGTAATTTGTACTCCCTTCTAAAATGGCATAAATTGAAAGTTTATAGAAATCATACAGTGATTGACAGACTCAATCTGGTAACTACTGATTTTATTGTACAATTAACTCCTAGTGCCAAACAGCCGAATTCCATGTAGCGGCTTCAAGAAAAAGCCTAATCTTCCATAACTGTGCATGGAATATTTAAAAAGGCAACTAAAATTGCAAGGAAACCACCATAGATTGATTGCCTGAATCAAAACATTAGCTCGGCATTAAGCCTTTCCCTACAATATTGGACAATGCAAAACCAAACCAGCTCAAGCTATGCCATGCAGCAATATTTCACTTCTCAGCCCTGGGAAGGACTATGTGTTTCTTACTATCACACACAGCATTGGATGCAGGGTCAGTTCTTTTGGTGAGCCAGCGTCAACATGGCTTTGAGTGAAGGAGTGGATCAGCTTGAATGCATTAATCAGTATTCATATATACATTTAAGATGCACATTCTTTAGACACAGAATAAGGACCCACTCTAGTTCCTACTGAAGTAACCTAGAAATTTGATTTTCAATGTAAACTGTGTGGTTCTACGAGATGAACCGGCTGAAACTATGCACTTTGTCAGTTATACACATAGCTTTAGCCCCATCATCACACATACTTGCTGACCAATTTTCCAAAAAGTCACAGAACTGACATAACTGTGTATGCCCACAGCAAGACTCTTTAAAGAACTTATTTGCTTTTTATAAAGTTACTGTAGTAACATATCATATAGCGTCAGTATGAACAAAACAGGCTACTCATTCTGGTGACACGCTTTCAATACTCTGCACTGGTTGTTCTGTGTTTTCATATATGCATGCAAAATAAAAATAATTTGGAGATTCTCGCTTTCAAAAATCTGGGAAACTGCCTAAGCCAAAGTCCTTGAGGAAGAAGACTGACCATAAAGATAAGGGGGCAGGGGAGAGCAGGATAACAGACATGTAGAAAAAGCTATCAGATCATGAAACCAGCCCCTGAAAGCATAGGGTATGGTCCTAGAGACAGGATATCAGGGGTGGGCAAAATGCGGCCCATGGGCCACATGTGGCCCACCAGACCATTCTACCCGGCCCACGGGGCCCCTAAACAATTTAGAAAATTTATATTCATCTGCCCCTGGCTGCCTATCATGCGGACCTTGATGGCTTGCCGAAACTCAGTAAGCGGCCCTCCACCCAAAATAAGTGCCCGCCCTGGGATATACCAACTGACCTTATTTCTAGGAAAAGTCCCACTACTTAGCAACATACAAACACACCAGAAAAATCACCAGAGGAAAAAGTTGCTGCAGTCTGAGGTCTGTGCACAATTTGTCTACATACAAACAAGCTGCATGAATATCAACTGCACAATTGACTTTGCAATGCTTATTTTTCCAATATACTTGGACAAGAGCCAGCTTTGCTCTCAGTCCAACTGCCCTGCCTACTTTATGTCCAACATTGTGTTCAAAACAAAGAACATTTATCAGTGGTCTTGTACAAAAAGACCTAATCAGCTTCCTAGGTCAGCTTGTTTGGGCAGCTGGAACCTACTAGCAAATGCAGAGGTCTGACAACATTGTGAACTGAAAAGACGGCAACATCCAAGTAAAGGAAGAGTTACATTCCTGTTACTTTCACATGGAAAACACCAAAATCAGAGATGGAATCCAACATCTAATCTTTCTCTATACAAAGGCTTGCTTGCTCTGTAATGTTCCCCCACTGCAGTTTTACTTATTAATGCTGCTATTGCCAGGAGACTAGTTCAAAGTCCAACAGAGCTCATCATTAGGAAAAAGGCAATTTTCCTAGCATTCCTGCAATGGTGCAGGGGGTTGGACCAGATAACCATCACAAATATTTAACAGCACACAGTAAAACTGCAGTTTAAGAGTATAAGCCACTTCCTGCCAGTAATCTTGTGGTTAAAAAAAATCCTCTAAGTGGTCAGGTTTTCTATTTTACAATTTATTTAAGACATCTAACAAAACAAGGCCACTGAACACCATGTTCAGACGTTTGTTCAATGATATTTCAGACCAAATGAGCATTTATTTTGGTTTTCTCCCATTTTCCAATACCAGTCATGATCTCCCTGAAACACATCTAACATTTTTATGAGCAAAGCATTTCTTCATCACTTATTCTTCCGCTGCATTGACACCAATCTTGTAGTCCAACCAAACGAACTACCATAATCAATGACTAGGCCAACCTGACTGAAGTTTCTAGAGTTTTATTTCTTTCCAAATGGTCTTGCCAAAAATATCTTAAGCCCTTGAATACTTTTGGCTGATTTAAGTTTCCTTTTTCCAAAGAATATTAATGTAAAGCACTTTTTGGTTTTACAAATGAAAAGGAGGTACCCTGCACCACCCCAATTTTATTTTTTTTTTTACACACACACACATTGGCATAAACTGTTTTAAAAAGTGCACGTGCAAATAACTTCAGGTGTTTATTCAAATTAAGCCATATTCAAAAGACAGACAAGGTTTTTTGGGTGAATCTGATATCTTTTATTAGACCATCTTAAATAGTTGAAAAAAAATCTTAAGCAAGCTTTCTGGTTTAAAAACCCTTCGCCAGGCCAAGGAAGTTTCTGCAGTTGGTGTGTGCTCTTCCTGGATGGACTGAAAAGTAACAGCAAGTGCACACACCAACTGCAGAAACTTTCTCAGCTTGACAAAGGGTTTTTAAACCTGAAATCTTGCTTAAGATTTTTTTTCCAACTATTTAAGTTGGTCTAATGAAAGATATCAGATTCACTCAAAGAACCTTGTCTGCCTATGTCCTTAGACCAACTTAGCTACAACCTACACCCCTGCCATATTCAAATATCATTTTTTAAATATACTTTGAGATAGGTTGCCCTACATTGTTATTATGACAATAGGAGTCAAGATATGGAGGCTAAAGACTTCGTTTTTCTACATCTTTACACTATAGGATCAATATTAGAGCTGATGTTTTGGAAACAGAAGATACCATGTAAATTCTTTTTGTGATAATATTGTTTACAGGATAGGCATATTTGTTGTAAAATATGCCTATATTTCTGGTTTCAAACTAATAGAGTATTATCCATAGGTAAAAATACTGTGTTTTCAAATAAGCAAGTTGTGCACACAGCACAAATTCTCTGGCTTACCTTGTGAAAGGCACTGATTTGCCAAGGCAACTTGTCCAGAGTGTAGGTACAGATTAAGACGTCCAAAGATACTACCCAGAGAAGGAATTGTAATGAAGCAGAAGGCAACACAAGCCTAAACACATAAGAAAATATATATTGAAAACATGACTCATCTCTTACATTAGGGCTGCATTTTTATTAACACACAAAAGTCAAGATGCATTGAGAGCACCTGCCCAAATGTGACCTATCAAAAAAACCCATAACATGGGTGAAGTCCTCACTCACCCAACTCCTGATGTTTGTCATTATAAACAAAAAAAGCAAAAATCATAACAATAAGATCAGACCAACTTTAAGGCTTAGTGGGCATGTCTACACAAGATCCTTTACTCAAGATTAGAGCCAATTACTGCACAGTGTCACCATCTACGCATGCAGATGCTTACTGCACTGTATTCTGTTGTAACTGCACGTAAATTTGCTACCTGCAAATGCAAACAGCAAATTTACTCAAAATTACTTACTAGAGGAGCACTGATACATCGGTCCCATATTGGATTGGCACCAATATAAGGAAAATTGACAGTATCAGCAGTTCGCTTTTTTTTTGGCTGATGTGGCCAATAAAAACCCCGTGGCATGCACAGCTGCAGCACAGCACACAGGCTGCCAGGAGCATAGCCCAAGAGCCTGGAGAGCAGCCAGGTCTGTTGCAAGCGAAGGGTTGGCGAGGGGGAAGGTGGGCACAGATCGAGGCCCCAGAGGTCAGGAAGGGAGAGGGGCTGGGGCAGGAGCTACACAGCCAGGGTGGGATGCGGGACTGAGCCATGAGCGGCTGGTCCGTGGTGTCAGGGGGATGGCTCCTGCTGCTATGTGCACCCTGGGAGGCCAAGGGGGGTGTGTGCCCTGGATCTGCATGCAGGGCGAGGGTAGGCTACCACTGCAGGCTGGGGCCAAGGGTGGTGCCAGCCTCTTCCTGGCAGGGGGAGTTGGGCCAGGGTTGCACTCAGAGCGGGCAGTGGCAGAACTGCTACAGGGGGCTACAGTGAATTTTCGAGTGGCTGCAGCCCCACCCCCGTAGCCTCCCCTCCCGGTGCCACTGCTGCCCACCCTGAGTGAAGCCCCGACTCAGAGTCACCACCAGGAAGATCCTGGCACCACTCCAGCCTGCAGTGGCAGCCCACCCTCGCCCTGTGCACAGATCGGGGGGCACGCCCCCATACCCCCCAGATGAGATGCTTGTGGCTCCATTACGTGCCCCACCCCAGCTGCACAGTTCCTCCCCCAGCCCTACTCCCTCCCTCACCACTGGGGCCCCAATCTGTACCCCCCCCATGCCCCTTCCCTCCTCCCTCGTCTCTTCCCCCACAACAGACTTACCAGCCAGACAATGCTCTGCAAGCTGCCCGGCTACATATAGGCTATTGGATCAGTATTGGCCGATATGGGTCATTAAAAATTGGCCATCAGCCCAAAAAATCTCTATCTGTGCACTCCTATTACTTACTGTACTGTAGCACATGTGTTGACCCCTGACCAGGAGCAAATGTGTTCCTGGTCAGCTTGGTAGCAGGAGATTGCTCCCTGCCCCTGGGAGCTACCTGCTGCCAGGATGGGCTCCACCACTAGAGCCCAGGTAGAGACTATGTCCCCCTGCCCCAGCAGCAGGGAGCCTGAACCCTGCAGTTGTGGGGCCAGCACTGGGAAAGCATTTGCTGGGAGAGTGGTACTGGGGTGGGTGCAGAGAGAACCAGCCCAGCAACTGCAGGGCTGGTGCAGGGAAAGAAGAATCTCCCAGCCTGGGCCCTGCGATTGTGGGGCTTAGGTTGGGGGAAAAGAATCTCCCAGCCTCACAACCGTGGGGCTTGGGCTGGGAAATAAGGATCTTCCAGTCTAGGCCCCACAACTACAGGGCTTGGGTAGAGCTGGGGCTGGGAACTCCCTGCTGTCGGGACATGGGGATATTGTCCCTGCAGGCATTTTTTGGAGGCAAGGAGCAATGTCCTATCCCCTGCCAGTAGACAGCATTCTCCTGACCCCTGAGCTAGCACCCAGGGTGAGCTACCTGGTGCAGGACCACAGGGAGCAGGAGCGGTCTGCTGCTAAGAGCAGTAAATCTGCTCCCACATCCCTGCACATGTAGATATGTGGCCAGGAGAGTTTACTTTACAGTAAACTGCTCCCAGATTATTTGAACACATAGACATGCCCAATGTCTCCTTCAAGAGCTTGTATCACAGATCCTCTCAGAGGCAATCCCACTTCCCCAAATATTCAGATGCCATGGGTCACAAGTCAGCAGAACCCATTTAACCCTTCCCAACAATACTTACTGGGTAAGATATTTAAGAGGAGGAAAAAAATAAGCAGCGTGACATGCATGTCATCTGATGCCCTTACACAAACATACCTGCATTAAGTGGCTTTTATGTATACTTCAAACATGAAGAGAAGATGTTATTTTATATTTAAGTACCTGCTTAAATCATAACACTTATAAAACAAGAAATGTTACTCTTCCAGTAACTATTTTTCCTTCTATAACTGGCTTGGGTATGCAGTGACAGTTTCGGGGGGGAATTAAGTTTTCTTGAAAAATGCTTAGAAAACATGTAGACAGTGAAGAAAACAATAAACTTTGATTGAGGACCAATTCTTGCAAAACTTACAAAACTCTGTATAGGAGTTTTGATTGAAAGAGTGTGGTAGCAATTAGCCTTTGGCAAACAAACATTAGTGTTCATACAGAAACAGTGAGCTGATAGCAATATGGCAAATTATAAACTATAACTATAGGCTGACAGATGACAATATTTGTATAAAGGGGAATGAGTGGTTTAGAAACCTATTACATTTACACCTACTCTGACAAATGCAGCAGTCTTTCTGGAATGATTCCCTTTCATCACTTTTCTTGTTTCCATTGCCAGCTGGTTCACAGACTATATACATAAAGACAAAAAACAAGAATTGCTGTCTGCAAATAAACAAAACAGCTTCTATTAACTCCATTAAGTTAAACACATCAATGCTAAAAGCAGCCAAGGAGAATTTTACACTGCTCCATAAAATGTTGATGCATCTTAATTGTAGTAGTTGGCCCGGAGTCTAACCTCCAAGTGAAAGTACTTATCATAGTTACACTTTGATCACATTAGTGCTTTAGTAGTCCTAGGGTAAAAACTAAAAAAATAACTTGTTTAACTTCAACCCAAGACTGCGGTAGACAATTCCTAAGTGAAGTCTGGATAGGGATGATCCTTCCTCAGACAGGGGTTGGACTAGATGGCCTCTGGAGGTCCCTTCCAGCCCTACTTCTCTATGATTCTAAGTTAGGAAGTTTCAGCCAGAGTCAATCACCATTTTGATTTGAACTCCTCTTTTCACTAGTCAATCTAATTTATTGAAGATTACTTTCCATAATTTTCCTGCACCAACAAGAAACTAAAAGGCTCATTATGGTTGTTTTATATTACTCTCTTTCTTAGTTATGCAAAGTTTTAAATGCAAAGTCTGAAGTCACATTTATATAATTCTGATGATGCACTCAAAGATTAGGAAAAACCAGCAGAACTTGGTATACTACATAGTGAATTGTACATACAGCCTTTTAGCTGTCCTCATTTCCTTTTCTTGTTTGCTGTAATAAAGCAAGGCTGGGGGGTGGGGAAGTCTGTTTTTAATTAAAAAATAGTCACATGAGTTCAGTTCAGTGCATCTTGACATAATTCTGTCAAAATTAAGTCTGAAACATAAGTCTGTCTTTTCACATATTGTTATGCTGTTTCTTCTTTATGCTTCTCTTCTACAACTCCACTAAAAGTCATTGTTTTTTTCCTAATTTCTAGTGAATATGCCATTTATATCTTATTCACAATAATTATTACATACATATTAACATGGAAGTAAGCCAAATAAACTTAATTACAAATGCTGTCCTATAATTTACTGCCAGCAGACACTGTATTTCCACAAGTTTTGTGTAAAATATAGGGCTGGCAATAGCCAAGTCCCTAATTGAATTTATTTTATTTATAAAGTTTCAATCTCTTATACCTGCCAGGCAAGCTTATGAAAAACTTTCATGTTGTTAAAGCCCTTCTGCTTACAATACAAAAAAGCTTGATCAAATAGAGTTTTGCACCAATTTCCCAAATAGTTAGAGTCTCTGTTCTGTCTCGTCCATTTTGGGTGTTTGTTCTACAAGTGGGTCCTTTCACCTGAGAGTCACACATGCCTTCCATGACCATAAACCCTTTCAGTTCCTGAATGCACAGAAAAACCTTATCATAACCTTTATTCTACTGACCCAGAAATCTCAAAAAAATTATGTTCCTTAACCCACTGGCACTATTGGAACAAATTCCAACAGAATTTAGCAGGGTCGGGGGGGGGGGGGGAA
>NW_017729002.1:25287041-25308695 GCF_001723915.1 Gavialis gangeticus
CACGGGCCTTTTTGAAAAAAATCCAAAAAAATTTAGGGGGGGGGGGGGGGGGGGGAGAACAAATGTATACTTCTGAATACCTAATGACGAGGCCTTAACAAGTCTTCTAAAGCTACAGCAGTCTTTGAAAGCTACTGCAAAAAACAAAACAAGAAGAAAAAAAAAACAACCCCCCGAAAAACCCGTAACTGAATAAAACTACATTTAGAGATAAGTTCTCTCTTACATGAATCAACTGGACAAGAACAGGTTCCAAATTGCAAAACATTGATCTGGCTTCAACATAGAAACTCAGCTGTTGTTCAAAGTCACGGCCAAATGAAACCTAGAATAGAAAGATAAAGTCATATTTTAACCATGTCTGCAGCTCACAGCTAGAAGCTTTCTATATGCTATATTAATATGTTCCATTTTCCATGGGGTTTTGAAGCAATGTCCCTAACTAAAGCTTTAAAGCAATTTGTCCAAGTCTTTGCTTGACTTTGGTAATAGATATCCTTTTTTGCGACACTCCAAAAGTCCAAACTATGGACTCCACCAGGAAGGCCAGGAGAGAAATTCAAAAGTAAACCCTCTTGTGATTCATAGATTGTAAAGCTGAAGACAACTTGGAAGATCATCCGGTCCAGCCCCCTGCACCAAGCAGGAAAGATAATTGGGGGTCAGGTGACTGCAGCAAGGTGACCGTCCAGTCTCCTCTTGAAGATTTCCAAGGTAGGGGATTGCACCACCGCTGGGAGGGAGCTTATTCCACAGTCTGGACACCCTGACTGTGAAGATTTTGTTCTTAATGTTGATTCTGAATCGATTTTCAGGAGCTTGTGGCCATTACTCCTGGTTTTCCCCTCAGGTGCCCTGTTGAACAGTTGCTCACTGAGCTCGTGATGTACTCCCCAAGTGTAGCAGTAAGCTGCTACCAGGTCCCCTCTCGGCCTTCTTTTCCTCAGGCTGAAGGGTCCCAGATCCCTCAGCCTTTCCTTGTAAGGCTTGTTGTGTAAGACTCTGATCACAGACTCCTAGTTTTCCAGAATTTAAAAGGAAGAGTTCTCTGCAAGAACATTTCAGTGATCAGGTCAGATGCATGAAAGAAGCAGCAATCTTCAAGTCAGCCTGCATTTATACATTTAAAATATTTCTGAAGCATGTTCCAATATAAGATATAAAGAAAAAGAAAGGAAGACCAACATTTTACTCAAGTCACCCATGAAAGAATAATTTAATATTGATTTAAATAGAAGCTTTCATTACATAAAGGGATTAAAAGGGACTGCACTGAAAATAGGATTGCTTCTTGAATTTCAGATGCAAGTTACTTTGCCTTTCTAACTTCTGTGCAAATTGTGTTTTTCTGAGAGTATGTCCTTGGGGAATGTCTGTAAAAACACAGTTTCCTGAACAAGCAGGCTTGGCTGTACTAAGGATGCGTCTCCAATTATAATCCCGCACAAAAATAACCAACAGCAAAGAAAAACTCAGAGGAGGCTGCAAGCCGTGAGAACTTGGGTTATAACACAAAGCATATTAAACAAGGCAGGAATTCACAGAGTTTAACGCCACAAATTTCAAGTTACCACCCAGCTGATACTGCACTGTGCTTCTGTATTTAAATCAGCATTACACATTATATACCATTACTGAACCTTCTACAACTACAGAGAAACATATTTAATATGTTACAATTTCCCCTCTGAGAAGTTCTGCAATATTTTATGTGGTAAAGAACTATCAGATGAAATCTTTCAAGCAATAAACAGATGGCTATTAATGAATATTAAGTTGAAGAGAAACTGTCTAGCCGGATAAAAGTACAAAGCAGACTGGCCATCCGATTAGAAGAAAGAAGACATTGAGAAAAATGGGGAAAGCCTGGTTGCTATGAATGGTTAAACGATGAGCCAGGATTTGTGATAATAGAAACCAAGTATAAATTTGGAAGTGTTTATACTCCCAACTTCTAATTTGCTTCTACCTCAAAAGCCAGTGGAACATCCTTTATTTGCATGCAGCAAATAAAAGTCCTACCATATTTGATTATTTTCTTGAAGACCTCTCTTGTGTAGCCAAGTAATTACACAAAAATCTCTTATTCAAAAACTGTTTCTAGTTTCACGGATCATAGGGGAAAGCGTCTCTAGAAACACAACCCAAAGGATCAAAAATTAGAAGGTAACAAAATATATCAGAGAGGTTTTATATTTTTATACCAGCATCCTGATTTCGATGGGTCCAAACTCCTGATGTTTTTTAATCTTTAACAGGGGTGAACCAATATTTTGGGGGCTGATACCGATAGCAGATTTTTAAGGAGGCATATTGGCTGATATCAATCCAATTTCCAGTATAGCTGCCTCCAGCTGGTAAGTCTGTTGTGGTAGAAGGGGAGGGAGGAGGGAAGGGATGTCGGGGGGTAGATCAACACCCCTGTGGTGAGGGAGGAAGTGGGGCTGGGGCAGGTGCTGCCCAGCCAGGGCAGGGCGTAGGATGGAACTGTGGCTCATCCAGGAGGTGCAGGGGGGAGAGGGCTCCTGTTGGTGTGCGCACCCCGGAAGGGCGGTGCATGCCCTCGGATCTGTGCAGGGTGGGGCAGAGGCTACACTGGGCTGAGCTCAGAGTGGGCAGCAGTGGTGGCACTGGGATTGGGACTACAGGGAGGGGCGGGGGGGGCTGCAGCCACCCCAAATTTCACTATAGCCCCCCCTCCCAGCACCACTACCACCTACCTTAAGTGCAGCCCCGGCCTAACCCTCCGCCCCGGGAAGAGCCTGGTGCAGCCCTGCCCCCCACCCAGATCCAGGGACACACGCTCCCCTCGTGCCCTCGTATGGTACGTGCAGCGGTGGAAGCCACCTCCCCCCAACCCTACATCCCCCAGAAAAACCACAGCTGTGGTCCCACGCCCTGTCCTGCCCCAGCCCCCACCCCACTCCTCCCTCACCACAGTGGGTGTTGATCTGCCCCCACGCCCTTTCCTTCCCCCTCTCCAACACAACAGACTTCCCAGCTGCATGCAGCTCTCCAAGCTGCCAGGCTGTGCTCCTTGTTGCCTGTGTGCTGCACAACACCTGTTTGCATGCACCGGCATTTATCGGCCCAGTTATTGACCACATCAGGCCAATTTCTGATACAATCAATTTTCTTTATATCGGTGCCGATCCAACATCAGACCAATGTATCAGTGCACCTGTAATCTTTAAGTCTTACTTCATGTTTTTACTTTGCCTTCATCCCCTTCAGCTGGGACTGGCAAAATTCAATCTACTAATGATACTGCTCACAATAGGCAAGAATGTAATCATTGTATGAGACTTAAAAACAAACAAAAAAAATAACCAGAAGATTTAACATCTTTAGAAATACCCACACTTTAAACTATACATGTGATACCAACTCACCATCATTGGTTCTTTGACAGTTCCTTCAAACATCTGCGTATTTACTTTACAAAATACTTCCTGGCTGGGATTTTTGATAGACCTAAATGAGTTAGATATGCAACTTGGATTGAATTTCAATAGTATATTGGCAACCACAGTGGGCTATTTTAGAATTCCAGTTCTAAGTTTTATAGGCAGTCATGCACAACAGCTACTTACCATTTTTATAAATCCATTTATCAAAGCTGCTAACATTCTCTTCTCATCTTCAAGTGTTAGTGCACTAAAAAAAGTAAGTTTACATGGTCAATAATTAAGATAAGCCACTCTCCAAAAAATATATACCTCCAAATATAAGCTCATGTGTGTATCTTACACATTATTTTTAAAAGGTCAGGTCCGCATACAAAACAGTATGTTATTAAGTGAGATGTTAATCATAATTTTGGCATTACACTACAATTTTAAACACTCTGAAAAGACGACTGTATTTATAACCATCTGTCAATTTCAACACTAGTAAAGGGATACTGCCAGATCAAGTCTGCACTAATATTCAAGTTCAACAAAAAAAATTAAGATTTTACAAAGTTTAGCAACCGATAGAAATCTGGCTATGAAATACTTTGAATACCAATGAAAAGAGATGGCGTTTAAGCTAATTAATATTCCTAAACAAGTTTAGCAGGTCTGTGGATGAAGTGTTGTATTACAAGTGGTGCTCAATTTCCATGCCAGGGGCTGAATCTATCCCATGGGACTGTCTCATTCAGTCTGTGGAGCTCTCCACAGGTCTGGAAATATGATAGCAGGCAAGTGGTGGCAGCATTAACTGTATGGGCTTCCAGAGGCAGCAAATTAAGCTGCTACTACTTCCCACTGCAAAATTTCTGGACCTATGGGACTCACAGGCCAGATGGAAAGGCCACATATGCCAGGTCGTTGGTGTATAGGGCTGGCCAGACTGCACTTGTAGATCAACCCTGCATGCTGACCTCACGCTGAATCTGGCCCATGAACCAACCCTGCTTCCAGGATCTGGCCTGCAGACAGGCTCCACACCACTTATCTGGCCCATGGGGCCAGAAGATTGAGTACCACTGCACTACAGAATAAAGATCTGAATGCAAATATGACTTGAAATCAACTATCAATAAGAACAAAAATAGCTAATCTATGTTCATGTTCCTTACTCTTTATGGTATTAAACTTTCTTTCAAGTTTCAGTTCTCAATTGATTAGCAAGGTGACCGTCCAGTCTCCTCTTGAAGATTTCCAAGGTAGGGGATTGCACCACCGCTAGGAGGGAGCTTATTCCACAGTCTGAACACCCTGACTGTGAAGATTTTGTTCTTAATGTTGATCCTGAATCGATTTTTCAGGAGCTTGTGGCCATTACTATGTGAATATTACAGTGCTCACTAGATGTCATGCTGTTATAAACTGCATTAAAGTATATAAAAGTATCTAGATAGATGTCCTCATGGTAATCTTTACTTCAGAAAGCAGAGGTCACATTCAATATGAGGCAAATTTACATCATGTTAAAATTTAATAAGCCAAGTCTATTTTGATTAGAGTGAATAAACAAAAAGTTAGGTTGAAATTAAGTAAGCCCATTTAATCCTTTTAGCATTTTGCTGCAGCTTTGACCTCCAGCATATCATTTTACCTTTTTCCTAACACAGACACCAGATGGAAACAGAACAATAGTTTTATTATACAAATTCAGTAGAAAAAAAGAAAAGTATTAGCACAATTAGCTCATTAGCACATTGCCAATCAAAAGAGCAAATGATGGCGGTCTGGATGGCACAGGAGATTTGCAATGGGATCTATGGGGTCAATTATATAGGTTGTCAGTTTAATTCTGCACCAGATTGGTATTACAGCCCCAACGTTATTACCATTCAACAGCTGTTGTGTTGGTCTATGTCATGTTGAGCCCTAGACCCAGGAGTGAAGCTTTTGCCTTTTTTTCATGAACAATGGTTCAGAAGAGGTAGTTTAAACTTATTAAATCTAAATACAAATTTGCCACTGAAAGAGTTGACAGAACAGAATCAAACAAATGAAGCTAACTAACGGAACTACTAATATAAGGGTTTTCAAGACTCCCAATAAAAGTTTCAGAATTGCTTTGGCAATAAGATCAGACAAAGTGTGAACTACAGACCACTAGGAAACTTCCTTGAATCCTTAATGTTGAATTTTGCTTCCAATATTCTCACTGCTTAGGCACTGAAAGGGCACTGGTATCCCAGAGAGACGCCAAAAAAGATGACACACCTTAAAATTTAACATTTGGATTGGTATCAATTTGAAGATGTTTGATACAGGGGCAGTTCTTTTTTCTAAAAATAACTTGATTACTAGTAGCAGCTAATCTTATGGGATGGATTCTCAGCAATGGTTGCTGAGGACTCAGTATAGAAGAGGGATCCTGGAGAAAAGGGAACCCTGTTCTAAACTGTTCCTATACCAGTAGCCTCAGAGAAACATTAGTCAGGAATCAGTGGAAGAAAGGGACACCCAACTCTCTCTCCCTGCCAAGCCAGGGAAGTGACACAGGAGCTTCTATATCATCCAAGAATAGCCCTACCCAAAGGAGATTCTCTACATATTCTTTTCCAGATCTAAGGTTGCCAAGTACTGAGTGATAAACTGGAAGCAACTAGAGGATAACTGAGTATTGGGACCCGTACTTTAAATGGCAAAATGAACTGAAACCCCTTATATATTTTACTAATAGTAGTTCTTAGAAGAGACTCCAGTTTTTATCATCACAGATACTATATTTACCCAAATTCAAGATGACTTCAAATTTAAGATGACCCCCCAATAATTAGATTCCATACACTTTTAGAACTGTTAGAATTTTCCATGTATAGAATCTAATTACTGAAATGTAGCCTTAAATTGGTGCTTCTCTCCTTCCCCCTCCCCCACACTGCTGTGGCAGGAAAAGCAGTGGCAGCAGGGGGGCCAGACACCTGCCCCTTGCCTGTCTGCTCCTCTGCTGCTGCCCCCGCCACATGTGTGCCTGTGCCGGTGCCTATTCACCCCCTGGACCCCCCTGAAGCCTGATTCCTTGGATTTGAGTAAATACAATAAATTGAAAAGGACCCAAACTGACAACATTTAATTGCCTCTACTACTTTTTTCACAGGTTTTTACTCTCAGAAAGATCCTTGCTACTTCCCTTCCCACTAGGAACACCCATGAAGTAACTGTCATCTTCCATTTGTACTCTGCTTGAGCATTCAGAACAATAATTCAAGAGGAAAGAGTCCATGCTGCAACTACACTGCATCACTCCCATGAATGGTAAAGCCATTTTGAATTGTTAACCCCCAAAATTAGAACTGTAAATCATAGCATTCAAGCCTTATAAAACATATATAACTGATCTTACTTCACAGAGTCATGCATGGTCTTGCACACATGTAGAAGAGCATTGAGTATGACTGGGTCTTTAGTAGATTCTTGCTGATGCCTAAAAAAATAAGAAAATAATGTTGGAAAATGCTGCATTTTTTCCAAGACACAAAACAGTGGGGATAAAAAACAATTAACATTCACTTAATAATTCATTTCTAAGGGAAAGCTTTTTCATAATGTAATGACAAAGAATTGCAACGGTAGAGAAATCATCTTTGTACATCAGCCTCAAAAGAACATCTTACAGGGTGTAGCACTGAGTTACGTATTTTTTTCACAAAGCAGTGTACTCACTGTCATAGCTGGTACAGAGACAAAAACAATTAAGTATGAAAGTCAGTAATTACTGAACAGGAGGCCTATTATTACCAAGTCACATATATCCCCAGTCTTATAGGATGTGTAAATCTAGACAGATTTCTTGGATGTGCCCAGAAAACTTGAAAGTAAAACCATTATAAAAATATCGGAAAGTAAGCTAGTCCCTTCAAAGGCAGAGCAGAAAGGCATGCCGGGGCCTTTAAGAAGGCAAACATATGGCTCTGGGAGTGCATCACCTTGATGTGTTAATCATGCCACAGATTAATACCAGTGTCATTAAATCACTTCCAAAAAAATAAATTTGTTACCACGGCAATAAGAAATGCTACTGGGTGGCATCTTCAAAGTCATTTTCAGCAGATATTTTGAAAGAAATTGCTCCCTTGTGAATTTCAGAAGGGGAGGATAAGATGGCTCAGCACAACTCAATCAAGTGCCAAGGGCCACAGAAGGGTTATGAGGTTACATGGAAGTTTAAAAGAGGAAGCGGGTGGAGGCTTCTAACTCTGATAAGCAAAAACTGTTTGATATAGACTTAAAATGTCAGCAATTTTCACTGTAATTCAACTTCCAGAAAAGTCCTTAGGAACTATGTGCATTAGTGGAACATATACTTTGTACCAAGCATTTGTAAGCCCCCATTTAAAATACTGTGTGCAGTTCTGGTCACCAATGTTCAAAATATGATTAAATTAAACTGGAACACCCAAGGAAAGACCACTAAAGATGGTTAAGTACATTCACAGCATGTGATGAAGTAAGCTGTTGCCTACAAAAGCTAATACCTCTCTGAACCAATTAGTCTCTAAGGCACTACCCTGCCTTGCTTTCTGCCTAAATTGGTTAAGGGTATGGAAACCCTTCTTTTATGAAAGAAGATTAAAAGAGCTTGGCTTAATTTAGCAAAACGGAGATTGAGAAGAGATATGATCACTCTATTTTTAGCGAGTGAATATTAGGAAAGAAGAAAAGCTTTTAAGACAAGATCAAATGGTTACAGATCCATTTAGATTTGAAATTAAAGATTTCTAACTATCAGAAGTATGAAGTTTTGGAATGGTCTGCTAAACAAAATGATGTGGCAATCTCATTAAAACTGAACTGGATAAGTCTGTGGAAGGAATGGTGCAATAGGACAGGGAGTTCTTTCGTGCCAGTCACTGTGCCCACGGGGTTGTATGTTTGCAAGGGTATGACGGTAGCACCTGCAGTATTGAAGGAGTCTGATAACCTCATGCCTCAGACAACAAGCATGTTGCTTCCACTGCATCCCTCCTCTCTTGCCCCCACTTCTAACAAATGCTACAGGCTTCTAGGTGTTTTTTGATTTCCCCCGAGGTGCTGGGATGCCTGTAATTAATACACAGCTAAGATTAGAGGTTTTGGACTGGGGTGCCCTAATGATCCTACCACTACTTAGAAAACCAAGGGTGTTTCCTCACTCTTCCATCGAGGGTCACAACAACTGCCAAAAAAACAGTTCTCTTAAGAAAGATTGGCAAGGACTGTAGGCAGGTTGTGGGTTGCTTTCCTCTGTGATTTCCTAAGGCAGTGGTTTTCAAACTTTTTTCATTTGCAGAACCCTAACAAATTTTGAATGGACCCTTCTGAATGGTAAGTATGAGTATTCACATATTTTGACTGATCATGGTCGTCTTTCGTAGACCCCTCAGACAGCTTGCAGACCCCCAGGGGTCTGCAGACCACAGACTGAAAACCCACTGTCCTAGGGTCTTGAACATAGGTTAACCAACAACTTCCACAAGGCTCGAGTGACATGGCAATGGCAGTGCCCCTTGTCTCCCTGCCTCACCCAGGTGTTTCAGGTACTGTGCCCTTCAGTTGTGAATAACGGTTTGCAGTGGCACTGCTGAAGATTCATTAGGTTAAACGACTGCCTGCACGTGCAGGGGACTGGACTTGGTGGCCCAGAAGACCCCTTCCAGTCATATGTGCCTATGCAAATAAGGGACCAAAGTCACACTCTACTCTCCTTGTAGAGCAAGTACCTCTGATCCTTTTAAAATTCATCTCTTTCCCAGGGCTTGACTTCACTGACAATTCAAACAGACCTCAGTATAAGCCTGTAGCAAAGTGTCCTCAAGAAAAAATGCCCTAAATTCCTCCAGTAGGGCCCCCTTTATTACCCTATCTCACAATGGTCCAAAGAAGCACTATTAATCCCCTGTGTATGCTAGGAAACAACAACAAAACATCAGGGTTACCATACTTCCAGTTTCAAAAAAGAGGACACCTGTCACGGAGGGGGGTGGTAATATGATTGGGGGGGCAGTGATACACCCATGCCTTACCCCTTCCACTCACTCCCAAGCCACAGCCCCCCTAGCCCTGTTGATACTTCTCACTTCCAGCCCACGGCCCCCTGGTACTGCCTGTGCTGCACGCTCCCAACCCACAGTCCTCTGCTCCTCTGGTGCCCCTTACTCCCAAGCCACAGGCCCCTCAGCCCTGAACCACAGCCCCCTACCTCCCCAGCCTTGCCAGTGCCCCTCACTCTTGACCCACAGCTCCCTGCTCCCCCCAACCTCTCCTCGCTGCCCTGTCCCTGAGGGCACACACACTGGTCCCAGTGCCACCAGCCCAGCCATGCAGCTCCCTGCTGCCACCAAAGGGCCCCTCTGCCCCCTTCTCTCACTGGAGAGGCAGTCACCTCTCCCACCCTGCTGCAGTCCCAGGACCATGCATGCCCTGCTTCCAATTGTCCTTCATCACTTCCCCCCAGCACGAAGCAGCTCCTAGCTAGGGCAAGCCAGAAAGTGCTGGGAAAAACTTCAATGCTAAACATAGGTAGAGCAAAATCCCAGACATTTGTTGAGATTTAAAAAAAAATGCCTGGGCGAAGATGGGAGGATCCAAAAAGAGGACATGTCCAGGAAAACCTGACATATGGTAACCCTATTTCAACTCACTTTAGCAGCAAGAGCTTTAGTTAAGGCAGAGATTTCACACCTGGCCTAGTGACACAGCCAAAGAGTCCCTAAGTCGGAGATATTAGCATGGCAGCGAGCTCTTAGTTCTTTATACTGAATATGGGTTATTTGCTATAAAACTACACTAAATGAATGCTTGTGTTCTATCATTTTATATGCATTTAAAAATTTGTTGATTACAAGGCATTACTAAGCAGCAAACTTTTTTTACTGAGTAAAGAATGGCCAGTAGTGTAGAGCAGCAATGGATCTGCTTCATTCAACAGAATAAATAAGGAAGTGTTTAGTACAGATTCCCAGCTCTGTCACAAGCAGAGGTAACCCTGGAAACATCATTAATAAGTGTGATCCTCGCTGTCACATGGCTCAAATGGTTACCAGCGCAACATATGGATGCACAGGGGAGGGGATGAAAGAAGTCAGTCAGAGTCGGCTAATATTTAATCCTATAAATAGTTCATCTAGAAGACAAAAGAATTGAACTTCTAACACCAGTTCTAACTTAGTTGGGCTTTGGGGAGGAATTAGAGTGGGTGAGAGGAATTCCTTTTCTTGAGAGCCAAACATTGTAGGCTTCTACTAGTTACCCTGGACTAGGATTTTAATAAATTTTAAACTAGTAGCAGAAAAAAAAATTAAGCCACACTCCACCAATTATGAAATTTCTGACATACAGTATTTTTACATAAACAATTGATGTAACCCAATATAAACAAAAAGGCAGAAATTGAATCTCTTATTCTTAAAATGTTTTCTTAGTGGCTAAACAGGAAATAACAATTTGGTATTTGTTACATGCTAATGAACGTTCTTACATAAACTTGCTCTAGGTATCACTTCTCATCAATTTTTCATCACTGAATTATCATCCCATAATATTTCTATTTGAAATCTGAATATCCCAACGAAGGATGTGAGAATAAAAATAAAGTTTCAAGAATCTCATGAGTATGACAAATGAAAAGGATTCTTTTAAAATAATTAATTGACATGTCTGAAAATGAATTCTCATCTTTCAATTTCACTTTCTGTTCTATTTCTGCCTTTATAATAGAGCTTGTAAGAAATGTGCATATTTGTTTCCTTTTCTCATTCATATGTTAAGATCACTGTTAGTGTTACAGGACTGGACAGGAAAACATAGCATTTTGTTATAAAAACTAGCTGTAGCAATGGAAATTGAAGAAAGCCCTAACAACAACCCATCTACAATGGAATAAAGACTACTCTAATCCTGACAGTCATTGTAAACAGTTAATAAGCAATCGAACAACACTGACCACAAATATGTTTACATTCTCTTTTTAGTCTGGGCACCTTTTAGATGCTAAGTGGACTCCACACTGATTCGATACATCTTATACAACCATCTTTCAATAGATTGCCCAGATCCTCTAGAGCTCACTTAATCAGAATATTTTCCACTTACTTAATAAAAGCTTCCATAATGCACTTGCAAACCTCCACTCTCACACACTCCTTCTGGAACATATCCAAAAATGGTAAGAATTTCTCCTAAAAATTCAAATAAAAATGAAGCAAGTCAATTGAAGCATTTTCCATATAAAAGATTTTGTTCTGTGCTGAAAAATATCTTTACTAATCCTTAATTTGCAAGAAGCATAAATTTCTTAGTTTTTGACCTCATTATCCTTTTGTTCAAGGGAAATCTACCTAACACCTTTAAAAGACAAGCTTGGGAACAAAAAAAAAAAAAAAAGAAAGCCGGACACTAAGAACCAAGGACTTAACACTGCTAATTGTTTGTCTGATACCCCTGAGAATTTCTCTCCCCGCTCTTCCAACTATCCAGTGTGGTGCTGTGCTGGTTTATGCTGTGCTAGCATTCACTCCTCAGTCCTAATGAACAATCTCTTGCATTCAAAAGCTAGATTATCTCAACTTGCAGTAGGTCCAATAAAAGATATTACCCTAAGAAATCCTTGCCTCGCATAATTCTTGTCATCCCAGCTACAGCACCGCTCTAACACTACAATAATCCGTAATAGGGAAGTTTAAAGATACCACAGCTATAAGAATATGACTAAATAATATGAGATAATTAAATGGTAGTACAAATAGAGGCAAATAAGAAGAGTATTGGCTGAGGGACTATAGTATAACATGCAACATTTAGAATGCATTTAGCCAAATATAGAAAAATAGTTTTAAACACATGGATATGATGAAGGCAGCTCAGGTACAGTTGTGATTTCTACTGAAAAGTCTGAGGACTGTGAAAGCAAGTCTTAGGGTATTAGAAATAGGAATTATTATTCTTCTGCAAAGGACTGGAGGAATGCCAGCCACCATTTTAAAGCTGATGCTTTAAAATAGTTAAATGTCCCTTAGGCACTGAATTTAGATTGCTAAGGTAGCCAGAGGACTAAATGCTTATATACTATCCTGAAAATACACTGAGGGCAAAATTGTCAGAAGTGCTTAAGTGATTTAGGAGCTTAAACAATTACTAAATCAATGAGCTTCTTGAAATGCTTCCTTTTACTCAGGCTACAGAAATATAAAAAACAGGATGCCATCGTTATTCTGTCTTTACCACAAAATGATTGGTCTCTTCACTTTCCCTTAGCCTCTCAAATTGTACCCTAAGTTCTTTCTTTTGACACAGTAAAATATATATTAAACACAGAAAGGAAGCAGTATCAGGAGTTATATCAGCACAGCCCACAAACAGACTGTATTAATTTGAGCTTCTTCTGCTGCCATTAAACAAAAAACAAAAATATTACACAGCCCTATAACCTAATAAGAAGAAAGTGTGAAATATTATAATTAAAATAATGGGTTTTGAGAAGTAATCAGTTAACACTTCGTCGGGTATTTTAACAGTTTTATACTTGACAAAAAACACTTCTCACCGAGCAAGTTTCCAGCTGACTTAGATAATCAAATCAGGTTATGTTTCCTTAGAGAAAATGCACAACATTCCTAAAGACAAGCAGTTCCAGAAAGAACATAAACTTAAAAAGCAACTTACCACTGAGAAAAGTATGGAAAAGTCATGGAAATAAGTAATAACTTTCTGAATAATTGACTGCAGCTGGGGAAAAAGGGGAAAATGCAAGTAATTTCATTACAAGTTAAATGTAAAAATACAGTACATAATCATTACATTGCTGTATATCTGCAAGTCACTCAATTTTTTCTCTAGTTAATGTGCACTGTGTGAGCGTGTGTGTGCAGGAATCTAGACCAGAGCACCGTTCCATAGCATTACATTGTCCTAATGCTTCCCGAGTTATAAGGAGACAATTTAAAATATAATCATTATGCTGCAGGATACAACAGCAATTTTTAGCACACATGATTTTTTTCTGGAAAAAATATTAGCTCTCACAGAAACAAAAGAAGGTCTCTTACCTGTGGATAAGCCTCTTCAAAAGCACGATCCGGAGTCATATGTTTGATAACATCTGCCAGAACAGTATTGACCTCACGCTTCTGTGTAGTAAAAATTAAGATGTCACAAGCACAGCATAGAAACTGGTTCATCTTTTAAGTTACTAGAGCACTGTGCTAATGTCAGCCAAGGTTCTCCTTTACAAAAGAATTAATACTTTACAGAGCTATAGTGGAAGCCAGATAACTCATAGCTGAAGTCCTACCAGCACTTACTATAATTTGGTCTGTATGTTCTCCCCTCATGTTCCATATACAGGTGAGAAATACATATGTGACCAATTAAGAGGTCTCGTGATGCAGCCATCATTTTGTATTGATTCAACTTTTGTACTAAAAAAAATATGATCCCAGAAAAACATATCATACCCCTTAACATTATCACACATTGAAGTCTTACAGGCAGATACTAAATAGGAAAAAGAAGTCTATTGTTTGTTACGACCATTGGTTTTCCTACTGTAAACTGCTATACAGTCACTTAGTGCCTATACAGCTAAAACAATAAAGTAATTCTCACATACTGTAAAGTGTCTGCAGGTGTACTCCACCCACACTTCAGCGCAGTTAATATAATCCTAGAGAAAATATAAATATTTGTGTTATGGTCAATAGAATATATCACCTTTAAAAGCTCTATCAGGTTGTACAATCTCTATTTCTTTTCTAGCAATGTATGCACTCAGGTAATTACTTGGACAGTTTTTCTGAAATTTTGCCTTTGTAAGACAAGATGTCCAGTAGCACTGCTACATTTTAGAACTGAGGTAACCTGTGGATCATGAGAAGCAACCAGTACACACTGCCTGGGCAACTACTGAGTATCTAGGAACAGTAAACTAGGCAATGTCACATTTATTGTCTATCTCTTCTAAACACATCTGTAATTTTGGGATCTTTTTAAATCCAATTTAAAACAACTGGCTCCCAACATTTATCAATGACCTACCTGTGGGTTCTTTAATTTTGTGATAACTTTCCAGGCTTCATTTAATATTTGAAGGCGATCACTTTCAGGAGGATCAGCTAATGCCAAGTTTAGCCCCAGGGAGCGGAAGAGAAGGTGCTGAAAAAGAGATCAGACCATCCTATCATATAACCAACAGATTTTTCACTGGAAAGTGTAACACTTTCAGTATTATTATTCCAAAATTATAAAAGCTGGGTATATTAAATTGAATGAATCCTTTGCTCAAGTCTGAGCTATTACATACTTTTGCTGGAGAACTATCAGCCATGAAATTAACTAGCAATGCATCTCAATACATACCCTGAAAAAACACACAGCTTTTTGTTCTCCTTTTTAATACATGCATATTTTTCAGATGTCAAAAAGTAACTTCTAGATGTCCTGCTCCTGCTCTTGCAAAGCTCCCATTGGTTTGAATTGGGAAAGACTAAATCACTATATCAACTAGAAAACAAAGTTGGGAGGAGTAGAAATATACCCTTTGTGAAAGAGACCAAATAAATTAATCCTAGAACTTCTTCCTAGCATTGGAATGGCCAACTATTAAGAGGATTCCCCATAAATGAATGGCAATAGACCTTTCTGGTTCATGCTCTGGCACAACAAGAGAAATTCTTGTATACTCTCACACTAACACCCATTATTTGTGTTCTACATTTTAAGTCACCTTATCTAACCTATATAATAGTTACTTCCGTATATGGGATACCTGGTTTTTAATCCCACATGTACCATTTAGACAACGAGCTAAATGCATGAAGCTCTTGGCAAGATAATGAATAAGCAGGTTTATAAATTACAAAAAGAACTTACCTTGGGGAATCCAGATTCATCACACTCCTTAATCATGGCAATAAAATCCATAGACCTTGCAGCAATAAACTCAGCTCTGAATGCTGACATCACTGAATTCAGAAGTAAGGCACTACAAGGAATATGATGCAAATCAGCTCAGCTCAACATAAATTGAGCTGCTCTCCATTCTCTAGTTTACATTAATCTGAACTTCAAAAGATTAACTACCATTCAGGTTCTACTTCAGAAAGCAAGGGCTAAGGACACAAAGAAAAAACCCTCAGGCTGCACTACAATGCACTGGCAAGACAAGACGACAGTAAGTATGGCAAAGCTCCACTAAGCTATAGGATGTTATGGAAATCCCAGTCACTATAGTACTTCCTTTGCTTTACCTCTAGGAAAGCACCATTTCACTGTGCTTAAATCATATTATACATCACAATTCTTCCATAAGGGTCAAATTTCTTCCATATTCTCACTACTTGAGAACAAATTTCTTTTTTAATACTGGTACCTCATTCACTAAATTAAAGGCAAGCTGAAGTCATGTAGTCACATCAAAGCAGTCTTTTTTATATTTGCTGAATTTTTCTCTTCTTTTCCTGTCTACAGTCCTTATTGTTGAAAGTACCATTTGGTCTGACAAAAGCCTTTAAGATTTCTTACATTAGCCAAAAAAAAATTATTGTTGTAAAGTCTGATTTCTATGAGTGAAATTATTGGAACAGAAATGACCCAAAGCAACATTAAGCAAGATTCAAAGATTAAGCTCACAAAATAAAAAAAAATTTACATTATTTGTATTTCCATATTATCCAATTTATCTACTGAATAGTCAAGCCAATGTATTGCACACAGACAGCAAGAGAGAGGAGCTGGGATGCATGTGCCTGATATGACATTTTAAAAAGCAAATGCCCAAAGACAAATTCTGTTGAGATGCATGTGTCCAGCTTCCATGTTGATTTATCCCCAGCAAGACTATTCAGACATTCATCCCTCTGAAGTCAACTCAATATAATGTAGGTAGCCATCTGAGTTTTTACAGAACATTTTAAAAACCTAGTGTCCAGTCTCTTCTGACTGAACTTCAGTCATCTCACAGCACTTAACAGGAATTTTCGCTTATCCGTGGACAAACATTTCTAATCTACCAGTTAATACGCACAGCTGTCTGCACAGGTCTTCTTCCATTCACCCCAGTGATGCTGCACATCCAGTTTAACAAGTGCACTGGGATTCTTTATACGGAATTGAAAATCACCATATAAATCTGTATTATTTAATGAGAATCCTGAGTATGCAAAGGGAAAAACTTTGCCTTTAATGATACTAACCTACAAAAAACCTAGCTTAATGGTGTAAGGTTTTAAAAGGTCAAAAATAGATGCTGAAGTTAACACTCCATTAAATGCAAACAGGGAAAATTCTCAGTTCTCTTGGTGCTACATTGCAAAGTTTGCACTGCTGCAAAGCAAACCAGACAGTTGTGCCCAGATGAAGCAGTCTGCTTTCACCACCCAAAATACTAAAAAAGTAATTTAAGCAAACTCTGCAGAATGGACCATAATCCATATACCGATGTTGGAACAGTAGAATCTAAGGATGTTTTTTGCTCCATCCTTAGACAAAAAGCATAAGAGAGTGTTCCCACTTCCAATTTTAATTGCACTTCCTGACTCCTTAAGCAAAAAGACAACTATTGCAATATCAGTCATGTGACTGCATAAAGTGGACAATGTGTTTTTGATCATTCGAGCAAAATAAGATTGCTTTTGAAAATTGTTCACAGAACTTCTGCCCACTTATATGAATAAACTGAATCCATACCAAAACTATCAATCCCGTAAGTCAGGAAGTATGTTCAAGACTTATGTACAGCCTTTCTGAATTAACATGGTTAGGCTGGACATGGGATAAATGGTATTTGAAAATCATTTTAAACTCAAGCCCCATCTGAATGAGGAAAATTAGTTAAGAAGGAGTGAAGGATATGCTTCCTGAACTAAACTTGGAAAATAGTTCTTAGCCTTAAATGGACACAAATACTACCATCTTTCAGCAAAGCCATATGCTTTGCAATTTCCTTTCAAATACACATCTAGTAGCCAGTCACAGAGAGTAAGATGGCAGCAGAAAAAAACTGAAATATGAATAGTAGCCAGAGGAAATGACTGGGAATCCAGAATGCCACAAGTTCTAATCCTAGCTAAACTCTAGTTCATATGACAGTTCAGTTAATGAATTTAACATTTGCTCCTCAGCCAAACCGATGGATACATTGGAATTCCCCATTGGGGAGGCAGGAACGGACTTATGTAAGCACAGATGTTATGCCTTAGTTTTGTTAGCTGATATTATTTAATTTTTCAGTGAAAAGATCTTATACCAATAACTGGAATTCAAGGATAACAGAGATTTGGTTTCTAATTTGTCTCACGATTACATGATACTTACTTATTCCCCAGTTTCTTGCATCTTTCCATCATCTCAGTAAGCAGTCCCTATAGAAGTTATTTTGTTAAAAGTTAAAGAGCAGGGAAAAAAGTCTGGACGACCCCAAAACATTTTTAGCAGCTTTCAGAAGCCCCATCAACATTCACTAGAACAGAATTTAATTCCCTAACCCAGGGATTGGCAACATATGGTCTGCAGAACCACTGGATCCAGCCCCCAGAATGGGGCTTTGCCTGCGCCACACCACACAGCTCTGCAGCCAGGTGTCAGTAAGCTTTCCCATGACAGGCCAGAGCCAAGCAACAGGAAAAAGCAGGGGTGTAGAGAAGTGGTAGTAGCCAGATCCTAGTGCCAGCCCACCTTAGAGCTGAGCAGGGCCATTCCACCTGCCACCAGGTAAGGTTGCCAACCACTGACCTAGCCAACACATTCCACAAATCTTATTAAATTCTACATTTACTCAAAAGAAAAATCATATGCAGTGCAACATAAACAAATATATTAAATAGGCACAATGACATCTTAATCTAAAACACTATGTTATAAAAGTCAAGTTTCCAGGACTTTATTCATGTCTGCAAAAGGTTATCCTTCTGAGAAAGGACCAGGTCAATTACCTCTGGCAAGAAAGGAGAAAAATCACTAGCTCTTTACTGTAGAATGCAGACACATTGACTAAAGCCTAGAGTAGCTTGACAACTATGATAAATAATCACAAATCCTACATTACCCTCAACAGTTCATACCAGTATGAGAGAAGAAACTGAATGGACTCAAAGGATCGAGATAGCAAGATCAAATGAGCCTAGTAAGAGAGAGGAACAATGCTGACTGTGTATTCAACTGTTTTCATTTAATCTTTAATATGTGGATTGGATAAATTATTTTTCCTGTACATGAGAGCTTAAAAATGTACAGCCAAATTAGTTAGAGTTTATTTTAATCTTTCTGTATAAGTAAGGTTTGATTTTAACACGATATTTTTAACTTAGTGGCAAGAAAAGATGCAATCACAGAGGATTTAAGTACTCCACATGATTGGACTTCCTTCATTTCTATATCTAATGCTGAAGTGTTGTAATGTCTCTTTAGAAATTAATGTCTGTTTCAGACTATTTTAGGATAATTAAAAACATTATGTTGATGATATTCAGAAAGAAAAAGGTGCAATCTGCACTGCTAAGTTGATAAAGCAGTGTAAAGAACAGAATCACAGGGTCCCAATGTAGAATCACAAGGCTCTAGTTTAATCCCAGGGTGTGTGGTTGTGCTACATGAGTTCAACACAAAATTGGTCAAACATGAATTCTAGAGTTGCTGAAGTATCAACTTTAAGTATTTTCATTATTTCAAGACAATCTATAAATACGTATTTAAAAAGGACTGCTTTCTGCTGGTACTACTCATATGAACATTAGGCTTGTAAGCACTTTTTCATACAAGCATTACCCCTTGATTTCTTTTTCCCAGTTCTTGCCAATGAGAGGGCAGCATTCTTCTGAGTCTTTCTTTACACCAGTCTCTACATTTATTAGTACTTTCCTCAAAGTTCTGTAGATTGTGTTTGCCTTGGAAGTGATTCAATATTTTATTTGGCATTCACAAATCTTGCACAATTCACCTTGGAAAATAACTATTTGTACTGCTGTTCAGATGAAGCTGCTGGATTGCCTACTCTGGTGCACATTTTGATTTCCATTTTGTGTAATATTTTTACTTCCAGAGGCCTACTATACGTTTTACATCTTTAAAATAATTTTAAAAGTAATTATTTTGGCAAAAGATACCTTTCTGCCAGCTGCCCACACCCTTTAACAATGACAAAACATCCTTCATAAGCATCTTGATACATGCATATGAGAATTTCTTCTCTTTCAAAAGTATCCAGCCAAAAATCAGAACAAGATATTTCCCATAGCCAATGCTCAAAAACCTAATAAATGCTTAATTTCCTCAAGATTATTTGGGCAGCTGATTTTGCAACATACGTAACTCAAAACTCTTGCCATCTGGGGCATCTTAGGTGGACTCTAGCTGGCACTGGCCCTGTTTTCAGAAGTCTGTATCTTTAATATCTCCTCAAGCCATCTATTATACAAGATGTCTACTAAAATATCAAACATGAGAGAAAAGATAGAAAACTATACACAGCAATTTAATATTCAGGACAAAAATATTATAGTCCTTTATATTCTTTTCTCTTTACAATTTGTATTTTATATAATATATTTTTATATGAACTATGATATAAAAACATAAAACCTAGATTCTTATTATAAACATTAACGTTCTCATCAGGTGTGTGGCATATTCCAGGTGATACAATTATTTTAACCTCTTGTTTAATCTTATGTTCACTCTTCCACTTTACCTAAGAATTCTACTCAATTCTTAGTTCTAAATATGATAAAAAGTCATTCATGCCACACACATGCTGGTTCTAATTTTACACTTACTTATTTTATATTGACCTTAGCTATCTTTTCTAGCACTTCCACCAAACAGAATTAATACTTACTTCAAACACGGGTAGTTTGGAGTACTGAACAGGTCTTACGCAGGTCTGTAATGCACCACACATATAGCCCTATAAAGATGCCTGCTCTTGTACACTAAGTATTCCACATTACCGAATACACTGGGAATTTTTCATTTTAAGTTTGAATACAAAATTCTAACCCTTGTGCTATGCAGCAGAGTCCTACGTTCATTTTTTCTACTGGACTACTATAGCTTTAAAATACTGCACACCGTCAAATACATACTTTATATTTTCCTTTTATAGTTAAACATCAAATATTACCATGGAAAAAATAAGCAATTACCTCTGGAGCACGGTATGCAATACACTGTAAAATCCAATCAATAGCCGGAGAATAGAGAGTCAAATACAATGGAATCTCCACACACTGGACTACCAGCTGATTCTGAACTGTGTCTCCATGTATCTGTTAAAAAAAAAGTAAGAGATGAAATAGCTGCCATGGGCAAGGAAAAGTGTCTGACTAGAGCTGTGAAACTGGAAACAACTTCAAATCACAGGTTCACTGAAAGCTTCAGGAGATCAGGTTAACTCAATTACACAATATGCTCAGCAGCTCAACAATTATTCTGCATAATTTCCTGAGTTTGACACAAAGACTGCAGTGGACGCTATTAAAACCTGTATATATGCCACCTACAGTAGTTAATTTATCACAGTATATGCAGCGTTCCACAATAAAATTAAATACTGTAGCTTAGTGTTATATAAACTAGAGAATGGTAAAATAATGCAGCGAAAAGCATTCTAACTTGGAATGTGCATTGCATGAACAAAAATACTGCAAGTAGTCACGGCTACTAGGGACCAAACTATAAGCCAACTCTTGTTTAAGAAGAGTGCAGTTTTTGTGTTTCTTTTGAAGAAAAAAAAAGGTAGACTCACAGTCAGAACAATACAGTATTTTCATCGTAGACTGCTCAAGGAACACATTACTTTCACTCAGCCAATGCAAATGTATTTGCTTACTTGTTTAAATGTTAGAAGGAAGTCAAAAAAATTTTTGTTGAGACTTTCTTTGAGATGAGGAGCCACTTCCATCCCAACCTAAGGTAAAAGAAAGAAACATTTTATCTTCTTCCTCACTTGCTGTCGTCCTACATTCATGCAAACAGAAAATTATTCACCAGTAGTGATACACATATTACCAAGACAATGAATCTTGAACAACAGGTTTTGTCTGTGCCTATTTCTGCCTCACTAATAAGTGACATGATGGCCCTGGCCTGTGTTAGCTGTAACTGCATTAGGTATAAAAATGTTCTGAAGTGTTTGTGGTCAGCAGGAATGCTGCAATAACAAACAGGTGTGGGGGAAAACATCAGCCCATGTTCAACTGCTTACATAAAAATATTTTTAATCTTTTTTTTTTTTTTTTTT
>NW_017729002.1:25308839-25309287 GCF_001723915.1 Gavialis gangeticus
TTTTAATCTTTTTTTTTTTTTTTTTTTTCAAATGAAGCACTCAAAAATTAGGAGCATTTAGATTTAAAGTTGCCTCCCATCTTCTATATCCATGCTGTGCACTGAATAAGACAGGAGTCATAGGAAAATAGCATATGTTCACATAATAAAAAGGTGACCACAATGTATGTTCACATGACCTAAGGGAATTAACTAAAGTTGCAAAGATAAGTCTGAGATGAGTTTTTTCTAATTTGATTGCTAGATTTTTCAATATTTAAAGGAGTCTTTAAAAGAAGTTTAGTTTTTTGGGGGTTTTAAAAGGATAATAATTATATATAAATAAAAAAAATTATTATTATTATAAAAGTTTATGGATGAGCAGAATGAAAGTGGCAAAGCACTCCCTGACACAGCAATTAGAGGTTCGGAGCTTTTAAAAAATAACAGCTTCTTAACAACCTAGGAC
>NW_017729002.1:25430242-25431004 GCF_001723915.1 Gavialis gangeticus
CAGTCACCAACTGGGGGGAGGTGGGCGGGTCCCCCGCGGCCGATCTCACCAACCCCCTACACGTCACCACTGATACCCCTAAAGAGAGAGAATTCATGAGTGGAATTTTTCCCGTTTTCTGTGTATTACTGACGACACTGTTTCTGGATCCCATGTGCTGCAGCACCTCGGGGCATGAACAAGAGCACCCGAAGCACGCTCGCGATCCAGCAGGCTGCAATATCCAAGTCATCCCTGAATAACTGAGTGACTTTCCAGGGGCAGGCCAGGTTCCTTGAGTAGATGTGAGATGTTGTAGTAGACCAGCGGAGTCGTCCGGACCAGTCCTCTGTGAAAGCACCTGGCTCTGCAACAAGATCCCAGGGGCCTTTTCCCGAGAGAAAAACTCAGCTCGGGAGGCCCCCGCGGCACTTGCCGGCCTAACGAGGCAAAACTCCCGCCGCTGCCACTTACTGATCTCGGGGCTGTAGCGGATCGTCCCGCCGCTCCAGCATGTGGACTCGAAGTCCATCACCACAGCGTAGCGGAAGTGCTGCCCTGCAACACACAGCACGGAGCGGCGCTGCCACGCGGCCGCCGGCGCGAAGCGCGGGGGGGAGGGGGTCAAGGAGCAAAAATCTGCCACTCACGTGAGGGGGCCGCCAGCCCGGCCCGGCCGTGCGCGGAGCGAGTCCGGACCAGCCCGAGTCGCCTGCGGAGGAAACACGGGAGGTTGGTGGGGCCGCGGCCTGCGCCCGCTCTCCCCCATCTCCCCCCCCCCCC
>NW_017729002.1:25436004-25436238 GCF_001723915.1 Gavialis gangeticus
CCCCCCCCCCCCCCCCCCCCCCCCCCCCCCCCCCCCCATGAGGGGGGCGCACCTGGCCAGCTGCTTGGTTGCCATGGCTGCGGCCGTTGCCCGCGCCCAACAGCTGTTAGAGCCACTGCCGACGGTAGTATCGACGCTATCAGCAGATCAGCTGCTCTGGTCTGGCGGAGGGGGCGGGGCCTCTTGCTCGGCCACTGGCAAGCCGGCGGCGCTCAGGCATGAGCAACGGCTCGC
>NW_017729002.1:25436327-25469527 GCF_001723915.1 Gavialis gangeticus
CTGCTTCCTCCCCAGGGGCCCATTTCCCGTTACCACCGAGGCCATGGAGGAGGCCGACCGCCCGCGCGGCCCGGCGAGACCTCGCGAGGGTAGCGACAGCGCCGAGGACGCCCCCCGGCGGCGGGGCAAGAGGAGGCGGCCGGAGCAGGGCGGCCCGCGTGGGGCAAAGGTGCGCACGGGCCGGGGCAGAGTGTGGCCCTTGCCCCGGAGCGGCGCGGCCGCCCGGGCTGGGGGCGGGGCTGCGCCACGTGGTCTCCGGGGAGGCGGAAGGGGGGTGCTCTGGCAGCCTTCACCTACCTGAAGGGGGGTTGAAAGAGGATGGAACTGGACTGCTCTCTGAGGTGGCTCAAGTTGCAGCAAGAGAAGTTTAGGTTAGATATTAGGAATAACTTTCTCACTAGGAGAGTAGTAAATCACTGGGATAGGTTATCCAGAGAGGTGGCGGACTCCCCATCCTGGGAGGTTTTTAAAACCCGGCTGGACAAAGCCATGCCTGGGATGATCTCGTTGGGGATGGGTCCTGCTTCAAGCAGGGGGTTGGAGTAACTGACCTCCTGAGGTCTCTTTCAACCCTAATTTTCTCTGATTCTGGATGGATGTTAGATGTAGATGTCTGTCATTTTATGGAAGCAGAGGGCTGGCTGTTCCCCTTTAAAACACCGCTGAGATTTTATTGCATTACTTTATGCCAAAAGTAGAATTTTCTCACCTGTCGTCTGCTGCTACTCACCCTGAGTCTTTGTCACCCCGGAGTTCTTTGGCGTGGTCCAAAGCATTTGCTGCCTGCAACCTAAAACATCTTCACGAGCAGTTAGGGCAGATTTAGCATGGGGACCTTAGTACCTGACTTCCACTGAAATCATAAGTTTTGGGATGTGCGAATCCAAGGGCAAAAGCCTGTAGCAGAGAAGGGTTTGGCCCCAGATTTCTCTGCACTGAGCATTTGCATCTTAGGGGTTTGTGACAGGCCCATCTCCAACCAAAGGAAATTAGTTTATGATCCTAGACAAGTGTTATTAGATTTGATTAGATCTAAGTGACTTTATCAGCTGGAAGTGATGATAAACTTGACTTCAACTAGGAAAACTTGCAGCCATGAATATCCACCTGAAAGTCCGCCATAAAAAAACTTTTCAACATCTGCTCTCTGCCACTGTGTGACACAGGCCTATTTGTCGCCTTCAGGGACATGGGGCTGCGCCCACCAAGTAACCTAGTGGCCTCCCACGCGTGCGGAGTTTACAGAAAAGGTGATAACTGATTACCAGGGACAAATAATAAAAGAACAGGGACAGGACTGCTGGTCAAAGGTTCAAGAGTGCCAAGGGGGGACACTGAGCTGAGCACACCGGACAGTGCCCTGAACAAGTCCGAGGAGCCAGTGGACACTGCCCAGCGATACTGTACCTGGAGAGGGGAATAAACCAGGGCAAAGAAAGCAGTCCCTGGGGACCTTCCCAGCCAGAGCCTCCCTGGTCACATAGCCAGCTTGGCCAGGGCCAGGAGGAGGTTGACCAGGAGGTCCCAGGACTTGATGGGGCCATGGACAGGGAGTGCATAAGTAAAGAGGCTAGGGGAACAGTGCAGCCAGAACCTCAGCAGGAGATTCTGGAGGACCATGTGACAGAATAGTGGGCAAGGTGGATCTAAGGACCAACCCAGTAAATGGCAGTTGTTCTGTTCTTAAATATATCTTACAAAAATCACAAAGATGAACATGATCTATACCAGTCAACCAGGGACTTTTGAAGTCAGTGTGACCATACCAGCAATTTCAGAGAAGTGCTGTATCCAGATACCTCAGTGAATTTACACCTGTTAGAAGGTGAAGCAAGGTCATATGACACAAGCTCAGAGCTCTAATGGCACAATACATTTTTAGATATAACACTTAAAATTAGCATGATAGCCAACATGTGAAAAGTTTAAGCACATTAACTGTGGAAGCTGAGTCTTATTTGCATCTAATTAGAGGCTGGAAGACCTGCAAGTTGCCAAGTAATCTTTGAACCTGAAACTGTTGCTGGCTGTTTTGTAGATTTCTAATTAGAGCTCATCTAAACAGTAGTGTCACTGCATGTTTGTCCACCCTGGCATGAAAGAAGAGAAGCAATGTAATTATGAGTCAACTGATGTAAGAATTGCTTTACTTAAAAAAACAAAACACTTGAAGCTCATATTTTGTGATCTTGTTTCTTATTTTATATTTAAGTGGTTTTAAAAGATGTGCCAACATTATTCTGTGTTAGCAGATTTTACTCGTTCAATATAATATGACAAAGGGCATGTTAACATAATGAAGGACTTGATATTTTATCTCGGGGGCAGAGGGTCAGTGCCAGACACATGGGCACTTCTGTGCTAGCACAGCCCAGGCTGGGCCTAGAGTTGGGGCTACCGTGCCATATGACCTGGGGTGTGGTCCTGGGTTTTGTCAACAGCAGGTATGACTGGGTGACCCCCTTCACAGGCCAATTCAAACCCATACATGTGGCTGTCGGGTCACAGGGCAGGATTATCATCCCCAATACCTGTGTTGCTGGCTCTTTTGCTGTTTGCTGGCTAGTACAGGCCTCTCCTCCTACTTCACAGCCTTGGAGACTCTTTAGCTTTTTTAAAAATCAAAGTTTTCAAGAGCAGTTAGGGTTTCAACTTTAAGGAAGAAAGGAAGGGTGGGTCAGCTGAAGATTAGGCTACAGGGTATGAATTATTTTCCAGGGCATGTTGTATGTGAGAAGATACGGTGGTATTTATTTTAAATGTTCTTAATACCTATGTAGACTGTGAAGGGCCACTTTCATCCTAATCCCTTGCCTTTTTACAATGAACACTGTTGCTTGGTACACATGAATGGTTCTTCACACGGGCTTACCTTTCTTAGGAGAAAAAGGCACGCTTGTCAGCAGAATTGTTTGGTGAGGACTGTGAAATCAGCCATGACCAGGTGTATGAGTTCTTAAAGTACGCAGCTTTGGGAAAACATCACAATGCAGCTCAACCCAGGTATATAATGTATGTTTGTATTCTGGCAGCAGTTTCATAGATTTCATAAACGTTAGGGCTGGAAGGGACCTTGGAAAATCATCGAGTCCAGCCCCCTGTGTCGGGCAGGAAGTCAGCTGGGGTCATAGGATCCCAGCAAGAAAAACATTCAGGTTTTTCTTGAAAGCGTTCAAAGTAGGTGCTTGAACAACCTCCGGTGGCAGGCCATTCCAGACCTTGGGGGCTCAGACAGTAAACAAGTTCTTCCTTATGTCCAGCCTGAAGCAGCTTGTAGTGCTGCTAGCCTACTGAAAGACCCATAGGTTAATGTTTTGTTTTTGGGGGGTTTTTAATGTACTTTGCAACAGTCACCATCCTGATCTTCACATATTACTGCATCTGTATGCATACTATATAACTCGAGCTGGCTGAAATACAGAATTTTCACTATGAAAAAATTCACTGTTTTGGAATTTTGTTTCACTGGATTGGGGCAAAAACACCACTACATTTTTTTCACAGAATGACAATTCCAAAAATGTACAGTGTCAGAAACATTAAAATGAAACAGTTCACATTGGAAAATGTTGGAACATTTTGTTCTATGCAATGTGCTGTCTCAAGTATCAAAATGACATTTTTCCAGCCTTTTTGACCTGAATTGTAGTGCCTCATTTAGAGTGTAAGAATATAGGCATCTTGGATGAGATAATGCCTGATGGCTACAGCGGAACTCAAAAACGAAACTAAATATTGAAAACAAAATACCTGATTTAATTTCAGGCTATTTAAAAATGGTTTTCAGCAAGTACATTTTTGGCAATAAATTCTACCAGAATTTTTTTTCTCCCAGATTTAACGGTCATAGGTTTATTTGGATGTTTTCCTATTCATATTTTTATACTACATGGAAAAAAGGCAAGTTGTGTCTTGGAGATGAATACTATAGTAGAGCTTAGCTACACAGTGTCTGTCGTCTTCTGCATATGGAGGTCCTTATGTGGAGCAAAGGAGATGCACGCGAGTGAAATTCTGTTCTTGTTGGAGATGGTGGGAGTTATGTCTTTGATTTGTACAAGAATGGGACTAGGCCCACGTTTTTAAAACTATTGTTAACTGTTTTGCTTGAATTTTGGTGCAGCTGGTGTCATATTCATCACCAAAGACACCTGGCTCAGGTTGTGGTCATTGTTCTACATGAAGTGAGCCAGCTTCACTTCTACAGGTTCTATTTACAGTTCAAACATCTCAGAAAGTCATTCCCGCATGTAAGTCTCAACTTCATTTCTGCTCGTTAGAGCTTGTTAGTCAATGATAAACATGTAGCATTATTCAGTCACTACAGTTAAATTATTCTGCTTGCAGTAAATGAAGACTTCTGATTTTCAGGGAACTAAGATAAAAGAATTCCTCTCCTCCCAACTTCTGCTAATGCAGGAGCAAAGGACTAATCTCTGCTGTTTATGGCTTGCAGCTTTTAAAGCTTTAAAATGTGAAATTAAGTATTTCAGAATTATAATGTTTTTCTCATCTTACAATATCCTCACTGTCCTGAAATCTGTCAGATTTAAGGATCATGCTCTGTTATTGTTAGCAGAAATCAGCCCTTGTGTTGATTTATACTACCTGGAAATCTGGCCCTGAATATTTGGCAACTGTGCTGAGTCTTACAGTAACAGTTCCTCTCATTTCTTGGAAAGAATACTGCCAATGTAAAGTGCAGGAGTTTTTTTAAGTTGCCTGCCTACATTTCAGTTCTTTTACAAATCTGTTAATATTAAGAAATGTCTTTTGAATCACTAGAATCTTAGAAAGTTCTTCCATAACTGCAGCAAATGCAAGTCTCTAATTTACAGCAGCTTCTAAACTTTCCAGGAGGAAACAGCCATCAGTTTTATTTCTACCAGTGAGTCTTTCCTCCTCTGGGAAGTCGAGGCTGTACAGTACTGTGATGATTGAGTAGATACAGAAGCATCCTGTATTTTTCTGCTAAATCATTGCGATGGTTCTTTGAAAATTCATTTTTCTTTTTAAGAAATAGGAGCCACCCTCAGCTACATAGACAGAGGGAGGAACTGCATTGCCCAGTTGCCCCTGTTTATTTTCTCTCTTTTAAAAAAGGTGAATAACATTCACTGCCTCTGGTTCTTTAACTACCCTTTTAGCAACAGTAACCAAAATTCTAATTAAGAGTATAGTGTGTAAGTTATGCAGACTCTGCATAGTGCAACAAGTTATTTGCAAACTACTTCTGTTCAGTGGAAAAAATTGCACTGAAATGACAAAGTCCGTGTTCTGTGTCCAGTTTCCCCAGGCTCAGTATATGTAATCCTTCCCTGAATTTGATGGAATTACACCAACACTGAATCTGGTACTTTGATGAGATTTAAGGATAACGTGACAGTATTTCATAATATTGTACTTTCTTTTGTGCTTCAGTCATCTAACACTTTCTTTTTTTATTGTTAAGAGATTCAGTTTACCACCTGATTCAGCTAATTTTATAGCCAGCATGTGCAGAGAAGGAGTGAGTGCAAAACACCATAACAGCACACAAGGTATCCAGACAATATTTGCTTAAATATTTCTAAATATGAAAGGAACTCATGTAATTGGCATACATTTCCTTCTTAAGCTAAATTGTGTTTTACGCACCAATACAAGATACAACTTAATCGCCAGTGGAACTCTGAAATAAACATCTCCAGCTAATTCTTTTGCTTATTTTAAAAATAAAAACGAAGGGTGTTTAGCACCACAAAATTGTAAAGGGGCCAATAGAGAAAGCACTGCAAATTTAGATTGTTACAAGCATTCAAAGTTGCATTCTAAAATGTATCTAGTAAAGGATACAGAGCACTGAAATGGATTCAGGCTCTTTAGGAATTCCTTTTTCCCCATATTAGTTGTCTTCATGCTGATTAGTGAATTGAGACAAACTATAGGTATATCAGCATTTTACTTTTTCGTTTTTATCTTCCCTGTGATGCTAGTTCAGGGATGGGCAAAATGCGGCCCATGGGCCAGCTGCGGCATGCCAGGCCATTCTATCTGGCCTGCAGGGCCCCTAAAAAATGTAGAAAATTAATATTTATTTGCCCCTGGCTGCCTGTCATGCGGCCCTCGATGGCTTGCAAAACTCAGTAAGTGGCCCTCCGCCCAAAATAATTACCCATCCCGTGCTAGTTCTAGGAAACTCTAGGGCCTGGTTTTGCATGCTTTAGTTGGGGAAACTGCACAGAAGTCAATGGAAGTTCTTAGTGAATGGGCCTTTAATGTGGAAATTAGTAAGGATAATTTTGCAATTTATTGATAGAGTCCTAAAATCTGGACAAAAAAGTAGTTTAGTCCTAGACTGGGGATATCATGTGAGTTTTTCCTGTAGTTTTTTTGAGAGTAAGTGACTAAGAATCCTAATAATAGGAAAGATGATTTACTCTTGATTAGGTCCTAGGTTCAGTTCCCAGTTTACTTTGTCACCATGAGCTGGTCATTTAACCCATTTTGCGTACCCTTTTATTATCTGGAAAAGTGGAGCTAGCACCTCCCAGAGAGATTACAAGGATTAAAACCATACTTTGAGAGAGACTCAAGTGTGCCAATGGGTAGGTAAGAAACTGGACAGTTAAATTAAGCACTTCAATTGCTTCTTTTTTTAAAGCAGTAGAACACATTCCTAATACCACTGAAGGGAAAAAGATAACTTCTTAGAACAAGATAGTGGCAACGATCATTCTTCATATAACTAAAACTCTAACGCAATTACCTTGCTTTTTACATATTGCTTATGTGAAGGAGATCCGTCACTACTTCCCCTACTTTGTAGCTAGGTGAAGTGACTTGCTTAGGTCACCTACCAGAGACAATAGCAGAACCAGGAATAGAAGTAGGTTTAGTGCTTCCAGGAGCACTGCCTCCCACGGGTGTGAAATGCCATTAGTGTACATTAGTGACAGCAGCTTTCCTTTTGCTTGGGAATAATATATGATCTTTTTTGCCACTTTTTGAATACACAATTGTTTCATATTACAGCGTCACCTCATGTCTTCAATGGACATATCCTTAAGAGCACCAACTTGGAACAAGACCCTGTTGTTCAGAAATATGGAGGAAAAAAACGTGGTCTTACCACCTACACTCTAACGGTGCAAGAGATGAAAGAAAATAATTATCCTTTAGAAGGTCAGGCTATTTTGACAGTAAATTTGAAGACCTCCTATGTTTTTCAGTGGGATTTGGGGAACACAGGCTCTATATCAACTTATCTCCAGACCTTTTTTTAGCCTTTGTGCATCAAGTTGCACATAAGAGGTTACCTCATCTTGTTCTCAGACATCTTTATATTTCTTCTTAGGATCGCCTGGGTGTCTACATTTTGTCCACACTGAATGCAACAGCCCAAGGACAGACAGCAGCCCCCTCTTTGGGTTGGATTGCGAAATGGTATAAAAATATCTGTAGTTGTAAGGGGGATAGGAAGTCAGTTACATGACCTCTGCCTGATCCAACAGGCCAACTACTCTGTTCTAGAATACACCTACCAGGAGAGATACAGTAGGAAAAGCATCCGCTACCACCTGGCAACAACAGTTCTTTCTGCGGTAGTGCGAGTGGAGCTGTGCTGTTGCAGCAGTGGGAGAGTTCTCAAGAAATGGCAGTGTAGACAAGGTGCGTGTGTGAACTCCCCCAGCTCAGAGCAGTGCTTGGCTCTGCAGGGATTCTCAGCACAGCAGAATGCAGAAGAAAGGACAGGTGGATCCATTGCAAGGCAGATGCTCCTGGTCCCTGTGAAGGAGACATGCTGAAGATCTTGGAGCTGCTACAAGCTTTGCTTCCTTAAGGAAAAATTTATTTTCATTGCATCTCTCCACTCTCCATTTCAGCTATCCTGGATTTACCCCTGGGTGCGGTTCTAACTGCAAGAAGCAGCTGTAAAATGCAATTAGCTGGGGCTTTCAGGGGTATGAAGTACAAAATTACCTTGTGACATCAGGTCTCCCTCCTCAAGATTTACTCTATGATTGGGTGCACTACACTTGTAACAGGCATCAAACAATCAACATCTGCATTGTTTTTAAAAAAAAAGACACTCAGTAACAAATGGACAGCTCTCTAGACAGGACACTGGATTAATGATAAGTTACTGCAGGCAGGGTGGGCTTTAATCAGCGAGTGCATGTCAAACAATGGAATGGCAGCAAAATCATTTCTGATCTGTGACCAGCGTCTCTGCCATTTTATAATTTGACAGTGCCTCACTACGAAGGGGAACGAAGTCACCCGAGTCTCACTGGTGGATGCACAGGGTCAGTGCCTTCTGGATGAGCTTATAAAACCTGAGACCCAGATTCTGAACTACTTCACCAGGTATCCTTCCTAGAATGGTCCTATACACCTTCTTACTTTAACACTTAAGAGCCATTCAGCCTGAGCCTGCTTCATGTGGTCTTTGTAAACCTTAGCTACAGTTGTAGTTTCATGGTAAATATAACTTCTGTGCATTTCCATGGGAGTTGCCTGTTCTGTTTCAACTAATGTTAAAACAAACAGTTTACAAAATGTAGATATTACCCCACATTGGATACACGCTTGTCTACTATACAATCCGCTGGATCTTGGCAGAGGGTTAGAGCTGCTATGCAATGTTTAAAAAATAAAAAAAAGCCTGAGTTACAGGTTAGTGAAACATAGTGCAGGTTACTTTTTTACTCTTGGCTGTAGAATAGAATATAGTGTTAGTAACAACAAAGAGGCTGCAATCCAGATCTGTCTGCTCTGGGGCTCTGTTTACTCATGTAAAAGGAGAGGGACTTTGTCCAAGCTTCCATTTCTAGTGTGGAGATGCCTAAAAGTTTCACAATGAAACCAGGCAAAAAACTCACGCTACATTTCCTCCAAAACTTTCATATTTGACCTAGTTTCAGACTGCAGCACAAAGGCCCTCCCTCTTATGCTCCCTATAAGGCCCCCTCTACACATCGTCGGTGTTGAGCAGTTAACTGGTTAATTGTGCAATTATCTGAAGACCAGCCAAATGTGCAGAGTAGCTATCACACAAAAAAAAGCTCCAACCAGCTATTAATTAGACCTTGAAAACATGTACTAAATTTATAACTGGTTACTATCAAGCTTTAATTTGCACATGTAGCAGGATCTCCCCTACAGTTTGGAGGTCCATCATCTGAGAGGGCTCCCAGCTACCAGGGCGTACCTTGCCCAGTGTGAAACCCCCAAGCCCTGGGGATTGCAGCTACCATGATCTGGAAGGCCTAGGGGTGCCTGAAACTCCCCAGCCCACAAGGGGCTCTCAGTCCCAGCTATGCCTCATGCAGCAGGGGCTGAGAGCCTGACAACTGATGGGGCTTCCACTGTGCCTTACACACAGCCAGGACCAAGAGACCCTGCAACTAACTGTCAGTTGCGGGGCTTTCAGTCCCAGCTGCATGTGAGGCACAGCCAAGGCTGAGAGCCCTGTCAGTTGTGGAGTTTTGGCCCTGGCTGTGTGTAGTCCCCGTAGCTGGGAGACCCCTCAAAGGCAATAAAATTCCCCCTGCACTGGCAATAAGGTATGATTGGATCTAATGTGCAATCTCACAATCACACCTTGTGCCATACACGTGTAGCATGGCACGAGGCGCAATATGTGGATCACACATTAGATCCAATCGCACCTTTACCTGAATGTGTAGAGGTCTAAGTCTCGTTGATCCAATCTGATCATTTACCTGTGTAGTTTTGACAGGAATGGAACTTAATCATTTATACAAAGGTTTGTATCAAGAAAGACAAGCCTCTACAGAGGCCGATACAATCCTAGTGCTATTAATTTAACATAAATTTCACCATGTCCTCACAGAGGCATTTAAACAGGAAGCCACAGCTATAATCCTGTGCTATACTATTATAGTTCATTTATTTCACTTGTCTTGCTTGAAAAGCTTTTTAGTAAACAGAGTTGCTAATGTTCTGGTTTGCCTCTTACAACTTCTGCTTTAAAGATACTCAGGAATCACAAGGAAGATTCTTCTTCCAGTGAAAACCAAACTTGCAGATGTCCAGGACAAACTAAAGAAATTGCTTCCCCATGACGCAATATTGGTGGGTCATTCTTTAAATGCTGACCTCCAAGCTTTACAAGTAAGTGTGCTCTTAAATGCATTTTCTCCACACCCTTTACCTGCTGCTTTCATATCTAAAACCAAAACAATTCCATGATATATTGTAATTGTTTATTACTACCAGCCTTTCCCTAAGATGGGGTTAAGGCTCTCCAAGAGAGATGCGTTACCAATCGGGATGTTCAAGAAACACAGAAGTTGTAAAACTAGAAAGCTGTATTTCAAAAGTGCAAGTCTGTCTACAATAGATTGCCCTGTGACTGCTCCTTTCCCAGACCTACTGGAAGGAGCACAGAGCCTGAAACTTGTTAATTCTCTCTCCAAATTATACAAATTGGTCCACTAAGGATGCTTTGCCAGAAGTAGATGAGACTCCAGGTGTATCCCTCTTTCTTTCTTTCCATTTGCTTGCTAGGAGCCATTCATATTTTTACCCCAACACAACTATTAAGTCTTTCCTATGGTAACTTTAAGTGACCATAAAATGCTCTGGGATGACTGGATCTGAGCACCTTCTGCTAGTTTGTTTAGGAGAAGGGATTGCAGACCAGTCCTATGACACTGCTGTTGTTCTTAAATCACATTAGTCATGTTTCCTCTTCTCCAGATGATCCATCCCAGTGTTATTGACACTTCATTGCTTTTTGCCAGAAGTGGAGGTCGAAGATTCAAGTTAAAATTCTTAGCAAAAGCTGTTTTAGGGTAAGTCTCTTACAGTGCTCCCCTTGTACATGCCAATGGGGAGCATATGGCTTTATCAGTTAACTTTTACACCTGAATTACCAGTTTCTTAAATCTTGGAAAGAAATCAGATCATGCATATGTACAAAATACATGCGCTGAATAATTAGCCATGCTAGCACTGCCTTCATTTTTCAACCCTCTTCCTACACGCACATCAATTTAGGTAAAAACATAAGACTTATCAAAAGTCCACTTAGCCCAGTATTTTGTCTCAGACAGCATCAAACAGCAGACACTTTAGAGGAAAAACAGAAGCAAAACTTGTGTGAAGTGATCCATTTCCTGTCAAGATTAGGACTCTTACATGGTGATTTATACATACACAGTATATATCTAAATCTAAATGGATATGACAAAGAAAGACTCTTTATCTTCCACTTTACAGATAGGAAGTTGAAGCACAGAGCAAATAAGTGACTTGCCTAAAGTAATACAGGGAATTTGTGACACGAGCAGATTTGCTGAGTCTTGCGCCACTGCATTAACAGCAGGTCTGGTCTTTTTTTAAATTGGGCATAATTGCAATGTGCTAAATCTTATCCCTAAAAAGCAAAGATATGGTATAACAACTCTGGAGGTTATAGTTCACATGAAATACTCAAAGGCTTATCACGAATTAGCAAGAGTGTGCTGATGCACAGTAACTTTCTACAATTAAATTCTCTGTAAGAAACAGGAGATTGCACACTATGTGGTAGCATAACTAATAAAGCATGGATGGTGAAGGCAAATAGCAAAGGTGCATCAAAGCATGATATATGTGTATCACTGTATCTATGAAATCTTCAGTATCCAAAATGTAAGCATTGCAATAAGGTTATACTATGGTGGCTTTATGGAACATTTCATGAGAATGGCAACTCATAGAATTGAAATATAACAAACTTGCTGTGAGGAGAAAAATAAGTCAACTAAAAAGAACAAGTTACAAGGCTTAAAAAATAAAAGGTAAGATACTATATGTTCTAGAGTGAGGAAAAAGTGATAACTTGCCTGTACTGACATTTTAGGAAGGAAATTCAGTGTGAAAACAAGCTTGGTCATGATCCAACAGAAGATGCTCAAGCTGCACTTGAACTGGCTCAATACTTCATTAAACAGGGGCCTTGCAAGGTTTGAAATTATGTTGTTGTTGGTTTCAGTTTTGGGGGGTTTTGTGTCTTAAAGACCTTAATGTCAAAACACATTTTACAGGCTTCATAAAGAAAATTTAATGTGGACTACTCGTTGCTTTTATGTTTAATTGATGTAGTTTTGATCTTGGGTCCTGGGCTGCAGTCTGGGAAGATAATTGTCTTGGACTTTGCTGAAACTACTAATATGCGAAGAATTAGGAAGGTATTACTTAGGTCAGCATTGAGGATCCAGGGGAGGACCATTGCCCATTAGTGGAGTACACGGGGATTTGAATAAATTTCCATTTTACTAGAACTTGATCAGTCTCCGGGCATGGTCCTATAAAGATCTCGTATAGTGTGTCTCTTCCCTTTGACTGTGTTTTCCCCACTTGATTTCAGTTCGTCTTGGATTTTAGCCATCTTAAGGCACCTGCTCATCACTGCAGTGGATTGGCTATTTGTACAATGCCATCCCTCAAGTCTTTAGTTTCATACTCTAAGAGATGTCGTAGAGACAGATTGAGTTGATGCCTGTGGTGCTGTATGCTTCAAAATAATCTTGAAGAATTAGTTATTACCAATGTGTGTATCTCAAGGTAGAAGAACTAAACTTGGAGACACTGCTAATTGCCCAAAAAGCGAGTGAGATCTCACAACAGAAGTCCACCTTGTACCTACAGCTGAACGGAGTCCAACAGCAATCAAGCGAGGGTTCCAGCATACCCCAGCTATGGTAATAGGACTTTCCACACCCCAGTCACCTACACCACTGGATTTAGTTCTTTCTGAAATTATATTGTAATATGCATTATTTTCTGTCAATATTTCTCCTTCCCATTAGTAATTTTCAACGGGAAAAATATTTTATGAAAAAATCACTAATCTAATAGTTTTAAATTTTAAAGATTAGATTTGATATCATGTTTTTTGTAATTTTCTTTATACAGTAAAATCCCTGTTATCCAGCATGAGTGGGGAATCAGTGGTGCTGGTTATGTAAAAATTCCAGTTATCCAAGGCAGATAATGTGGGGAGGCGGGGTGCGCACGCATGGCGGCAACTGCACACAGAACAAGGCGGGGGGGCGGGGTGGCAGCCGCATGCAGAGCAGCAGCAGCACAGGGTGGTAGGTGGCGGAGACAGTGGCTGCCGCATGCAAGCTTTCGCCCTGTATTCAGAACAAGAGATAATTGTTTTCAGACCATGACAAGTTTAGTTCTTAAAAATCTTTCAAAACCTTCATATTTGAATTCAACAACTACCTTTCTTGAAGATTTCTAACTTGGTTAAATGTAAAGATTAGTACTCGGTTACTTTGACTTGCATGTTCTTCTCTTTGTTAGTTTTTTAGATTCTTTGCGCTTGGCTGGCCAACAAACCCTCCTTTTGGGCAGACAGGACCTAGCCTCCCCTGGTTCATGTCAGAATGGCCAGAGACCTTCAAACAAACAGGTGAATTAACTTAGAGCGGTTTGTTGCCAACACGCGTCTAATTGTCAGAGTTCTTCACATTCTCAAGCATGTTTTTCTTACACTTAAGGAGTTGGGTATTAGTTAATATTGAGCAAAAGTCCCAATACCTCACCATCTAAGTCAGTTTGTCATCTTTAGAAATGCACTGGGGTACTGGTTTGTCCGGCAGTGTGTCCATTTTGCAAAGCAGGAAACAAGAATGACAGAGATGAAGCGACTTACCTCAGGGCACTCAATGTGACAGTCAAAACTGGGAATGAGAATCTCGGTGCAGTTGTGGAAATTCCATCCTGGCTAGACCTGCCTAGACAAAGCCTTGGCTAGCATGATATAAGTGGGGATGGTCCTGCTTTCAGCAAAGGGGTTGGACTAGATGACCACCTGAGGTCCCTTCCAACCCTAATTTTCTATGATTGTAACCAGAAGTTTCTGTCCTCAGTTGACAGTTATTATATGTGAATTTTCCCTTCATTGTAGATTCTTCAGCGAGCCATAGAAGAAGTTCCCCTGTCCTCCTTCAGTGTCGTTCAGTTTAGTTTGCATTCAAAGCATGTCGTACCTGCCCTCATAGCTGATATTTGTGAAAAGGTAACATGCTTACCTCACAATGTTCTTTGACGTTGAGCTGAGAGAATCAGTTCCCTTCAACTTTGGTCATTAAAATCCTTACACTAAATTTGTTTTCCAACAGATGAGAATCAAGCTGGGTGACTTGCTGACTCTTTATGCAGGCCCATTTGGTAAAGATTTTTGCCTGAAGTCTGTAAAGAAAGAATTTAAGAAGTATGGTCCAGTTCGATCACTGACTGTCATCACTGAAACACACCAGGTGAATAGTGAGACTTGAGCTGGGATTCTCCAGTGATCTTGTTTTGTCGAGGGTGGGGATGAACAAATTGAACACTGGTTGTTCTGCTTGCTTGGCAATATAATCAGCAGCCACAAGGATTTGGTGTGGAAAAGCCATTATAGACAATGACAAGAATAAACACAGCTAATGTGGCTTAACTGTGCTGCTGTTGGACCTGTCTCTAATGAATGTGGCCTTTCAGAGGAGCTACAGCATTAAGGAGCCCAGGGTAGGAATCCCAGCCTCATACTTGGCAATGGGGAACTTCTGAGATTCTCTCATCTGTAGAGAAGAGCAAGCTGGAGTGTGAAGGCCTTTAGATGTGCAACAGTAATGCTGTGAATTCTTTAAAATATAAACTAGGTATATCTTCGCTGTTACATATACAGCATATAGCATACTCTGTTTAAGTGCATAGCTTCAGGACTGAAACTTTCCCTGAGTATCTGCTTAACCAAACACGGTGTAAGCTATTAAGAAGTAATAACTCTTACAGGGGTTTAGACTAGATGACCTCTGAAGTTCCTTCCAACCCTGTGATTCTACAGTCCATAATACATAGTGCTGTTGTATTAGCAACCCCAAAACTAACCAGATCCCACCAGAGTCAAGGCCTCTGGCATCAGCCTTTTGACAGCTACTTCCCCCTTCATGTCATCTGGCTCAGTTATGTGGTTAAACGGAGTACAATTAACATTGCAACCTAACTAATAAGTTCAAAAGATGCTGTGCAGTTAAACTGTTTATGCATGCAACCAACATGCTACAGGTAGCTGAGATTTGTTGTGCATGCGTAGGGGAAAAACTAGGAGTGGTGTTGGACTATGCAGTTGAGTATCATATGCACTTGTCCAGTATGCATGTAAGAGGAATGTGGTGTAACAGGTTAGTATGACATCCTCCTAATGTGCAATAAAAGTTTACTTGAAAGGGATATTGTAACTACAGTAGAGATTCAAGTGTGATACTTCCTTTTTAAAGCCCCACATCTGTGTCCAGTATGAAGTACTAGAGGCTGCCCAGCTTGCCCTGGAGAGTCTGAATGGAGCTGAGATTGCAGGATCCTGCATTAAGGTATTGAAAACACATGGCAAAAAAAGTTATTTTAAATATCAGTCTACAGTAAAATAGGAGCTTGGTGTGATTAGTTTTTTCCGAGTGGCCTCTGCCCATGTACCAGGTGCACACAACTAAAGTGCTGGATGGTGCCTGGGAGTGCCTGCTGGAGCAGTCATGCTCCCCCTTCCTGTTTCCAGGAAGCACAGATTTAAGAAGGGGCCTGGTGCTCATGCCATTTCAGTGTCTTCGAACCTGATCTCAACCTTGCTGAGATGAGTCTGGTGGTGATCTCTCAAATGTATGTACTCAGTCATTCTGTACAATAGGTTCTTACCATCTAATTAGAATTGAGGCATTCAAACAGAAGTATCTCTCCCAATACTGACTTGGGTTGGTGCCAGAACAGAGGAAGGTTTATATGGATGCAGATGTAATCTCTCTCATTCTACAAACTTATTGGTTAGATTATTTTTGCCTCCAGAAATGCATCTATTTCCAAATAGAATTAGAATTCCTGAGCATCAATTTTGAAGTCTGTTCACTCAGTCCATGATTCTGCTCAGACATGTTAAACCTATTCCTGTTCAATGTTCCCCAGGTTCAGAGGCCTGTCTCTGCAGTTACATTAGATTGCAACACCTTGATAAAGGAGCTGGAAATGGATGTAGAAAATGAAAGGGTGATTTATATGGCAGGAGTAAAGAAAAGCCTAACAGAGACAAACTTGCAAGAAAAATTGAGTCAACTGAAAGACCTGAAAGCTCTCTTCTTGCCTAGAGACCATAAAGATGGGAAGCGCCAAAGTTACTGTTTCCTGAGTAAGTACATGTAGCATGCAACACCTGCATTCTGTAAATAATTTGTGCCTGGGATTCCAGCTGATGCCAGTGTGGTACTGTGTGCTGAGTAGCTTCCCATTACACCAGGGGTGAGCAAAATGCAGCCTGTGGGCCAGATGCAGCCCACCAGGCCATTCTCTCTGGCCCGTAGGGCCCCTAAAAAATTTAGAAAATTAATATTTATCTGCCCCTGGCTGCCTGTCATGCAGCCCTCGATGGCTTGCCAAAACTCAGTAAGCAGCCTTCTGCCCAAAAGAATTGCCTGCCCCTGCACTTCACCCAGGTGGTTCCAAATCTGTCTCACTGTTGCTACTGGAACATTTCTAGGTATTTACTAGTCCCCTCTTATCTGTTGCTGTGTTTGGTTTTAAATTTACCACTAGCAACAGATGCTTTTGAAAAGGTTCAAGCACTCTCTATTAGTATCTCCTTCAACCAGATGGGTGCCAAGGTGCAAACAGGTTCCAACACTGAACTTCCTCTGACTGTTTTGCAAAGTATCATGTCAAGACACTCAGCCAGTAAGTTGAATTCTTTGTAGTATACCCACCTAGAGCTGGATGAAGGGCTGAACAGCTGTTAGTAGGATTAAAGCCTCAGATTCTACAGGGACAGTATTCCTCACACGGACTCTTGAGATTCTAGTTCTGGTCTCACACATGCTGCATCTTGGCTGTTAGCTGCCACTGCTCTGCAAGCAGCCACTTGTGGGTACGTTTGGGGGCGGTGAGATAATCACTGACCTAGGGGGCTTGTTTCTTTTAAGAATTCCGAACTGCAGAAAGTGCTTCAAGTGCACTTGAGGTTATAAAGAGATGGGCAACTATGGGCAGCAAACTGAAAAGCAGAAGAGCTCTCACTCCTAGCCACCTCAACCAATGGATTAATCACATGGCTCATCAGGACACACAATCACTTCAGGAAGGAGAAAATGTTCTATACATGAAAAAGAAGCAAGTCTCTATGTGTGTAAGTTAAAAGCCTAACCTACTCTTTCCTTAGCTTTTTACTTACCACACAGTAGCGGACTGAATAGAGCTGCGGGAGCCAGGATTTATATTTTCACTGTAGCTCCGTCATTGGTTTTGTGCAGCTGTGGACCAGATTAACTGGAGATCCCAACGTATAAAATTGGGTTACCTCGGCATGTGGTAGACAGGTTGTCAGAAATTAATATTTGTGAAGGCAGTCTGAAGACAGAAAGTGCTATAAAGCATGACAATATGAAAGTTGTTTAACCTGCTGTTTACCATTAGAATTGTGTATTGCTACACACGAATACATTTATTTTAAAAATGAAGATCTCTGTGGAAAAAAAAGGGGTGGGGGAAGAGAACTGAAAAAGAGGATTATGTACCGTAAGGGTGACATAAAAGGAGAGAGAGATCTTGTGGTCAGGATCCCTTGAAACAACAAACCAGTCCAGTCAACTTTAGTCTCACTTTTACTAGAGATAGTGGGAGGCAATTGGTTAATAGTCCCACGATTCTCCTTTAACCGGTAGTCGCGGTGCTTTAAGGCCAATATGAAGAGACTACCTACAAAATAACAGATTCTTGAATCCACATTGCCAAAGATCACTAAGCTAATGGTAGCTTGCATGTTGTTTTTGCTGTATTTCCTAATGAACAATAAGCATACTTCCCCTTTTACGGTAGGGATCTGTTTCTGATACAGCTTACTGTCTTGCACCTTAATACTAGCTCCATTTTGTTCTGCCTGATCCAGGAGCAAGACCTAAGGGAAAAACTGAAGAAGTTAGACTGCAGAATCAAAAAGCTTTATAGAAGCCTACAGAATAATACACTTTGTGTCGTTCTGCTGCCAGGCACAAACAGGTAATAAGATTTACAAATTTTGTACAAAGAGGTCAAGAAAAATGTGCTACCCAGCAAGTCAGTCTTGCACATTTAGATTACTGGTAAAGTTAAAATTGGTCAAGAAGTGTTACTGCTGATATAGGAGCCTGCATCTTACTTCAGTCACTGAACATCCGTCTAGTGATAAACAAGACTTGTTCGTGAGGCTTCACCACCTAATTTCAGTGCTGGCTTGTCAGATGCTCTTAGTTGGGATGGATTCTCAGTATTCCCAAGAGACTAGAATAAATTCCGCTTCCACCTAAAGTGGCCATTGCTATTATGAACCAGAAATAATCAAATCTCATTTTTAGCCAAGGGGAAGGTTGCCAGGCACCCACTTATTTAATGAAATCTTCCCTTTGTTCCCCAAATTCAATGGCCCCTGTTCCATTCAGGAACCCAGGGTTGTCAGATTTCTGTATCTTTGTTTTCTCCAATTCACTGTTGCCAGCAGGAAAGGCACAACTCCCTTAGAGATCCAGAGAAGGAACCAAAGTTCAGCATTGGTATAAGAGAAAAGTACATGCACTGGAATTCAAGAGGGGGCAGGGCAGCACTGAATGAATCCTGACCTGTCTAGCTAGGCTTCTGTGGCCCACAGCAAAAGGATCAGCCAGGAGAGCGGTCCTGGAAGGCTGCTTCAGCCAAATGCACCAAACCAAATGCATGCTGGAGTTAACACAGATCAAGGTCCTTTCATTTCCTTTCAAGTTTCCAGGCTAGAGTTGCAGCATTCCCACTGCAGCTGCTTTGTTTAGATACAGGATATCTGCTATTGACACACATTGCATCACAAAGGGGAACCTATTGCAGCAGAACCCAGAGGATCCTCTGGCCTTAATTGGCTCTGCTTGGATTCTAGAGCCCTTCCTTGACTCATCTTTGGGGATCTCTCCACTGACTTCAGGGGACTGTGGATCAGGTCTGAAGCAGGAGCGACCATTCAGTTTTCTTCATTCTAGCCAAATTAAGCTTTGCCCATGGCTTTCTGCCCAGGAGAGTGCCTTTCAGCCTCCATTTAAGCAAAGTAGCTTAACTTGTCATGCAAATTGACTGATATATTGGTTGCTCACTCAGCTGCACAAAAACAGTAGGGAGGCTGGCTGGCTCCTTGCTTGCAGCTCTCCTGCCTAACCTTGGTACAATACCAGGGTTTCAATTCCTTTCATTTTTCAGTTACTTATAATCAACCCCTCTGGTGTCTTTAAAAAGACTGGCTTAGCTGCCCTTAGCAGCACTAACAAATTGCCATGTTTTGCATGCGATAACTCAGCCCTTCTAGAGAAAAGCTGACTGATAGATGCAGCCTGTTAAGTGTATTTGTTTGCTGAGCTCCACAGGGAATATGGCATTAGCCTAATCAGACAGAGGTAGTTAGCTGTGTTAGTCTTAAGTCAGGCAGAAGGTAGGGTAGGTTTACACCTTCTATACAAACTAAATTGGAGATTGTTACCCTAATCAGCCACTGGGGATGTGTGAACACAGGGATAAGCCTTCACAGGCTTTCGGTTTTTTTGTTTAACTGTTTCTGGTCCTTTCATAATTAACTTCTGCTGCAGATCCTGGTAAAAGTGGTTTTTGTGCATCTGAGCTATTATTTGGCTAGAGACCAACCTGAGAATAAAGACAGTACTGACCACCTGGTCACTGTGAATTTAGTACTGTATTTTTCCCTGTGTTATGTGGGAAAGACTTCATCCCTGCCCTAGCTCCCCATCACAGCTGAACTGGAGAGGTGAAGAGATTTCTCTGCACAGCCCCCCATATCCTCTGGGAGACCCGGTGCAAAGTCAAGGCCGGATTTACTCTCCACACCCTCCTGGTCCTGCCCAAAGCTAGTCAGCTAACTTAGCACTTCCAGGCGCAACTTCTACAGGGTCCCATCCAGGCCTGCGACCACCTACAGACGGTGAAGGAACCACCACATGGAATAGGGCCATTAGCAGAACAGACCAGGTGAAGGGAGTGACAACTGCAGACCAAAAACAAAGCGTGAACCACTGCCTAGCCTTCAGGTTATCCACTGCCTCAGCTTTTATTTGAAAATAAGAGTCCTGACAGTTCTCGGGCTTCTCCACAGAAGGGACAAGGGTCCTGGGTATGTTTTAATATTACAGCAGGTTACAAGGTAGTTTTGGGTCAAGCTTGCTAGCCTGTCCGAGAACTGACTAGTGCTGTTCAGAAGCAGAAGTAACGCCCTCTTCTTTGCCTTGCAGTGTACACAGATCACTATCTGGCTTGGGCCTGATGGGAATAAAAGATGATACTGGGAAGAGCATGTGCTAGACTGCCACATTTTAGCAGCCTTTTGTTAATGTTTTTAATAAGTTTAAATATTAATGTCTCCATGATGATCTTGTGCCTCAAGAACAATAGGCTTCCCCTGTACATTCTATCAAGTCTAAAAATAAAAGCTATTCAAAACTGTCACAGCAGCAAATGTTTTCCATTAACCCTTGGTGTTTTGGCATGCTTTCCCCAACAGCTAGCCAGACTGAACGCTTGGGATGGTGTGTTCGTGTGAGCAGATAATGCTGAGAGAGAAGCAGCTTACTAGTCAGTCAAGTTTGCCCAAAAGCTGAATGGCCCTGATGAAGCAAATATTTAACGCCGTTAAGTGACTTGTTAGGAAGAGGCAGTTGTCAGCTGAACAGCTAGTGCTGAACTCGTTTGCACTGGCAGGAGGGGCCATTTGTCAGCTTGTACCTGTGAAGCACAAGAACTGTGCTGCTCTGGGACTTGGGCCTGTCCAATGAACTATTACGTTCATAGCAAAGCACTTTGTCCTTAGGAAGATGGAACTGGTGATTCACACAGCATGGGCTATTTTCATTCTGTAACTTGGTCTGTAGAGGAAGGGAGTAAAAACCATGATGGCACTAAATGGACCTGATTCACTATCCCTTTGAGTGGGAAACCACATTATAGCTGCTGCAAATGGACAAGGTAACAGTTTCCAGTGCAGTTTTTGGGTAGGTTTCCTAGCTATATCCCTCTTACAGCAGAGGATACTGCTCTACCTTTCTTCTGATAGTTTATTTGTACTTAGCAGTTCACTCTTACACTTTAGCTACTTGCTGCTAAACATTAATTAAAAAAGAAGAAAAAAAAAATCAGGCTTCAGCAAAGCTAAAATGTTATTCAGCAGTGAAGGAAGTTTTCTATTAAGAGCAACGTTCTTCCTTTAAAGACGTACAAGTCAAAGCCATCTTTTCTCCAGGAGAAAGGAGGGCAAAAAAATCCTCATTTTGCCTTCCAATTAGGAGCATCCATCTCATTTAATGCAGCACCTCTAAAATGAAGAGTAAACCAAAAGAGTCTGTAGATAGTGGGACATTCCACCACACCATCCTCACCATTCTTCCCCAGAGAGGTGGGAATACAGGTTACTGATCAAGCATTTTACTTGGTTTTCCCTCTCAAGAAAATGGAGCCACTGACTGCAAGGAGCTGAGATTTTTGCCATCTACACAGATCAATCTTCTTCTATACCTCCTGCAACTGATAGAAGACTTCTGTGCACCATCTGATCTAATGAGTTAACAATAACCCTTACTATGCTTGAAGTAGGAAAAAAAACCTACCTAAAACAAAGATAGCAGAGACAGCATGCACACAGGCTGAATCCATTGAGCTGGGTTTGCTTCAGGCAGAAGCAAAGCATTTTTAACTTTTATAGTCATGAGGCTAGAACGTTCTCAACAGGAACCAGGTGTAAAGTGGTGCTAGCGATAGCAAGGTGTAACAGCCTCTTGTTAAATTCCATAGCATGAGCCATTCCAGGGCCCAGAAACACCACTTAAAGTGTCAACCTTAAATTGCATGGTCCTAGCAAGAGGGATAAAACTTAGGAGTGGCAGCAGGGAAGAAACAAAGGAGATAATGGCAAAAATAGAAGAGAAACAAGGCAGCAGAAGTAGCAACAGCCTGAAGTGGGAAGGAAGATTTCCCAGGGAGCAGTACTGAATGTAACACTTAAGTACAATTTAATATGGAGACTTTATGTCTATAACTGTGATGCAAAAGCTCCCTCTAACTGTAGAACAAAGGGACTAGGAAGTTCTGAAACTGCTCCTTGGGGTGCATTATGAGCAGATGTGAAGTCCATCCTTCTCTTTATAGAAAAGTAGCCGGAACCTGTAGAAACTATAAAAAGAAATGGATTCATTCGCAGCATTACAGCAGCAAATAATTGGAACTAGCTCCCCACCTGCAAACCCATACTAAGAAAACCTATTACAATGCAAGGACGCATCTGAGGGACCGGGGAAGCCCTAAACCACAGAGGCCAATGGAAATTGGATCAAAGACTCAATTTCAGGGGCCCAGCAGCAAGGCCTGCAACCACTACCTCCTTGCAAATCCTTTGCTGCACCGTAAGCAGCTTGCTTTTCTTGTATGCAATTCAGTGGTAGTCACCTTCGTGGAAAAAGTGGCAAGTTTACAAAACATCCAGACTCCTATTCAAGAAGCTGTGGACATCGTAAATAACGCTGGCAACAATCCTATCGATAGTCAGGAAGAAAAATAAAAGTTCTCCCTTTTTAATTGCAAATTCATGTAAAGAGGACTTTGGCTTTAAATAAGACATTTGCACAAAAAGCTTTACACCCAAACCACTGAACACCAAAGTGCGCATTACAAACACCCAAATGGAAGTTATTCGCTCAGCAAAGCACAGGGCAATTCTTCAACTCCCCTTTCCAGTGGACTGAGTCTTACTGGAATGCAGGAAATCAAGAGACTGTGAAACAATGACAAACCTACAGTAGTGGAGATACATTGTGACTAGAGGTTTTTTAAGGGATCAGTAATTTAAATCAAAAGAACTTACCCTAGAAACATCACAGGTTAAATGAAAAAACCCTTTGGATTAAGACAAAAAACAAACACTGAAATATTTAGCTATACATTTGCCAAGTTCTAGAAGTCAGCAATGGATGAACCAGTGAAAAGAAAGTGAACTAAGATAACCAGGCTGCATTTAATGCTCTTATTTTAATAAAATAAAAATAAAAAAGGAGACAGTCAACTTCAGGGCTACACAAATCTGCTAGGACTCAAAGATCCTCCAGTTTCATTGGCTTTGTGCATTTGACAGCATTTGGCCTAAGAGACTTACATTTCTACTGTTGGACTTCTGCACAGCAACAACAGCTAAAAGAATTCAGTAAGAAAGTAATGGTAAAGCCATACATATTGGCAAAGGGACTCAAGATTAGCAAGTGTAGGACCTGGAAGTTTTCCTGAACTGACTGTATCAAATTGGCCATGACCCTTAAAAGAAAACGCAATGAAGTAAAACACACCCTAAATCAGTTTCCAAAGTGCTTCAGAGAGCATTTTGCCTACAAGAGAGTGAGACTCCAGACAGACAGGAGACAGATGCCACACTCATCCTTTCTCAGTGGCAAAACCTTGTGAGACAGGACACTGGACAGCTTGGGAGGCAAATCTGAAAGACAGCAGGCACATTGGGTAGCAATGAGGTGCAGTTGTCAGGATTCTTACACAGGAAGTAGTAGGGGTTGTTGTCAAAGGTGGGGTAAAACACCTAAAGTTAGACACACTAAAGAACCAAGCTCAGTTAAGCCAGGAAGCATGCATGTGATTTAGGTGAAAGCCACATGACTGCCCAAAGCTGTACAAATTTACATTTGCTTTAAGTTATTTCCCTGGAGGTAAATAAACCATATAAAAAGTATTCTTCCCATCTTGGGCAAATTAAGACTAAATTGGGCTCAGATCCACCTAAATGTTAAGTGTTTTGAGAACAAACTACACCATTATCCTTTTCCTCAGATTGTTTCACTGCCAACCTGCTTCCTTGACCTTGTTCTTGGAACCCCCTCGCATACACAGCGATGCATCCGTCTGAAGGCCTGTAGCAGCAATGTGGACTCACAATGCAGATGGAGGGCCCAAGCCTGCAAACTGCATTGCTTTCTTAGGATGGATGCTCAAACAGGATTACAGCCTCAATTTGCACCCGCCCTTTCCAGTCCACCCCTTCACAATCTGTGGTTAAAACAGCCTTTCAGAAGAGAGAGCATAAGATGTAGCTCTATCAGTAGCCAGCCTCGTACTCTACTAGTATTATATATAGGTTGTCACCGGTCATGCACAACCTGCCCTCTTTAGCAACCCCAGGACAGCAATACAAGAACCAGCGGCTGTAACTGCATGAATGGCAAAGTCAAGTAAACATATTTATTCAACAGCAGGTAACTTAGCTCATAAAACACAGCTTAAGTAAAAATTCATGTTAGAGCATGACCACTGAAGAATGATATTTTTCCTCTATCTGTGTATAAAGTTTCCTGAAAATATTCAGAGGGCTTCTTGAAAGAGTGCAATTATGCATAGGTAGGAGTTAAAAAACATTGTACAGCCTCCCATAGAGTTTAGGCTATAAAAACAAACACCCGGAAAGGCAGAGGATTACAACAGTAGTGAAGAACTGCTATAAATTCAATTGCTTAAGGCAAGCTGCTTGCAAGACAAGTCTTTCAAGCCCCCACGGCCTATTGCTTCAGGTCAGCAGGAGCTGCACATCCCTTGAGGGAAGGCATTCCTACTCTGGTTTGGAGAAAGTCTTGCACAACCACACCTGCATCAAATGTACATTGGTTTGGAGCACGGAAGCAGGTACTTGTGGCCTGTGAAAATGACTGCCAAGTGCATTATCTGCCAAACCAAGGAGTTAGCTTCCTGAAGATGGCATGAGGCCAGTTTTTCAGCTTTGCTCAAAATATAAATCTGTGTGTTGAACAAGGCATTGGTCTTGGGAAGACATGGAGGATGGACATAGATTTTTTTTAAGCTAAATTAAACAGAGCTACAAAAAATGCTGCACTTGCAGCCTAACATGGAACCAGAGTAATTTTTTTCCTCTGAAGAAATGCTACCTCATGGTGTTGTAGATTATAATTTCCTAAGGAATAGACTGAAAAAGGTCTACAGTTCACTCTTAGGAAATGGCTTTTCACTATCCTCCGCATGAGGATAGCTGCAACAGGGAAGAGCCACACTAATGCAAAAGCCTTTTACCACACAGTAGCTCAAATCACACACTTACTTTCTGGAACAAAGCACCTGGAGTGTCCTTAATTTGTCCAGCAGCTGGACTTTTTTGTTGTTTTTTTAATTCCTGGGAATGGTCCGTCACATACAGACTACTAGCAGTATACCAAATATGGCAGTGAACTTAAGAAACAGATAGCATCAAACTTATGTCAATATAATGATGCAGTAGTTATGCAGACAGAATCCTAGAAGAACAGTAACTGGTCAGTATATCTAATGAGTGCCCACGTACTACAAGGTAAATTGAGTTACAGCCTTCTGTCTTAGAGTCTGGTGAATTATTTACATTGCAGTGACCGTCTGGATCCAGAGGCTCAGACATTAAATCAACAGTTAACTTCAACAGATATCCAGCATTTACACAAGTTATTTTTCAATAAATAAATCTTAGAGGAACAGTAAAATGAAGAATTCTGATGGATGTAGCACCAGAAGTTCATTTTTAGCATAAAGGGCTACTTTCACATGCCCATTTCAAAGCACTGTTGTGACACCATGCTGTAGGACACAAGGCTGCAAGACCTAGAAGTGGAAAAGGCCGTCAGTGCCTATGAAAAGGAAACACTGTTTCAGTGGACAAACATGATGTCAAAGGTGAAGCAGTTTTAAATACCAAGACAGCATTTTCCTTGTTGGACTTTGTTGCATATTTGCTTGTAAATAAAGGTTAGAGATTTTATATTATAGAAATTGAATATTCATATTGACAGTATTCTATCAATACCAAGGACAACACTCCTGGTTTGTAGACATTTTGGAAAATTCAGGTTTGACAAGTTACTGTTTCTAGTGATCTAACAGAGGCTTAAGTTTTCCATTTTCCTCTGGTTATTGTGTTACAATGGTGCCATTTTAAATACCCCATTTAGAACACCACTAGCAATAAATATTCACAAAATACAACACAGTCTCCTTGAATACATTCCCATGGTCCTGACTGCAATTCTATGGCCTTGATCCTGCCGATCCTTACATGCATTTTTGCTCATGCGAGTATTGCCAAAAAGTCAAAGGAGCTGCAGGGTCAGGTCTCAACAGATTTGGGATGTTGAATTCAAAAGGTGTTGTGAACCACACTACTGGGAAGCTGTGCAAACTCAAGTATTTATTGATCAGGATTGGGGCACTGAAGTCCACACAAATCATATCAAGTGTGAAAGGGAAGGCAATAAAATGCCACAGAGCTTGGATCTCAGACCAGTTTTCCAGTATATTACTAAAACTGTCAAAATGCATATCTACAGCTACTTACCCCAAGACGCAGCAGTTTCATTTCATGCATCAAGTTTTATCTGTTGTTTTTTTCCAAATGAGTAACACAAAAATAATTCTAATGGTTTTGAAAAGTTGATCAGCATCATGCCCACATATAACCCCCTCTACACTTTCAAGATTAAAATAGATATAAAAATGAAAAAGTGTGAATATTTGGCCTATTCCACAGAAATTCACAGTTCAACCATTAAACAAGCAGACCTCCAAGGCTCCAATGTTAACGAATGGTTCCCAGAAACATGTACAGAACCCCAATCCCATGGGTGATAAAGTGACATTAAAAAGCAAGTTAGTTTGGATGTTTAGACAATCCAGAGCAAGTACTGTCACTGCCTCCTGCATGCCACTGTGTAAGTGCTGCACAACCCCAAGAACAGATCATTACACTTAGCTCTGTCATTCCTGGCCCATATCAATTTTAAAGTGACAGCCCTGACCGTGTTTTGCGTCTCTTGTCAACCTAAAAGATGAATTTTAATCTCAACTTTAAATGACAGCTCCTTTCTGGATAAATCCACTCAGCTAGTGTTAGAAGCTTTTTACTCCCAAACTGATTCCTGCTAGGTGGCTCTCAGACAGATCAAAGCCTTCATTTTGCTAGGACAGCATAGGAGCCAAGCCACCCAGATTTGCACTCCATCCCACTGTAAAAAAAAGGAAATTTCTCCCCTTCTGTGGAGCTGCCCCTAGTGCTCTACCTTGGCAAACAACCCCATATTCCACATGAAGTGCCGAATGGCCAGGCATTGGTGTACTATACATTTGGGTCCTTGTCCTAATCTACAGTCAGGCCAGACCACAAGATAAATGCAGTTTTCTTAAAATGCACTTGAGTTTCATGGCAATGAACTTCTGGATCCACTGCAGTATTGTGTGTGTACATGCAGGCAGTACACACTAAGCAGCCTGTCTTCACACTGGGAATCTGAGTTCTCCTAGGAGGAAGTGACGTGATCAAATAAACTAGACAAGACACAATCCCTAACAGAATGCATGTGTAGCCTTAAACTTACAAAGCAAGCCTCCACGTTTGCTCTCAAACCAGACATGCAGAAATTTTGGCAGCAGAGCAGGGTTTGTTGGGGTATGATGCATCTTAACTGTGCCAGCAAAAGCCCAACCAGTTTTTTGCAAGAGAGTTTTTGCTCAATTTTGCTGACCCAACCAGGCTAAACTATACTGGCTGGTATAACTGTCTTCATTAGGAGGATTAGCTGGTACAGCTACATACAAGTGCAGGTAAAGTTTCAGGGTGTATTTACCTACCAAAAACCAAATTCAGGCCTCAGCAATTCTTCTGAAAGTTGATGACCTCAGTTGCACCTGAAACAGGATCTACACTTGTTTCCCTGACAGCTTCACACATTCCTAACAGTCACTTCTAAAAGCACTGAACCCTCATAACAGTGGATGAAAAAGATTAAGTCTGAGCTTGTCTGTTTTTTTTGAAGACTGTTTTAGCTTCTCAGGTCTGTTTAGCAACTAGGATCTTAAACCAGAGATCCAATGCTGAGATCCCCTTGCAGGCACCCCAGTATTATGCCAGGGCCCTGTGAGTGGGACACCTGCAGGGAGCCCTTGAAGCTCTGCATGTGCGTTGGACTGCATGTTAGCAGAGCCAGTGGCAAGACTTCACTTGGATTTATCTTTAAAAATCCTACAGCAGAAGCAGCTACATAATATGGACTAATTGATCACGGCTTGTTTGGGGTGAGTTTGTTTGGGGGTTTTTTGTTTTGGTTTTTTTGTTGTTGTTGTTTTTTTTTTGGTTTTGTTTTGTTTTTTTAATTGAAGCCATTTTATGACCCAGAAATGCTAGTCTGAAAGATAGATAAATAATGGAAGTGTATCAAATATACATGGCGCCAATGTTTAGCTTGAGAGAAACCTTAGCTATTATCCCTTTTACAAAAAGTGTTAAAAAACCTGATATACTAAAATTTAAAAAAAGGTAGCGTCAATAACTAAAAAAACGCCCCAAAAAAACATTTCAACCAGTGTTAATAAAACTCCCTTTTCAGATCACAACAGTTTCAACAGGTAAATAATCCCAATACAGGTCATTTAAAATAATAAACTGAGTCCTATTTAAACATTATTAAATCAACCTAAAAATGACTTGCCTACACTGCTGTCATTAAAAACACATTAAGGAATTCACTGTGTCATCAGGTGCCAATGGTTTTGCTCCAGTGAATATGGAGCACTAGCAATGGTTTAGCAATTAAATATAGGTTTAAAAAAATGGTTTCTCAGCATTAATGCAGAGGTGGTTCCTGTGCAGGCATACTGCACTTGCCAGGCAAGTAAGCCGATAATACTTTTCAGTACAAGTCAAACAAGTTAAAGCAGTTATACCACAGTTTTCCTTGGAGGCAATATTATGCATTTGTTAATGTTTTCCAATGTTAAGAAGCAGAACCTTTGGCTCTTCTAGTCAAATAAAGGTATTTTCATGTAGCCAAGAAAATGCAACTTCAAAAGAAATCAAAGTCCATAAAGAACACCTACTTCCAATAAAACTGAGGTAGTGCTGCTCTGTTGTGTGCGGCACATTAATGATTTCGGATATAAAGTGTTATTTTGCACTCGGTTGGCTGACAAGTACAATATAGTTTAATAAACAAAAGGCAAAGCTTTAGTTAAATACTCACCAAAAAGGGGAATGACCTGGACTCATTTTACTGAGAGTTAGCTTAAAATGGGAGTCAGCTGTATTACAAAAAGCTGTTGCTTACATTGTTTTTCGAGCCCCATTATCTGGAATTAATGCATTTGTAGTCAACAGTTAACACTGCTATTCATCCTGGTATAAAACTTCAAAATTATTATTACAGCCTAAAATTTCAACAATGTAAACAGCACTACACACAGTACAGACCTGCCCTGATAGATGTAGTACGCAAAACTGAAAATCTGGCACTGTATAATTTAGCAATGTTAATTTAACCTAACAAAAAGATCTACATTGTGCAAGAAATGTCAGACAATTTACTAATCTGAAAGCTTAAAACAAACAAACAAACAAAAAAAAACACAAAACAAAAAACAACCCCCACAACTGTTTAACTTGTAGCCAGGGTCAAATATTTCAGGACAAGAGTAAAAGGAATAACCCAAATTAAGAAAGTGCCTAAAACATGATACAGCATTTTAGAGCCCTTTCGAATACAAGGCAGAGAAAGGTGTAAAGTAGAAAAATCTGGAGCCTCAGTAATTTCCAGAAAGGTCCAGAGTTTACACTAAACAAAAGGGCAACAGGTTGGTTGTGTCACTGCTGCACAAATGCTGTTAAGTCTGTTCTTCTGGACACAGACCCTCCGTGTCTGAAGATGTAATACATTTGGTTTCCTCTTCCTTTTTCCGTCGTTCCATTTCCCACTCCACAAAGGTGTCAAAGAGGCTAGGCCAGGCCTCATCTTCACTGTAGTTGCTAAGATCTGGTCCAATCACCTGAGTAAAATTTAGAAACATGTTCCATGTGTCCCGGGAGATTCCCTTGATTCCTGAGGGGTTCTCAATTAGGAAGTTTAGCCACTGGTCCAATATAGGGGGTTTATTCTGTGTGAAAACTAACTTCCAAAGGGCAATGGCTATTTCCCGATGTAACGACCTCTGTCCTTCTTCAGAGTCCAGGCCAAACTGAAAGGTGAAACGATAGAGATCCTTGAATTTATCTTCTTGTTTGGCTTCATTTAAGAGGCTGGGGAACCTAGCACAAATGCCATCGATGCTGTCCGCATTTATTGCTTTGCAGCCCTCAAAGAACTCCTTCCTATTAGGAAAAACAAACAAAAAACCTTTAGTGAGAATATCTGTTAACAGCTACACACAGAATAAACAAAGCGCCCTCCCACAAATGGTCTCTTTTGATAAAGTTAGCATAGCACAAACCAAGTACTTCAAAATTCAATATCCTCTACTTCTCTGAAGTATTTACAACTTGGTACCAAAAGCTGCTGAACAGCTTGTTCAGGGTGAAAGGCAAATTCAAAAAAGTTTCTAGTTGCTTCTGAATACAAGTTTGCAGCACACTTAAAAGTCTGTACCACTGAGGTGCCATTAACATCTGAAAGGCAGTATACTTTGTGCCCTTCATTACTGACCGACTGGGCCTCTGTTTTTAAGAGAATTTAGTACTGGAAAAATGCCAGACTGATGAGCTTGAAAGCTTCATTCCTTTTTTTCCCCCAAAATAAAGTACAGAACAGGCAGCATCAGTTTAAGCTACCCTAGGTGTCGAAACACTGCATTGCAGCATCCTCAAGGGGCAAGACAGTAGTTCAACTGCTTTGGTCCTTCAGCTTTTGGGTCCTCTACCAAAACTGGTGGCATCATTTTGACCGATAAGGTCACCTTCCAAGATTGATCAGAAGATGATTGACCATATCAGCTTACACAGGCAACTGGACAAAACACGTAAACTTGGTTTTCAAGTACGAGAATCGGAGGCCATTTTTAATCTGATCGTCTAAAGGCAAAGGGCTCCGGATACGCATCCTTTTGACCTTCCCAGTGCCCATGATTAAGTTTCATGATAGCAAGTAGCCACAATCAGACACTAGGATTTTAGTTTAGGGGTGGGATTAGCAGTGCAATCTTCCCATTCCATTTAAACCAGAAATCAAAATTGTACTTGGAGCCACAGTTCATCCAAGCCAAGGCAGATGGCATGCAACCTTCTGCCGCATGGGAGACCCCGTCATCAGCGGATGGCTAGGAGTATTAAAATACTGCTGAATGGAGACATCCTAATGGTCAGTTGAAACCCTGGGGAAGCCTTGTTACATCTCCTTCCTTACTCTCTCCCCACAGCCATCATGCAGGTAAAAGAGGCATGCACACAGTCAAGGGTTTTATATTAATAGGAGGATTGCATCTAAGGCTCAGGAATTCAAAGCTGAGGAGAATCCTTAATTCCATAAGAGAGGGGCCATCTCCCTGCCCACTTATTCTGGGGAGAGCAAGCAGGCAGGGGACAAAGCGTTTCAATCACAAATTAAGTGCCAAGCGTGACATTAGGTGCTGCACGCTGCCCCAGCAGAATCTGCCGAAAGCACATTATGAAGAGTGCTCATAAAGCAACTGTGTCACAAGATGCCTATTTCTGCAGTTTCTCAAATTCCCATGCACAATCCATGCTAAGAGAATACAGAGCAGCATCACTAAGGCACTGCCACCTCTGAAGAGGCAGGTGCAACCATTTAAAATAGAGCACACAACACAAAATTCAGTGACAGCACCAGGACAAAGCCCTACTTTTCATAAGAGAAATGGGGATTTTAAGCTCCCAGGCAGAGATGACAAAAAACAAAACAAAAAAAGGCAACCCCCCCACCATCCCCTACCCCCTCTTTGTCCATTGTGCCATGTGCAAAGGGCAGAACTAACTATGGCTAGCTTCAGGATCTGACATTCCAGGGAATTTAGGCACCTTCTCTTCCCACCCCTATGCTATTCCACCCTGTTCAGTGAATTACTGAAAAACATGCTAAGAGGAAATCTGCCTGCCATTAGAAGGAGGAAGGCCTTCACACTTGGGGATGCCATTTCTTCTCTGGACAAAACAGTAAGGGTAAAGTCTGACCTTGTTGGTATCGTTATGCAGGGAAGTCCAACCTCTAATATCTAATGCAGCAGTTCTCAACCTTTTTGGAGTCCAGCCACACCCTCCACAACTTTTTTTTTTTGAATGTGGCAGCACCCCTAGCAGAAAATTGCTGAACTACTGCAATATACTCTGTGCGATTCCTATAGAAAGTGCACCGAGACATAGAAAGGGGGAGGTGAACCTGACTGACCAAAATATCTTTAAATCAGCCAGCCTTAAACCAAAAGTATTCTCTCTGCTGGTTTGCAACCATTCAAGATCCTTCTCTCCAACTAGGACTTACGATTTTTAATGAGCTGGAACAGAGCAGCATATAAGAGTTAAAAGCAGACATTCTGTGCAGTCTTATTTTTTTTTAGAACTGCTAGTGACTTTGATCAGGTTAAAAAACCCCACACTAGACCTTAGTAAATCTGGGATACTGTGTCTATAGCTCTGCTTGTTTAAACAGTGAGCTAACTGTATCTGCCTGGAGATTTAATACAGAATTTGTTTAATATGCCCTGTAATGAATGAGATTTTGTACGAATCTCCTCCAGTTACACCGCATGGCTCCTCTGGACTGAAATCCACTGCCTCAACTAGATGGCTCTCAGCCTGGGTGCTGGTGCTGCCACCACAACTAGGTATGCCTGCCACACTGCCAGGAAGGCTGCAGCAGGTGCTTCCTGTTGCCATTAGGGTTCTCTGATATGCCCAAAGCAGGCAGGAGGAAGGACTGCAGCACCAGCTGGCTCCAATCTGGGCCTGCAGGGCATCTCCCAGGAATAGGCACATAGAACAGGTGGAACTGTTCCCCATACCTCTGGGATAAGCATGGGGGGAGGGGGCAGACCAGGAATCACCGTAGCACCAGCCAGCTCTCCTGCCTGCTTTGGGGTTATCAGAGTACCCCAATGCAGGCAGGAGGGCACACACCTGCTAGTCATTTGGGACACCTACAGCACCCCAGCTGACAGCCACCCATCTAATATGACCCAGACAAGTACAGTTATGCAAAAGAACATAAATCCTTTGAAATCAAGCCTGCTGTGGGTAAAGTTACATAACGCATCAAATCAGATCTCTGTTCATCAGAATACAAGTTTCATCCTCTCTCATGAAGTGTTGATAAGACTCTTAGGGGAAGACCCATCTGTTCTTGCTTGTACATGGGAGAGGGAGGAGAAGTGGGGGGGGGGGG
>NW_017729002.1:25469611-25471224 GCF_001723915.1 Gavialis gangeticus
CATGGGGGGGGGGGGGGAAGGGGGGGGGGGGGGGGAATGAGCTTCATCTTTTTTTCTGTAATTAGGAATCTGTCCCATGCCCTTGGGGGAGCTTCCGCTCTCTCCAACACTCAAGTTTGTTATAAAATCTGTTGACTGCCACCATCCACCCCAGAGAAGGGTTGTTCCGGCATGGCTGTATACACAGTTTTGAAGAGTATTACTGCTGCTACATGAAAATGTAAACAACAAAAATGTTTTACCCAAATTACTGGCGTTTTTGCAAATTAAATTCCAAGAAACACTGACAGCCTCAGTCTCGCTTAGAAAATGAGATCACTATCTTCTGATAAGCAGAATACAATGACAAATACCGTAATGGTTAGTCAGTGGCAGGTTAAAGACATAACACATCTCTTATTTGTATTAAAGTGTAGAAATTAGTTTCAATGCCCAACATTGCTATCAGGATGCTGCCGGAGATAGTAAAAACTGACCGTCAGATATATCCAACGTACTTTTCAGAAGGTCTACTGCTATAGCACAGCATGCCTCCAATCACAGAGGTACGTTCAAGACAATGCCACTTTTTTGCCACTGCCAAGAACACCTTTGTTCACATTTTAACTGGCAAAAGGCAAGGGCAAAGAAGGCCAAAGGGGCTTTGCTCTAGCACATACAAGATCAGATACATTTGAACATGTGAAGTGCCATAGGAACTAACCTTGTAAATTTGCACATGGTAGCTGCCTGGAACTTCCAAGCCAAGACTAGCACTTTAAATTCAGTGGGGTCAACACAGAGGTCATTGCAAAAACGTTCCATGCCTTCTTCCAGGATGGCATCTTCACGTTCATCCTTATATCTCCTAAATAACTCCCCGATCCTTTGGAGTGAAGACTCTTCTGCACCAGAAACAGGCTCTTTCTTTGCATCACCAGAGAAAGTCGGAGGTTGACTAGACTCTACAGCAGCATCCATTTTCTTTGTCCCGTTGACAAGTATATCCCCAGAGGATTTCCCACATACTGAGGGATGTTCTTCCTTGTGGACTGCACTTTTTTTGCTGTGTGACTTGCTGCTGGACTCCCTCTCTCCATTCTTGCTGCCAAGGGTGGAAGAAGGGTTCTTGCACTTAGTGACACACTGGCCCATGTTGCTGCAAGCCCAGCTTTTAGAGCAGTCCCCTTCCAGTCACACACCCACTCAGCTGCTGTTCACTGAACTTCAACATGCCATCAGTGGAAGCTGACGAACCTGAAAATAAGGTTTAAAAATCAACTCATTGTTTTCCACCCCCCACCACAGCAAACAGTGAATTCGTTGACGGTGGCATAACATTCACAAGAGAATGACAAGAGGCCAATTTCAGGATATTTAAACTTTGCTTACTGAAGAGAAAGTGTACAGAACGCTATGGCATGTGCTATGAAATTTCAAGCTGCTTTACCTAGAAATCTGTGCAGCTCGCTCACTGGCTACAGTATACTAACGGGTCCTAATAAAGGAAATTCCTAAAATTCTTACTGTAACATAGGTTACAAAGAGGTTGATTCATGTGCAGAATTCATCAAGGCAGACGACTCCAACCCAGAAATATTTTAAGGGAAATGCTTTTTTTTTTTTTTTTTTTT
>NW_017729002.1:25471368-25476671 GCF_001723915.1 Gavialis gangeticus
TTTTTTTTTTTTTTTTTAGTTCAGAGAGTTACTTTCTAAATAGAACATAAAGTGCTGTCAAACAAAGCAACAAAACCCAAGGACATTCAACATTCAGTCTGAAGCATCATCATTTACTTCGGCTGTTGTCAACTTCTGACAAATGCCTGAGTCTGGCTTTTTGTTCTCCAGTTTGCATGATGCATGTTTGCAGAGGCAGATGGTAAGGGGACATTCACTGGTCATGGAAGACTCTACACTGTTTCAAGTACCCAGCACAGTCCCTCAAGGGAAGGAGGCAGTTTGGGGGGCAAGGGGAACAACACTTTCTAATGAAAATAAGCAGTAAGCAATTCCAAAATGAACTATGCTATTTCTATCAAAAACATCTGATGCATCTGCCTGCCGTCAGTTAGGCAGCTGTCTCCACTGGATCTGTACTACCTTTCCATTCCAGCTCCCCGATACCTTTCTTTCCCTACAACTGGGCAGATGAAAGGAGCAAGTAGCCAAGGCTAAATACAAAGAAGGAAAATTCATGAGGCTTGTGTTGTGTTCTTTTCTGATCCAATATTTAGAGAACAGTTGATAGCTACTGGAGAAGTACCAAAGGCTGAAAAAGTTGTTCAGAAACAAAGGCTTAATCTTGACTTTAGCTGTTGGCAGATCCATGTTTGAGTGTGAAGAATAAGGCTAAGCTCCTAATCACAGCTACCCCAATAAAAACCTGAATGTAGATGCAGTTATATTGCAAAGGTGTCCTTTGCCAAAACAGCTTATTCCATTTGGGGGAAGTTGTTTGTGTTTTTTGCCTGTATGAACGCATCTCCACTGAGGTTTTATGGCAAACTCCTTAAGTACAGACAAGGCTTGAACATTCCTTCCACAGATGAACTTCAAGAGGAATGACTAAAAGTTACTTCATTAAAGTAGCCACTTAAGTCATCCCAAAGCACCAGCAGTTTAAGCTATTTTTTTCTCAGCACACATGCAATACAGTCATCCTTTATCTTACTCTTGACCATATGCTGGTGGTGGCAGCTAAGGCAAGTTTCACTGTTCACACACGGCAATGCAGCTCATCCTTTATGCATCATTTCTCAAATGTCTTATTTTTGCCCCATTGCTATCCTAGAAGCTACAAAAGCAAGAGACCTATTAAAGCCTCCAACAGCTTCAATGCGGGTTTAGTTCTTTTTATTACAAAGCTTTGGTTTTAAACACCAAGCAAGGGGAGCACACATGGTATCCAGTACCCCAAATCCCTTACTTAAGAAGCACTTATTTGACATACACTATCTGGATGCAAATACAACCCAGGGAGTTTCAACAGCACATCTGATCTAATCCAGGAAGCACTGTTAAGTCACATATCAAGATTAATTTTCTTAAGGAAAAAAAAAAAATCTCTTTACATTGTAAAGGACAGCTCAAGAGCCAAAAAAAAGCCCCAACATTATTTTGCATATAGCCCAATATCTCACAGTTCTTTAGCAATTAAGAGGTCCAATCTGTCAGTCAAGCATCTTGCCCATGTATCGCCTCTTCAGGAAGGACTTTCTTCTATTCCAGTCCCTCTGCATCTTATAATAAGTGCAGAACCTATATCTTCCTCAAGGGGATGCACCACAGTATTTGCACTGCGTTGAAGTCAAACATCAAATAATCTATGCCATAGTGTATGCAAAATTCTTACTCAACAGCGATTCCAAGAAACCAAACTCTATCTCTGTTTTAACTTGATCAACATTTGAATGTACAGTTTACATATTAGTTTCAGGCAAGACAAAAACCCAGTCAGAAATAATATATATATAATTTTATTTCTGACTGGGTTTTTGTCTTGCCTAACTTTACTTGCACACTACTTGAAAGCCAAACCTTGATTTTAAAAGGTGACAGAGCTCTCAAATCAGTGACTAATATGTAAACTGTATATGTATATATGCTGGGATAACACTCTCATATTATATATATTAAAATGAGAGTGTTATCCCAGCACAGAAAAATTCTTAAGGGCACAAACCCCAATAGTTAGAGGCTGGCTAAAAGGACTCTTTCCCTGTGGGCAGGTTATTCCCTAACTGCCTACAAGCACAGGATTTCCTGCAACTTCCTCTCCAGCATCTGGTAATAGTTGAGGATAATGGACTGCAGGGAAGACCGATCAGCTCTTGTATGGTAATTCCTATTATCTAGAGTACAGAAGGAGGTTCACTGCTCAATTATAAACAGCAGGGAGTATGTTGTATCCTTTGCAGTCACAATTTCTGTTCTCCATTGGTATTAGTACCATGACAAATGTCCAATATTGAAGTCTGAAAGTAGTGACATAATCAACCTCATAACCCCAGTGACTTAGCTATTTATTCTAAATGATGGCAACTGGAATTGCCTGGGTGAGGTTCAGCCAAAACAACAGATCAACAGATACTGGAGGTGAAAGGGTGGTAGGGAGGGCAGGGAAGCACTCTTCCTGGTAGATTCAGAAAGTCATACCAAAATTGTTTATCAATAATCTGTATTGTGCCAGTCAGCCAAGCAAGCAACTTGCCCAGGCATCTCTTTGCTTCAGAAAGGATTTTCCTGTATTCCAATGTCACTGCACCTTTTTATACAACTTGCTTTCTGATAGGAGTGCTGTTAATACAAGCACACCATCCGTGCTAGCAGAGCCCAAACAGCCTGAGCCATCTGGCCCACAGTGGCACATTTTCCCTCCCTCTATGGGAAACCGTTCCAAAACGTAACCCTACCTTTTACAAGCAGACATGGGAAGAGATTTAAAGCACCACTGTACAAGAGAGAATTGCAACAGGAAACCTGATGCAATGTTACAAGTATTCTGAGGCATACTACTCCCCCCAAAAAGTAACTAAAAAAGCATTAAGCTACATCTACTGACTAATTCCCTCATTACCTTGTTTGGAACAAGTACAACTTTTGGACCCTTCGTCCCAACACCCTTTTTCTCCCTCCCTCCTCTGTCAAATTGTTCGCCAGTGTAGGAATACTGTCTTCACATTACAGGATCTGCTTTCATACTATGCCTCCTGTTCAAAAAAGTGGGTATGTGGGGAAGCATGCACGCATGCGCGCAAGCAAATAAACAATTGGGGGAAGTTGGAGAAGCAGACCAATTTCTATGCTTAAAAATCAGAATTCAGCAGGGGATCAGAATAGCATTACTTCCCATTTAAAGGGGCGGGGGGACAGGGGGAAAAGGGAGGTGTGTGGAAATGTCCCTGTGTAATTATGCCAGAGGCTAATGAGTCCAAAAAGTGTTAGTTCTGGGTTGCACTAACTATTATGCTCAGGAATCGTGGTTTTCTCTGTTAAAAAAATCCCAAATACTCCTACCCAAAATCTAGGTTTCCCCACTATTAAAATGAAATGCCACTATAATGTGGTATGTATGCATGCAACATTTTTATTGATACATTTACAATTTTAAGGCAATTTGGAAGCCTACCAGTGCCTCAATAGTTGTAATAAAATACATTCTAAATACCTATTTATTTTTGCATTTGATTTTGGCTTTTTGTTTGGTTGGTTGTTTTGGGGTTTTTTGTTGTTGTTGGTTTTTTTTAATCATGGAAGATCAGACCTCCCCCTACCCCACTTACTCACCAGAACAAGTCCAGTTGCAGCTGACCCTCTGCTGCTTTGTGGCACTGAGCCGCCCAAATATGCCAGCATGGTGCCCCTCAACCCCAGCCCCGTCTCCACTGCTGCCCTTCACTCCCGACCCGCGGCCCCCCTCACTCCCAACCTGCTGCTCCCCACCCCCAGACCCTAAGGGTGTGGAGAACAGGGTGGGCGTGTGGAGAAGGGGGCTGTGGGCATAGGTGACACATGGAGAGAGTGAGGGAGCACAGGGAATACACTGGGGGGGCCATGGGAAGGCATATGCCCCCTCCCCCCCAGATTTCTGCACTCAGTGGGGTGCAGGGCTGCAGCCAGGCCAGACGCCACCTCCACAGCCCAACGGGTGGGACCTGGTACAGGAGGGAGTGCCGCACCATACCACCCCATTGCTGCCGGGTGGGCAGGGGCACCTCACCTTCGTGCCGCAGCACCCCCTCCTGCACCAGGTCCTGCCTGTCAGGCCACAGAGGAAGATCCTGCCTAGCATGCATCCAGCCAGGCTGCAGCCCCACACCCCACTGTGGGTGTAGAAATCTGGGGAGGCACTCTGCCAGCTTGCAAGGGCAAATCCATTTTTCTCCTTTAAAAGGAAAAAAAGCCACATTTTGCCATGTTCTTCTGCAGCAAGCAGAAAACCTGGATCCCTGATTATGACCAAGCAAACCCAAATCAAAGCTTGCCAAAGAAATTCTCTTGCAATTCCAATGCTGATGTGACCATGTAAAATTCTCATGGGCCTAGAAGAAGGAACCTCACATTTAAAAAGGCAGAGTGCCAGATGCCTATAAAGGCAGAGTAACAGAAACTAGAATGACACCTTACAATTTTAACACTACAAATTTGTTAGAGATGCAAAAAAACAAGACAGAGAACAAGGGTGAAAAACCAAAGTTACAGACTTGTTATAGGTCTCTACTACTAAAGAATAAAATCTGGAACTAAAACCTGAAGGCAAATCACAGCCACAGGATACAGTGCTCCTGAAGGAGTTTATTACTTAACAGATGTCTGAGTAGTCACTTACGGCTAAGCATGAATCATCAAGATGTTCATAAGCTTGTTTTCCCCCACAAACTAAATGCAGAGATCCATAATGATGCTGCACGTTCTACTTGTAGTCAGGGAGGAAGCAACTAAGAACACAGGAAATCTACTGCTAGTGACTAAAACTGGCAAAATGAAAACCACATATTAAGACTGAGATTTGTTAAAGCACACTAATTCTATAGCTTTGGGCAGAGGTACATACAATTAGGAGGAAGATCTTGTTAATGAAGATATTTATAAAAGCAGTATGAAAACACTAACAATGAGGAGTCAGCTGGAACATATGATATGCAACAGTAGGTCCAGAAGGAATAAACTAGTGGAGCAACTAAATCTTTTTTTTTTATTATTATTTATTTTTTTAAGAAAGGCTGTCCACTGGAGTGACCAAAATGATGTTTTGTAGGGGAAAGGAAGGCAATCTCTAAAATGGACAGAAGTGTGCTGCTATTAAATAAGTTTAGCTGCAACTCTGAACCAAAGAAGTAGGAAAAATACTTTTTACATCTGGAGAATAATAAAGATCAAAAACAGTATGTGGTTAACCCACCAGCTACTACCTCCGATTTTAATTCCTGGTCAATATTTAAAAAAAAAAAAAACCACACAAACAAACCACATAAAATGAC
>NW_017729002.1:25476846-25485481 GCF_001723915.1 Gavialis gangeticus
GGGGGGGGGGGAACAACAAAAAAACAGATGTTCCTTCATTGCAAACAGGATGAGAAGTTTAGGGAAACCCTTTACAAGTGAGGCAGAGTCAAGGCAAGCACATCTGTGCTTCTCTCAACCCATGGAGTACAACAACGTAACTGAAGCATGGCAGGCTCAACAGCAGGACATCCTCACATCTCCCAGCAAACTCATGGGATAATTCCAATGAAAATGAGCATAAGCTCCTACAGGATTTTACACAGCAGCCACCATCTAACTCATGGTGGACAAGGACTAGAGGAAGGAGCAGAAGCTATGCGGAGTAGCACAAATGGTCTAGCTCAATTCAGATACTCAAGGATATGCATGAATTTTCTTTAGCACACATGACAGGGGGAAATTCTGTGCATGCTCACACACTTCTCTTCCTCCTATCTGAAGCTCCCACCTGGGAAGCCATCTAGTTAGCTTGCTCTAAGGACAGAGGGATGGTAAGTTACAGTTGATTTCTTTTCTCCAATGATTGTGGAAGCATCACCAACAATTTATTACTTACATAGTATTCTCAAATACATAACGGGTCATTTCACTATTGCTTAGTCTCCTTCTGACTTCCAGGACTTCATGTGGAAAGCTGTAAGATAAAGACCAGCATTCAGAAATCTTTACATTTTAAAAAGGCAGATGACAATAACTAAGATACACGTCCCGTAACCACCATCAGCAAGTCCATGAGGAACTCTCATTTCATTACAAAAAAAAAGTGTGTGGTGTTACGGAGTCACATTTTGACAAACCTGATTTAGCATTTCAGTTAAGCAACTGTTTCAGACACAATCAGCAAACTACTACATTAATGCTACTGTAGCGGTTAATGATATGGTATACACATATAGGAACATCATGTAGTTAATTTATGTTGATAAAGCAACAATATTTATCTCAATAGACATTTCAGCTCAACACCCGTCACAGTAGGTGTGCTTCCCTGACCTTTAGGAAGGGACTGTTAGTGCTCAGTTTCTCACGCTCAAGATAAAATTAATGTGCATTCATAGTATATGTGAAAATCAGTAATCAATGTGATTAAGTGGTCTTCCAATCCATGGAAAAACCAAATAAATTACAGTCAGAATGCAGCTCTGCTCTAGAAGTGACCCCGCCCCACCCTCAGAAGAGCAATTGGGGGTTAATGTTCATTATGACTCATGGGCTTTAGATGAGGAACCTTTTTATTAGGGATATTTAGTAGGTTTCATCTCCATGTTACAAATTCAAAGAAAAACTATCCAGGCTGGGCTTCTCTGGCTTCATGCAGTAAGGGTCCTGATGGTAGAATTCTGTTGGTTCTGCTGATGCATAATCTAAATCTTCTTGTCAGAAGAGCACTGGCTCCTCATAAGAATAATAAAAAGTCTTATATCAGGTAGTAAAGCAATGTATATGTGGTTCTCAGTGCATTCACGGGACAGGTGAGTTGATCGAGAGGCGCTGTTTTGCATAGTCACTCTATTTTAGGACTACTTGTTCAGCACAGATTTGGAGACTTGCTCATATGCACAACCGCACATAAAAAAGGGAAAGAGACTGACTTCTGCTGCTCATGTCAAATATTCTTATAGCCTATATCAGGTCTGTCCACCTGGCAGCCCACTGGCAACAGGGGGCCCACGAGGAGTTGAACTGCAGCCCTTGGGTTCTCACCTGGCTACTGTTCTCCTACAGCTCTGGCTGCAACAGCTGCTGGAGTCTCTCCCCCTTGTTCCTCTGGCTTCCGCTGCTGTACAGCAAGTGGTGCGGAGGGCAAGTCAGGAAAGGGGAAATCACACCAACATATGGGGGGGGGGGGGGGGAAATGTCTGTGTAGGCATGCTTTGTCCAGGAGTGGGGAAATTACACTCACATGACCACATGTTGCAGCACAGGGAGGTGCAAGTAGACCCATGTGGGGCAGCTCATCTATGGGCTCCCTGCAGTTTAGTCATTGGACAGCCCTGGTCTGTTCCCCTGTCCTACTTTTGACCCCTGTCCATGTCCTGCCAAGTGCATCCAACGAAGTGTGTGTTCAGCTCAAAAAAGCTTCAAGCCAAGTGTGAGCAAAAGGAACTGGATTGCTGGGAATTCAGGTGGGGTTCCCCCACCACTGCCCCATTCTCTCTAATAGAAGTAAATGAAATAAATATTCTCACTGTAATGCTGTCTTAAGAGAAGCAGCAATATTTTAAAAGACCACAGGTTTTATATATTTCACAAGTGGGAAGAGCTACACTTTAAGCAATTTGGTGAAACCAAAACATGATTACATTTTGCAGTATGGAGCCATACAGCTCAATACCTATCTGAAAGGCTATCGGGGTAAGCTAACAAATTTGCATCTCCAGTTGACTGCAGAACAAATTGCAAGCAAACATTTGCTTAAGTTCAGGAAAATGCCAAAGACCAAACATAGTTCAAGCCTAGCTAGTGATAGGTAAAGATTTTCCAGGGTAGTGTGAAGTAGTTTCCACCTTGGCTGACACGTAGATATGATAGATCGGGGTGGGCAAAATATGGCCCACGGGCCACATTCATCCCGCCAGGCCATTCTATCCGGCCCACGGGGCCCCTAAAAATTTAGAAAATTAATATTTATCTGCCCCTGGCTGCCTGTCAAAGATGACAGGAGCCTGGGGTAGTAGACACATGGGAAGCCATTGCAGGACCCTGTAACAGCAAGGCCCACCTGCCCCCCCAGCCCGACCAGAAGCCCCTGCCTTACAGAGGCTTCTGGCCTGGGACCACAGGGCCATATGTGCCTCCCTGCGCCGGAGCAGGAAATTTAGGTAAGAAGCAGGGCGCGGAGGCAGGGAAAGACCACAGGCAAATCACCCCAGTCCTTGGGGCCAGGCCAACTCCTGCCGAGTCTAGTGATCCAGCCATGCAGTCAGAAGCCACGTGGTACAGAGCAGCTGGTGGGTAGGCAGCAAAGTGGAAAAAGTGGTGGTGGAAGGGAGTGGAAGCAAGGGGGCATGTGGGAGCATGGGGTCCATGTCAGTGTCCTGGGGCCAGCGATGGCAGGACCCAGAGCAGGGCGGCAGGAGCATGGGGCATGGGCTGGCAGGAATCTATGGAGCCAGGCGGGGCTGCACCAGCAGGGAAAGAAAGGAGCTGGCCTGGCTCCACAGAACCCCTGCTGGCTGGGACCCTGCACTCCTGCTGCCCTGCTCTGGGCCCTGGGACACCAGCATGGGCCCCACGCTCCTGCCTAGATGTCACAGGCTCCTGCGTGCCCACTCGCTTCCAGTCCCCCCCCACCCCAGCCCCGCAGTACAGGCAGGGCCAGCACGCACAGCCCTGACCCCACATTCACCTGTCTGGTGCCAAGCAGTGGTGGCACAGGACAAACTGCTGTTCAGAACAGGGGAAAAGCAGCCCCTCCCACTGCTGGCACTTTCTGGTACAGCCACTCCGAGTCCACGTGGGGCTGTCCCGAGTCTCCATCGCATCACTGCTACCTCTGGGCTGCCCCATGGGGCAGCGGTGGCAGTGCAGAGCAGACACAGGACAGCCCTGCACAGGCTCCAAGCAGCTGCACCAGGAAGGGCTGGCAGTGGGAGGGCCGCTTTTCCCCCATGTGGAGCAGCAGTTTGTCCTGTGCCACCGCTGCTCAGCCTGGACTCCAGCACCGGCTTTGGGCTCGCCTGTCAGGGCTGAGCAGCAGCAGCAGCTGGGCGGAAACTGCTGCTTGGTGCAAGGGAAAAGCGGCACCTCCTCCTCACCACTGCCAGGCAGTTTTTGCTTCAGCTGCCCGGGCAGCTCACAGGTGGCGGTGAAGGAGCCACACTATGCTAGGCTGCGGTGTGGCTGCTTCACTGCCACCTGTAAGCTGCCCAGCTGCTGCTCCACACTGTCATTGCTGCTGCACTGGGGAGCCAAGAGGCCGCGCTGGGAAGCCAGGAACAGAGAAGGAGTGGTAGGGCAGGCCAGCATAGGCTCTAGGCAGCTGCAGCAAAAACCGCCCAGCAACAGCAAAGAGGAGGGGCCACTTTCCCCTGTGCCAAACTGCAGTTTCTGCAGAGCTGCTGCTGCTGTTGCTCAGCCCTGACAGGTGAGCCCAGAGCCAGCATGGGGTACACAAGGTTGCAGCTGCACACACTGGTCCCTGCTGCTACCACTGCATGCCCAGAGGTGGCAGGACATGCCATGGCTGGGCAGAGCAGAGAGGGCACGGAATGCATTGAGGCTGCACGCTGTTGGCAGTAGCAGGGAGGCGCTGTAAGGCACTCAGTCTCTCCGCTGTTGTGGGGTGGGGGTGGGTGCTGCCCAGCTCAGGGGAGTGCTGCCCATGCACACCCCACATACCTTCAAACCCTTCCTACAAACCTCACAGCCACACTACACACACATCCTCACAAATCCCCCATACCCACCCACCAATAGTCCCCAACACCCCTGCACACCCCACACAATATACAAAAGAGTAAGACTACATTTTGAGCAATTATGCAATTACTTCTACATATACAGCACAAACACATACAAATCAGGTCAAAAATATGTTTTTTAAATAAAATGAAAATATATTATGGGTGTTTGATTTTTAGTATACAATTTGGTGTGTTTTTTCCATTCCAAGATGGCAAACCATCTTTCCCAAAGGAGTGCTTCCAGGGGCAAGCGCAGGGATTTCCAGTGGTATAGGTCAGAGGTTAGGGAGTGGGACTTACAGTCCCAAGATGACCAGGGGGCAGGGCACCTGTCAAAGAACAGGTCTACCCATGCGGACCTCGAGAGCTTGCCAAAACCCAGTAAACGTCCCTCCACCCAAAATAATTGACCATCCCTGTACTAGATAGTGCTAGGTGCCAGAAATGTTAACATCTGTTAACACGTTCAAATACAATATTTCCCTAGTTATTTTTGATTCAGCCATGTTACCCGTTATTCTTTGTTCAGACTGCACAATACCCGGCAACTTAAGTCTATCAAAAAGGAGCTACAAACAGTAGAGAATAATGCAATTGGTTTTGGCAATACTTCTAAAACCTGGTATTTTAATAGCTGTTTTGACCAGTTGTTTGTTAAGCTTATAATTTTAGCACAGTGACAATACTAACTTTAGGATGGAGAATAAGGACTTGGTACAAACAAGCAATCAGAGAAGCAAAACAAAGTCTTAGCTACTTGAATCTTCATTTAAAAAAGATCCTCCAAAAAACACCGTGAATTACAGTATACACATTGCTATATGCTTTCTTCCTACCTTCCACAGCAGCTTATGGAAGAAGATAACATCAACTTTCTGTAGCAAGGGTTTTAAATTAGGTCCCTAGGTCACAACTACAAAGTTAAGGTCTTGTGAGACCATCAGTCTACAGCAGAGGTGGGCAAAATATGGCCCGCAGGCCAAATCCTGCCCAACAGACCATTCTATTTGGCCTATGGGGCCCCTAAAAATTTTAGAAAATTAATTTTTATCTGCCCCTGGCTGCCTGTCAAAGCTGATAGGAAGACAGTGGCAGTAGGACCCAGGGGGAGTCTGTGGCAGGACTCAGCAACTGAGCAGCAAGGCTGGTCTGGCTCCACCCTGTCCCCAGCCCTCCACCAAAGTTCTGGAGGTAGGAACCTTGATAAATCCAAACTGAATAAAGTTTGCTCAAGCCCCTCAGAATGAAATATTAATGGTTTCTATACTATACCTACACTTCTGTGCAGCCCTTCTCATGTGGTTGCTTAAGGGCAGGGAGAACCTAGTAAGATCACACAGGTCTCAGTTCACCTTTTCAACCAACTAATGGACAAGTTCAGTTTGCCTGCTGCTGGTAATGGGCCAAATCATATAAACAAGTTGATGGGAGACTTAAAAAACCATAGCTCACTCATCACACAAGTTGGAAGTTTGGCATCAAAGTAAAAAAAAAAAAAAATAATCCCGTAAGGCAATTCACAATTTAAGATAAGTACATTTACAGTAAATAGGAGGAGAAAGGGTGGGATCAGAAAGAAAGCAGCTCCATCATAGAAATGCAGTCCTTTATAGCCAGAGGTCAGCTTACAACAGATCCAGAAACTGCTGCTCTATGACTACAGCCCTATATTTCTGAGCCAGTTAGCAGTGCCAAGAATCAGAACTGTGCTGACACTTCGCTGTAGCATGAACTGCAAACATCTGAAGCTCCCCTGAAGCAAGTCTCACAATAGCTGGGAAGTGTTCTAAGAATTTCTCGTTAAATGATCATGTCTAGACACTGTGCATTGTTAGGAAAGAGTCTAGGACTGTACCATCAAAGAAAACACTTTCCTTTAAAGGGCTCTGCACAAAAAGACACCTGTTCTGTTATATTCTTCATCTAAGAACATACCATGAAAGAAAGCCACAATATGGCAAACATTTGATGTTCAAATTGTAATAAATACAGTCTAAAAAAATAGTATAAGAAGGCTTTTCAGCCCTGCAGTCTATCATGCTGTGTTAATTATAGAACAAGGCTAGCTGAAGAAAAACAAACTGAAGAACAAAGTGAAAGATGATAGGGAAAGACATGCCTCTAAAGGGATGGAATAAAGAGACTTTAATTGGTTTTGTTCATTAAAAGACACATTGCTTGAAGTGATATTTTCAGCAAGACTGTCACGTGACATTTCTCCCTTTTCTACACCTCTCTCTTTTATACCCAGGGTGCAGTGTAAGAGTGGCTAAGTACTCCCGCTATGCTTCAAGCTGCAGGCAGACAGTAGTCATTTGGGCTGCAGAGCTGGTTGGGATGCTAATCACATCACCCCCGTGTGTAATGTTGGCTTCAGAAACCCACCCGCATTCACCCCAGTAGTATTAATAGCCATTCAGGCCCAGGCAGACGTTTTTGGTCTCTTATACCCATAACCAAAAAAAAAGGAGTGTTAATTTTCAGTATCTGTTTAACCTTATTTAAAAAAAAACAACAGATTAGACCTTTGAATATAGGCACGGTATTATGGACTATATCCTATATTTACCACAAAGCCAGTCACAAAAACCCACTGCATTTTAGTTTGCAAAGCAGACAGAGGTGATGGGAACCCAAAGTTAGTGGGGGAGCTGGCCTCCCCATTCCTCCCTATCCACAAACACTACTTTAAAAGGGACATTTTAATCAAGCTAATTAAATTCTTCCATTGCATGTTAACTCCATCCCTCTTTGGTTTTTAAAAGCAGAGATTCCTACCGATAGTACAAGTCACCTTCATCTACTTAAAAACAGATATTCATAGTTCCCTGTTGAAGCCAATAGGAACTCAGGATAGTCAGCACCTCTGAAAAGCAATCCAGAAGCCCATTGATTTTTTAATGAAAAAAATGGTAAGCTCTAATGACTAACCAAGCACATTTCTTTCCGAGTTCATTACAGGCTTTAGCATAACCGCATTGTTACTGCGAGGCTTCAGTACGGATGCTACAAATAATCAAAAGCAGCAGACCAGGCCACCAGTAACACTAAAGAGTTCAAAAAGGGTTTGCTTGTGCAATGTCCTCCCGGCTCAAGGCAATCTGGCTGCAGGCCCCAAGACCAACAGAAGCTCTGGTCAAGATTCTCAGTACTGGCAAATCACATCCTAGGGTTTAAACATTGGTCATCAGCAACTTCCATCTTGTTGCACATAACACAGTTGTTCAGGAGGACAGATTTAACTTAGTATGTGGAAAACCCTCCCCAAGGCTGCTGTCAAATGTTTAGACACAAGGAAGTTCCGTCAGCCTCAACAATAAGGGGAAGTTGTAATAAATGTATTTCATTCAGACTTCAGTGTAAAAAAAACAAAAGAGCTTCTGGATCTTAACAACACGATACTTCTCTTAAGGCTCAGAGTTGAGATCTGACAAAAGAAAAATTAAATCTAAATGTAGTTAATGCCAAGTGTCTCCCATTTTTATACACTACTTTTACTCCAATGTGTAGGAAAAGAGAGCACTGGAAACCTTAGAGCCATGAGTGAGGAAGAAAACCAAACTCCCCCCCAAAAAGCAGATTCCTTGTATCAATTCTGACAAGTGGCACTAGGAAGACTGTACTGGGAGTGCTGGGAAGCCTCAAGCTGCACGCAGTAACTTCACCAATCTTCTGAACAAATCTGGAGTCAGGTTATATATTCAGATGTCCCCAGAAAAAAGTTACAAACACAAGCTTGCTGTGCACCTTTCATAACTCCGATAGAAGCCACCAAGCCACCAAAAGAATTCTTTCTAAGCAGTTACACAGTCAAGTCCTAATGAAATTCCTACATAAAAAGTACTGGGAGAGTTCTTACATTACACATGGGATCGTTTTAAACAAGTTAATAAGATTTAATTTCAAATCTGCCTTATATGCTTTTAAAACTCTTTAAGGCTATCTGAATTTCTGCAGTCGTAGCAGGCAAAAAGCAGAAAATAAGTAAAGAAGGAACTAATTGAAAACCTGTGAAGATCTGATTTCTGAGGTCTATTACAGTAACATCATTAACACCTTAAACAACATAAGGAAGGCAACACTGTTTAGATGTCACCTATCTCAGAAGCAGCTGCACAATACAGGCAGCAACCTGGAGTGCCCAAACTGCAGTCATAACCAAAACCTTTTAGGTCTCTAAAGTTTGCTTGTACCTTAAGCCAACATATGCATTCTGTTAAACATTTTGAGGCAATTAAAAAAAAAAA
>NW_017729002.1:25485661-25495176 GCF_001723915.1 Gavialis gangeticus
AAAAAAAAAAAAAGGGGGGGGGGGGGGCTTTGTGTATTATTTTACTTCAGTGTTGAATACATTACAGGATCATTTTAGAAGCCTGATACAACTTGTTGCATCTGTTATACCAGGGGCAGGCAATTATTATTTCAGCTGGAGGGCCGCTTAATGAGTTCTGGTGACCTGTTGAGAGCCACATGGGTAGCCCCACCCCCTGGTCATCATATTGGGACTAGAAGTCCCACTCCCTAACCCCTGACCTTTGTCCCTGGAAGTCCCTCCCCTTGCCCCTGAGAAATACTCCCTTTGGGAGGGGGGGGTTGCCATCTTAGAACCAGAAAAAAAAGCCAAATCATATACTAGAAGTCAAACACCTACTAAAACGTATTTTAATTTTATTACAAAAAATATGTTGTGATGTGTACTGTATATAGAAAGGACTAAATAATAACTCAAAAATAAAGTCTCACTCTTTTATATTGTGTGTGGAGTGCGGTTGGGGGTGGGGGGGTGAGCACAAGGGTGGAGGAGGGGAGGGGATCCCCCCCACCACACACGATGCGCAGCCCCCGCTAATGGCAGCAGTACCTGGCGGGGGGAGGAAGGGGGCTCAGTGTGCTTGTGCCAGGCACAGGTACTGGTGCCCAGCAGGGCCAGTGCTGTGTGCAGGAAGCAAAAAGCACAGCCTGCCCAGCCACCTCTATGACAGGGGGCTCCTTGCCACGCACCTGCAGCTCCCACACTCCTACTGAGGGAAGCCCCACACCGGACTCCGCAGGGAAAGGCTCCCTCCACCCCCTCCAGTGTCCACAGAGCTGTGCAGCAAGGGGTGGGGAAGGCAACCAGCACCAGCATGGGAGCTGCAGGCACGTGGCCCCCACTAGAGGCAGCAGCAGGAGCCACAAGGGCCTGGCTGGCTCCTGCTGCATTTTGTGGTGCAGCTAGGCACCAGCCAGGCACCTCCCAGCAACGCACAGTTCCTGGCTGCAACGCTGGGACTGCAGAATGCATGCAGTAGGAGCCAGCCCGGCCCCCACGGTTCCCAGCTGGCTCATACTGCCACTGACCCTGACCCCTGGGGCCCTGCACTCCCACCCGCTGCCACTCCTTCCTGCCACCCCACGCCTATCATCACTGCCTTTCCCCTGCCGCTTCCCTTCCTTCCCTACCTGCTCACCGCTCCAGTAGTACATGGTTCCCAAATGCAAGGCTCGGACTGCATGGCACAGCAGGAGCCAGCTGGAAACCATGTGGTGCCAGCTGGGCTCAGCTGACTCCAGCTGCGTCAGCGATCTTTCCCACCCCACACTGGTCTTATCTGATTCTCCGCTCTCAGGCTGAAGGAGGTGGGGAACAGCCCTAGGGTCACCAGGCCAGAAGCCTCTGGCTGGGGGGCAGAGAGAGGCTGGAGGCAGGGCCCACAGGCATTGCTGCTGCTGCATCTGGGTCCTGCCACCACTGGTGCCTTGTCATCTTTGACAGGCAGCCAGGTGCAGATAAATATTTTTTTTAATTTAGAAAATTAGAGGCCCTGCAGGCTGGATAGAATGGCCTGGCAGGCTGGATTCAGTCTGCGGGCAGGATTTTGCCCAGCCTGTGGTACACTTTGACTTGCAGAAAGTATAGCAACAAACTTCAGATCCCTTTAGCTGTACATGAAGATTGTACACTTCATGCATTGCATCTTCAGCATTTCTAGACCACCTAACACAGTGGTGTCTCAGTGCTAAACAGGAGTAGTTAGAGTTTCTCTAACATCAATAAGCCTGCAATACAAACACTCCACATCCAAATACCTACAGGCACGAGGACAGCTGGATCCCACCTTGGATGCTCAAACCTATCCTTGGAATACACACACTCGTTTCTTATAATAAACACCAGTGCTTGTCTGTCAAAGCGCTGTCAGTGCTTCAAAAAGTAGATGTTAAACCCACACAACTAAGAAAGCCCAGTTAAAACTGTTGTTTGTTTTCTATTGGGCGTGGAGGAGGAGAATAAGATTTGTATATTAAATAAACACAATCACAGTAGCCTTTGCTATTCATCTCCTCATTGTTTCAGTTTACCTTTTCAATTACAACAGAAACATTGCATGATGTTTCATCATAATGGCACTACTGATCATTAAACAATCTGTCTGCTTTGGAGCATAGATGACAAAAGTGGCAACGTTCAAAGAGTAGGTCTGAAACATAGGTGGAGTAATTCCTAGCTTTTTCTTAGTCTAGATCAGGGGTGGGCAAAATGGCAGATGCAACTGGACGCCATTTCTCAGCCACATGACTGGGGCCAGTCTCCATGAAGACCCCAGCTGCAGCTGCGCTGTGATATCACAAGGCTGCAATTGTCACGGAGACAGGCCTCAGCCATGCTGGCAGGGCAGAGGGCTGCTCCAGAGCCACTGGGATCTTGCGGCAGAGGCAGCTTGGTCCAGGGCCAGGGCAGAGCTGCAATTTGCAGCTTGCATGCTCCGGGTAAGGACATGCAGGCTGCAGATAACAGCTCTGCCCCAGCTCCTTGCAGCAGTAACAGCCTGGTCCCATGCTGGGGCAGAGCCACAATCTGGTGCCTGTGCGCCCCTGCCCAGACCATGCAGGCTGCAGATCATGGCTCTGCTCTGGCCCCCACCGCAAGATCCCAGTGGCTCTGGAACAGCCCCCTGCCCTGCTGTGCGCCCTGCCAGCACAGCTAGGGCCAGTCTCTGTGGAGACTGGCCCCAGCCATGCAGGCAGGGGCAGCTAAGAAATGGAGTCCACTGCTGGGCAGATCCACTCCATTAGCTGGACTTTGCCTATCCCTGATCTAGATGCTAGAAGGCAACCATCAATCCTTCTGGATCATGGTGTATGCATGAGAGGGCACCAGGACCTTCAATGCGCATGTCTAGGCAGGAGTATGGAGGAGGCTGCCCACACCTTCCATCCCCCCTTTTAGGGCATTGAGACAGTATCCAAAGGCCAAACCAAGTCCAGATGTTCAGTGCCTGTAGTTATATGTATGTCCACAAATCAAACCCAGGTCTCCCACATGGCAAACAAGGATTCTACCACTGAACCACAGCAGCAGGACCAATTCAGACTAACCACCTGCATTTTGCATTCTTAATGACTTCAACAAACTATGTAGTAGTACTTCAGACAATGTTCTCCCAACTTGCAAAAAAATATATTTAAGAGACTTGTTTTCCTAATATCTAGTCTACTTTTTTTCCCCCCCCCTCAGGCAAGTGGTCCTTCTCCCATTACCTTCATAAGCTAAATTGTTTTTCCATACTTGTGTTCCTGAAATTTTCACATTTACAGCCCCAACACGTCTACATTGTCTTCCCTCTTCTGTAGAATTTAAGCTGCTTCAGACTCTCAGTGTCTTAGCCACAAACCACTGAATCATTTTAGCACACCCTTTCAAATACTTACACTCTTCTTGAACTGCGGAGATCCAAATCTACACATTACTGACCGTCATCCCAGAGCTACCTAAAGCCACCCTGCCTATTTGTAAGGTAGGGTGCAGGCATAAATAAAAAAAGGAGACACAAGACCAAGTACTTTTACAATGGCAAACTGCAAGATCCTCTGTGATTTGCCAAACAGCACCATCTCTAGAGCTGTCAGACTTAGTGGACAACAGAGAATAACCTAATGCTAAGCTGTTCCAAGATGCCATTTCATGGCAGCATGAAGTTAAGAGTACAAGTGAGCTACATGAATATAGCTGGAGCTCTTAGATTTCCTGACCTTAATTTGCAGAGACTTAACACTCCATAGTGATAAATATTTGACTCATGAAATTTTTAGACAAAGCAAAGAGATTGTTGCCTGTCAAGACAACTTGTGATAACTCATTGACTAAAAGGCTACTGATTGTTTACAGGCATACCTCGTTTTATTGCGCTTTGCAAATATTGCGTTTTTTACAAATTGAAGGTTTGTGGCAACCCTGCGTCGAGCAAGTCTATCAGCACCATTTTTCCAACAAATGATGGTTAGCCTTTTTTAGCAATAAAGTATTTTTTAATTAAGGTATGTACACTTTTTTTTTTAGACATAATGCTATTGCACACTTAATAGACTACAGTATAGTGTAAACATAACTTTTATATGCACTGGGAAATGAAAAAATTCGTGTGACTCGCTTTATTGCGGCGGTCTGGAACCGAACCCGCAATATCTCTGAGGTATGCCTGTACATGGATTCTTGAAAAGAACTAGGATATTCAGTTTATAAGTGTGTGCTTCAGGGGTAAATTGCAAGTGGCTCTTTACCAGAAGGCAACATACGCCATTGCAAGTTACCATGCAATTACCACTGTTTCAAGCTGAGTTACTATGTCATTATTGCAGAATAAACTACAGTCAAATATATAATTAGTCCATGTCCCCAGTGCAGATAAACCACAAAACATTAAAGCCATTAACTCTGTGTGTGAAAAGTAACTAGACATCCAACAGTCAAAAGGCAAAGGCCTCCAAATAAGGGGTAAAAAAGAGAAGATACATAAAACAAGGCAAACTCCATGTAGAAACCAAGCTACTAGAAATATTCGTTTAGGGTACTCTGTCAGAGTTACTAAGGGGCTCCTTTTTAGCTGATTCTGGCTAGTATACCTCTCATTTGAAATCAATTCCTACATCCCCCAAGAACTCCAAATAGTATCGTTTGACCCATTTTCAGCTTCAGTCTCGGAAACAGGTAAAATGTCCCCTAGTCTCTTAAATCTTCAACTTCTTTCTGCCTTTGGTCTTTTACCTAGCCAACAAAAGTGCATCTTTATAGGATGCAGTAGCAGTAATCAAGCAACTAATTGAACACCTTTTCTCTTTGTACCCCTGACAAGCAGCACCAGGAAGAAAGTGACCTTCAGTTTCACTACCACCACAAGGCTCGCAACTGCAGTAATGAAACTAACCAATACTTCCCACCAGCAGCAGAAAAACCACCAAGACTACAGCAGTTTGGGATAGCTCTGGGGGGCAGCAGGCATCTTGATAACATTTGTAGACCTGAGAAAAAAGCAACATACACCAAATTCACACCTGGCTCTCTTCACAGCCAGGAAGGGCTGAATCACTTTCATCTACAAAATAAAAGCCAAGAACATTCCCATCTCTCCCTTATTCCCCTCCCATCCCAACACAGAACACCTTGTGCATGACTGACGTCTATCTTTCACGTGGACACACAAGGGAGATCTCCTTTTTTCATCATCACTGATGCATACACCAGAGGTCATTCTGTGCCCCTTTGTATTAAAGGCCAGTCAGATAGTCTGACAGCCTCTCTCCCTGGAACGCTCCCTCTTTAAGGAAGCTATTTTTCCCCTTAGTTTACAGAAGTAGCTGCTTTACACCACATTGTCAAGTCTACCCCCTAGTTCTCCTATTGATCTTATTACTGCCCTTTATGTTTAAATGCTCAGTGCCACAATCAGCAAGATGCAATTGGTAACATCAAAAAGTTATTCATGCACACACCCACCCATCCACCTCCCAAGCTCTTTAAAGAGAGACAACATGGAATAGGAGACAAAATAAGTAACTACCATGAAAGTCACCAGATGCAGTTCCTGAGATCTACAGGCAAATTACAGATGATATTGCAGGTTATCATGTCTCAAGATAAAATGGATTACCAGAGCATCAAGCTGAGCTGTCAAAGAATATTAGGGCTGCAAGTACACTCTTAATGACAGAGTAATCTTTAAATAGATTTATGGACAGCAAATTCTATAGCAGCACTAACTGCCATGAAATTATTAGAATTTAGAAGACTTCAACTGAACTTCTCCACAAGTTTCTAACCAGAATTAAATTTACTTTGTCAACAAGGATCTAACAATCTCCTTTCTACACCTTCCTCTCACCTATGAAAATACTTTGTTTCAAACTTCAAGCTGCCTTTCGTTTAGAGAGCCGTAAAAGCTCTTCACAGACTATTAAACACCCTGTGAAATACGTAACTATCCATTTAAGATGAGGCAAAGCAAGGTAGATTCAAGAACAGAACCTGTCTCATGGTTCCCAGACTTGATTTTAGTCAAAAGACCTTCCTTCCTCTCCCACTAAGCACCTCACGGTAGCACCTGGAAAACAAGCAGAAAGGCTGCACCAAAGACTTTATGAGAATGCAGAATCAAAAACACACTAAACATTGTTTCTTTTCACTGCTAGCCGAAAATCCAATACCAAACGCATAGCGGTCACTTATTAAGTGTGCTTAATTAGATATGGGAAGGTTCTCAATCAGGTATGGGAAGCCTGCATTAGACAAAATACCTTCAGATTGTGTTTAGAAATTTTTCTCCCCAAACTTGGGGAAGGAATAAGGAAGACAGAATGAAACTGACACTGAAAGATTGATCACAAGTCTATCGGGACTCTTCAGAAAACACAACAGTGGCACAGCGTGAAGTTCTCCTGCAAGACAAGTGTGGAGTATTGGAACTTGATATTCAGAAGCAAACTATCAAGATTATAAAATAAATAAATACATAAGCCTGCACTCCCACCGTAACTTAAAGAAGGAATAATTTAAACAAGTACTGGGGAAGAGGCAGCTCCCCATGGAAATCCAGGGCACGAGTATTGTGTCCAGCAGAGCATCAGCGGGCTCAGCTATACGACAGACTTGGCCTCCCACCCTACCCTGCCTGCTGGCCTCTCACAGCCACAGCAGGAAAGAAATGTGCTTCCCGAGGAACATTTACTCAAGGCCAGACACAGGCATGAGCAAACCAGGCAGCTGCCCAGGGCCCAGACAGAAGGAAGGCTTGAAAATGGTGAAAATAATCATTATCATCATCATCTCAGGCAAAGGAGAGCCCAATACTAAAAGTTTGCCCGGGGCCGCCAGGAGTCTGGGCACGGTGCTGCATTAACTACAAATGCCTAGTCTGGCCACACTCTCAGCCAGGTCCATAAGCCCACACGACAGGGTGGGGGTGCACCCCTAGGCACCCATGAAAGTCCTTACAAGCCGGGAAGGGAGCCTGCAGTGCTGACAGCCACAAGAGCAAGTTTGAGGACAAGCAGCAACTTCACTCCCTGTCCCCAGGCACAAGCGAGAGACACGAGGGGTGCGGACATGTGCCAGGATCCTGGCAGCCAGGAGAGCAGAGTCCCCTGGGGACCCCCCGAGAGATCCTGACGAGGCCAGGCCAGCACGGGGCACCCCGGTGGGGACAGCATCACCCCCCCGGGGCCCTGGCAGCAGCTCGGAAGGAGGCGCCCTCCAGGGTGAGGGGCCGTGGGGGAGAAGGGGGTGCAGCCGGAGGCGCCAGAGGGAAGCAGGCTGTGCGGGGTCGAAGGGCGGGCGGCCCCGGCCCCGAGAGGGAACAGCGCCCCGGGCCCTGACGGAAGGTCTCCCCTCCGCCCCCGCCCCCGCCCCCGCCCCTCCACACACGCACAGGCAGCTCGAACACCCGGGCCGGGCTCTCCAGGACGACTCCGGCACTTCAGGGCCCCGGCGTCGGGGGCGCCTCCCGGCCCGACCCCCCACAGGCAGCGCCCCCTGAAGCGGACGGGAAGAGACGGTCCAATTCACTCACCCTCCGCGGCTCCCAGCGACACTCCAGCTTGCCTTCCCCCCTCCCTCCCTGCTCTACATCACTTCCGGGGATGAGGAGTCAGCTGGAGGCGCTCGGCGGTGTGACGTAAAGGAGCGTGCGGACGTCCCTGACGCCACACGTACAGCGAGGGCAGGAAAAGGGCAGACAAGCACAGCTGGCTGCGGTAGGGGGAACAGGGCTTGGCCGGCCCGAATCACTGCTCAAAGAAGGGGGGAACACGGAAGAGGATTACATCGCCCTTGATCCTGAAGGTAAAGTGGGGGAAGGGAAAGAAAGACACCCAGTGGGTGCTGAGCAGCAGTGAGAAAGGGCAAAATGAGATGGGGGACCTGCGGCAACACTCCCCCTCCCCAGCCGCGCACGTTGGTACCGGCCCGCCCGAGAGAACCTTTCGCGAGGCTGTCCAGGCACCTGGCGCGTGGGGTTGGACATGCGCAGAGCGGGTGCTCGACGTCGCTCCGCCCCCGCGGTCGGGCTCGGTTGGGTGCGCTTGAAGCTTACCCCCTCACGGCACGAAAAGCCATGGGGGGCGGGGGGCAAACAACCGTGGAGACACCGACCTGCCATGTTTAGACTGAACCAAAGTGAAATCCACGTGGCCTTTTCCTGTGACACCGCCCGCAGCACAAGGGGTCTGGACCCTGTCCGAAACAAAACGCCGCCCCTGCCCTGCAACACGTAAGTGGGTTCGTGCTCTGCTACCAGGTCCCGGCCCTCTGCCAAGTATAGACAGTAACAGGCCCGAGGCGGAATCGATTCAGTCTGCACAGTTTAGACTATCTGCGTAGGCTGAACCGATAAGCAACTGAACAGACGTTTACCGTTGATTCTGGGAACGCCTGCACTGGCCCGGGTGGGGGGAGCACTACACTGCACCGCCCTGGAGCAGACTGCGCTGCGCCTGCCCACCCTAAGACAGGAGACAGGTTTGCAAGGTATGCTGGGGTCAGTGTTGCCAGATGTAGCGTAATTATCGTATTTGTACAATAATTTCAACCCTTGTAGGACAAGTAATACTAAAAGTGTTCAAAGTGTATTACAATTGAGGCAGCATGTGCAAAACCTAGGTTGCTCTCAGGGGGTCTTAACCAGCTTAAGATTCTGGATTGCCGGAGTCTGGAACGGGCTCCCAAGGGAGGTGGTGCTCTCCCCTAACCCAGAGGTCTTTAAGAGGAGACTGGACAAGCACCTGGCTGGGGTTGTCTGACCCCAGCACTTTCTTGTCCAGGGCAGGGGGTTGGACTCGATGATCTGCCAAAGGTCCCTTCCGACCCTAAAAATCTATGAAATTTACTAAACTTTTGGGTTCGCTGTCCGCGCTTTCTTACAACCGCTTGCCTCAAAGCAAAGAAACACTTCAACGTTGATGATGACCCAGTTCTCACTGGTTTTGAATTGGGATTTGACAGGGACTAAAGTGAGGGTGAGCAAGATTTGCCATTTATCTTTAACTGGAGACTTATATGGTCGTCATACAGTTACCCACCATAACTAAATTTTAATGTGCAATAATACTAAGAGCTTTTTTTTAAATGCTATATACAGTCTTAAATCAATAGGAAACCAAAGGGGTTTTGTGCTTGCCTTGTTTGTAAATTGCAGGCGTGTACCTAATACAGTAAGTTGCAAAATAAAGTGTAGAAGATTTACAATACACAGACCTGAACCACAAAACAAAGAGAAAAGCATAATCGTAGTAATACATTCAATTTAACTAGTCAGAGAAAGAGTTCAAACATAGTGGGTAGTGTCAAGTACAGCGGCACAAGTGTGACGATCAGGGATCCTGGTTTTCTCTGATTAAAAATTGCATATTCTCTGATTAAAAACCCAAAATCTGTGATAAAAAATAAAGTCCCCCCACAGCCCCTCCCAATGCTGCTGGTACCCCGCACTCCCCACCACGGTCTCAACAGCCCTCCTGATACCCCTCACAACAGCCCCACAGACATACAGACACTGA
>NW_017729002.1:25495369-25504281 GCF_001723915.1 Gavialis gangeticus
GGGGAGGGTAGGGGGGAAGGGAAGGTGCTGGGGGGTAGATCAAGGGGGAGAGTGTGCCCCTGTGCCCACTCCCAGGATCAGGGCCAGGGGGTGAGGGCAGGGGTGTCACTCTGTGGGCCACACAGGCGCCAGCCGGCCTGACAGGAAGTTCGCACACTGAGGCCAACACCACAACTCTGCCACTGCACCCTGCGCTACCATCCCATGGCCACCTGCACGGCTTTGTGGGCAAGGGGCACAGGGCGTGGCAGCGGTAGTGCGGTGGCAACCGCCCTGTGCGGGTCACATACGTGCTGCTCAGCCAGGGGGTGAAACGGGGGCCTTGCATGCAGCGGCACGCCCCACAACTGGCTGCACGGCTCCGCGGCAGTGCAGGGTGGTGGCCGCTGCAGGCAGGGTCAGGGGGCTTTGCGGGCAAGTACTCCCAGCGCAGAGACATGCCCTTTGCCCCTGGATCCTAGAGGTAAGTGGGGCTTGGGGACTGTGGGGCAGAGCTGGGGAAGATGGCTGGGGGCTGAGGGAGTGGCGGGTGCTGCCAGCCCCAGGCGGCACACCACAGCTGGGAGCAGGGCCAGGGGGTGAGGGCAGGGGTGCCCCTCTGCAGGGGGGCTTTGCAGGCAAGCGATGTGGGGCGCAGGGTGGTGGTGCCCACCATGTGCAGGCCGCACACATGCCACCTGGCCGGCTGCCTAGGGGAGGGGACAGGGAGGCTGGCATATGGCTGGAGCACAGCTCTGTGGCCGGCTCTGCAACCACGGCAAGGGATGGGGGCGCGGGGAGAGGCTTGGGCTCACACATGGCGCTGCCACTTACCTGGAGGCCCATGACAGTGGTGACGGCCTCTGCCTATAAAATCTCCTGCTGCCACTGCGGAGCCATGCCCGAGCTGTGCAGCTGGCTGCCAGGTGCCAGTGTGGTGGTGGCCAGGTGGCACGCAGGCATCCCCACCCCGCACTGCGCTGCTGCCACCGGCAACACAGCTCCAAGCACAGTTCCGCAGCAGCAGCAGAGCTGTGCTTGGAGCTGTGTGGCTGGCGGCAGCAGCACACTGCGGGGTGGTGGTGGGGATGGCTGCATGCTGCCTGGCCACCACCATGCCACCGCCCGGCAGCTGGCTGCATAGCTCCACGGCGGCAGCAGGAGGTTTTGTAGGCAGCAGCCATAACCGCCATCACAGCCCTCCAGGTAAGCGGCAGCACCACATGCAAGCCCAAACTCCCCCTGCACCCCATCCCTTGCCATGATTGCAGAGCCAGCCACAGAGCTGTGCGTCAGCCTCATGCCGGGCTCCCCCCCCCTCCCCTGAGCAAGCAGCCAGGCAACGTGTGCGGCCTGCACATGGTGGGCACCACCACCCTGTGACCCACACTGCTTGCCTGCAAAGCCCCCCACAGAGGGGCACCCCTGCCCTCAACCCCTGGCCCTGCTCCCAGCTGCGGTGTGCTGCCTGGGGCTGGCAACACCCCCCATGCCCAACCACCTTACCCAGCCCTGCCCCAAGCCCCACTTACCTCCATGCTCCAGGGGCAAAGGGTGAGTGTGAGCCTGAGCCTGGCCTTGGCTGCCTCAGAGGCTCAGACCCTGCCCTCCCCGTCTCCCTCCCCCTCCAGCCAGGGCTGGGGGTTTCCTGTCCTTCATGCGATGGGTTCTTGAAGGCTGGAGCTGTGCCAGCCTGCAAGAGTGCTTTGCAAAAGCGGAGAATCCCCGGATATCTCTGCTAGAAAGAGAAATCCGCGTTTTCTCCTTTTTTCCGTGGGAAACAGAAAACCCAGATCCCTGGTGATGATAATAACAGTAGAAGCCAACATGATGTCACTTAAAAAGAAGACTTATTTGCATACCTTTTTTCAGTGTACGATAGTTCTCAGAAAATACGATAATTTGAGCTTCTACTATGATAACTTCATTTTTAAGACCTGGCAACTGTGCCTGGGATGTTGGAGGACTGAGTTAACTTAAATCTGGTTGGAATCTGGGACAGAAGGTCAATACACCAATTTAACCTAAATCAGTTAAGTCTGATACTACATCCATCCAGGTTTTTCTTAAACCCGTTTCAGCCATTCTGAAAGCAGCTTATGTGCATTGAACTTCTGTTGTGTTACAGCTTTGAACTGGTTTCTGATCATTTATACTGGTTTATGTGTAATTTCTGTCCCTAACTAGAAGACCCCATGCATAGCGCAGCCCCAGGAGTGCTATCCAGACTGGATCCAGCCTATACTGGCCAAATCAGAATAACAATTTTAAAATGATCGTTTGTCCTTGACTAGAGAATGACCTACTCTCCATCTATTTATTGGGGTTCTGCTGCAGTAGACTGTTATAGTAGGTACTGATCTAGATTATGAAGTATCAGCTCTTGGGCTTTTTCCATGTGTGTGAATAGTTCTGGAAAGCCATTGATAAAATCTAGTTGTTGATTCGCTGTTGTGTGAGTTGCATGCAGTTGTCTTTAATCAAGGTGTCAGCCAACGTTTAATTCAAGTGAAATGCTAAGTCATGCAAGCCCTTCCTGTAATGACAAAATTCCCACCAGTGTGAGCAGGAATTTGGCTTAGTGTGGACTAACATGTAGGATCGTATCAGTATTAGAGCTGGATCATTTCTAAGACAAAATTTAAAATCAGAGGACAGTGACAGTCACTTTGGGTGCTGACAGAAGTGGAGGGGAAAAAAGTGCTCTACCGGAAGCAGTAGCCACATTACTTTGACCCTGGCTCTGCAGTAGCTGTATAAATTGAGCACTTCAGTGGGTTTTTTTGGCATTTTTAGCTAAAGCTGAGTCAATCAGCTATTAAATAAAAGCACTAAAAACGCCCCACTAAAGTGCCCAATTTCTACAGATGTTGGGAAAGCCAGGTGCAACTGTCACACTGCCTTTTCTGGGCATCTGCTGGGCTCGGTGCAGAAGCGTGCTGAGTTTAAAGTAGAGCACTGAGGTTTTTTTCCCCATGTTTGCAAACAACCTTTATGTCAGGTTTCAACATCAGTTGGTAACTTAGCCACACTCAGTGTGTCCAGATTTATAATTGTAGAGGGACTTTTTTTTTTCTTGGATCAAGCTCATTCTTAGTGTAAGCCAGTGGAGTTACAGCACAAAGGAAGTTAGCCTGTGCATTTGTTTGACTTTCTCCCAACTATAAAGCAAAATTTGGTGGCCCTGTTCGATTATTTATTTATTTGAATTTAGAGTCTGGCTAATTCCCCAAAGTATGTTCAATTCATGCTCTCCCTGACTCAAAAGTGAAAACCCGTCTCCTGAGTTTACACAGTTCAGCTGATGCAGATACATTCAGTGGAGCTGGTGCACAGTAGTGGTTACGCAATAGTGGATGTGAGCACCTAAATCTGTTTGATTTTATCTGAGAGAAGAGGAAGTGAAAGCTGGATTCTGAGACAGTAACACTGATGTCATGTGATCTTCTAGCCACAAAACCCCTTGATCTCTCCTCTCTTCACAATGTGACAGGAACTGTTTAAGATGTTGTCATCCCTTAAGGAAATTATGAGCCAAATTTATCATCCCTGGTGTAAACCCACTGCCTTATTAGAGTGGACTTGCACCAGGGATGAATGTAGCCTAACAACTTCTAGTAACCATGAATTGCTGTGAAATGGAGTGTATGATTATATATCACATCTACCACTAGGAGAGAAATTGTGGGTCACTACTCATCTAAATGATATAATTTAGCTCTAAAATAAGCCAGATACACAAAGTTTTTATATCTTGTAAATGAATGCTAGTTCAAGAGTGGTATTCAAATATAGAAGGGATGTAGTAGGGGAAACAATCACATTCACCCTAGATAGAAATGCTGGTTTATGTTTTTTAAACAAAAATAACATTTCTGTTATGGAAATAAGTTATGAGAATTTGATCTGGTACACAGTCAAGTAATTTGTCACAACTTGTTAAGAGCTTCTTGCCAGAGGTAAACTAGTTGTCAAACAGAAGTTGGGTTGTTCTTGTACCAAAAATATGCATGTCCAAAAATTTCAAAGGTGCTGGTTCTAAATTATCCCATACAGAAGGTTCTCTTCTCTGAGCAGATCCCAAGTCAGCATTAAGTCAAGTGTTTTATGCAGGACCAGCAAGTGCCCTGGTTGACAGGAACATGAAAGAAGAAATCTGTTCTTTCAGTTTCCTCTTACTCAGCTACTACTTTCTTGCTTAAACCCTGAGCATGTTGCTGACAGATTGGATGTTTAAAGCCAGTAGATGATCCTTGACTTGACAGCATGTAGGTAAATAGATTTATGGCTGTTATACTACAGGTATACTCTGGGAAGGAGGTAGATATAGGGGGTGGTTCAAGCCCTTCTACCTAAGAAATTTAATTCTACCCAAGTAATTTCGCTGCCTATATTTGAAAGGTCTCATTCCCATCACTGCCCTTGTCTCTTCTTGGAACATGGCTTATGCTCTGTACAACAAAGGTGATTTTTGCAATACAGGTGGCAAGTTTTTTGGGATTTATGTGTGTGTGTATTATTACTAAAATACCATGGAATCTTGCAGATGGCAAGATTATTTGTATTATTTCATACGGGGCTTCAGAGTCAATGGAACTAAACCCTCAGAGGAATTTGTGTTAGGTCTTTAAAAAAAAGAAAAAAGGGTTCTTAGGTTGCAAGTGCTATAAGATGTTTTTGTGGTAAAGGCTACTGGGTGTTTTTGTTTTAATTGTCAACAAAAAAAAGTTGACATTTTCATCATGCAGTAACTCATTAACTACTCAAGGTTTCTTTGCAGTTTTGGATACAGTGGGCCATATCGTTCCTCTGATCTGCACATTGATAACAGGAGTTTGCAAAACAGATTGAAGGCACGATATAGTCCAGTGTCTAGTTTTGACCACACTTTGGTAAAACACTAATCACAGCATCCAACAGATGCATACCTGGAAGCTGGAAATGTGCCACAGCTGGCCCACATCCAAGCACTGATTCTAAGAATTGTCCAAGTTTAGTCTGCAATCCATCGTTTATACTACTGATTTTTTTAGACCCACCTTAGTACTTTTCACGGTTCTCTTGCTGTGAACATCACCTGAGCAATTTTTCAGCCAAAACAACAGCAAAAATAAATCATGCTCTTCCTGATGACAGATGCCTGTGGTTAACCTCTGTGGGTCAGATGCTACAATTTAAAAAAAAAAACAATAGTATAAATTAAACAGTGGGTTTGACTGACTACCACGACAGGGATGTTAGTGGTACAGTGGTGTAACATCTTCCGACTTGCATTCAGTGGGCATGCAAAACGGTCATAACATGCATACTAAGGAGACAAGTAGCAAGGCAAGTAGCACAGATGGTGTATGAAAAAATAGGCTCCCCTTACATGTTTGTGGTATCATGCATACATTGGATTTTGCCTTGGTTTTTTTCATACCTGTTCTGGAGTGGGGGAGAAGGGAGCTCTTTCTGGCTACTTTCTCCTTTGTAATTCTTGGCAGAAACTGGGTTTAATCTGCCTCTTAGCATTGTTAGAAAATACTGAGTAAAGATCAGGAGTGAGAGCTGGTGACTGCTGAGCCCTTATGACAAGTCTGGCCAGTGAATTTTTTTTTACAGGACCATCACATTGTTACCCCCTTTGTCTGCTTCACTGCATATGTTAACACTACAGCCCACATCTGCTAGGAAGCTGAGTGCTTAGAAAGGAAATAAATAGAACTGTGCTAATTCCAACTTTCTGAGAAACTGAAGGGAGAGAAAATTCAACAGTTATTAAACAGGAAAAAAGGACTGGTGAGAAATGCTTGCAAGCCTCTAAAATTTTCAGGCTTGGGAAGGTGTTAAAACTGTAGCATATGAAAAAAAAAGTTAACAGGACTTGACTACTGCACAAACTAAAGGCTCCTATACGTACTATCTCTGTTCCTAAAGCCCCCTGAGGAGGTAAAAATCTAAATAGTTATTTTTCCAAGGTTATGTTTGTAGTGATTACCTGAAAACCTGCCCTGAGCATGTCCGTCAGTCAGAGGCTCCCGCTAGCTCTTGTGCAAGTGCCTCTTGTCACTCCCACCACAAGGAGAAGTGAGGCTATGGGGCCACAGCACAGTTGTGAGGTCATGAGGGGGCCTTGGTGGGGATGTGGCTGTGGGTCTGCATGACCTCGGTTCAGTCTTGCTGGTTGGTCTATTCATGTTTTGTGATGCACACTATAGCATAAGGCTCTAAGTCATCAAATTACAGAAAACTGGCCTGGTGGGAACCTTGAAAGGTCATTTAGTCCAGCTGCCTATCCCAAAGGAGGATCCAATGAGAGAGATTACATACCAGAATATCTAGGTAATTTAGTCCAGGGCAAGATTGTGATTCTACAAGCAGGTGCACAGCTCAACCCTTTGCACAGAAGTAGTTTCGTTGACGGAAATGTATGTATATGGAGGTGTTTGCAGAACTGGGGTCTGTTATGCATTTACTTGTGGATATTTGTTTTCTTGAATCAGAACAACCATTCATTCAGCAAGATGTTAACAGAAACAACTTTTGGCTGTACGCAGATCAGTTAGTTTTCTCTCTAGGGCAAAAATATGACGACCAGTTAAACATTTTACACCTCTTCTTCAAAAATAATACTAATAGTTAAGAATTACTAGTACTAATTAGGAACTACACAAAAGCAGCATTATGCTCATATTTCTGAGACTTTCTGTCAGAATTTGCAAAAAACCCAAAATAGTCTTTAGTTCACATGAATTGTTTGCATAAAAAGCCTCAAAGAACCAGGAAACAGAAGGCTTTTTTGTTAACTGCTCTAGTTCTTGTAGACAATATTCTGACTTCAGATTAGTGGATGAAAATCAGACCTCAGTAAGAGGTTCACTTGCATCTTCGGAGGACACCATGTGGCAATACAGGAAAATTTGTTGAAAAGGGCTAGTTGTCAGTGGACCTATTCATCTGGCAGGCTGGGGCACTTCAAAATGTGGGTGGATCAAAAGGCAGCTTTGAGGTGGAATATCTCCAAAATACTGATTATTCCTGCAGTTTGCGAACAAACTCACCACTAGGGCTTCATTTTTTATTTCAGATGTTGCAGAACAGCAGTGTGTCCTATTCAGTGAGAGCCGTGGCTGCCTACTCCTTCAGAAGTGACTTCTAAATCCACAGAGAGGCAGTGACTAGAACTTGGCATTTTCTAGCCCCATGCTTAGTTCACACTCTCTCTGTTAATCACTGAAGTATTACTCTTCAGTCAGATGATGACTGTATACTGTGTAATATTTATCAGAAACAGTGTTATGAAAATCACTTTATAGATTTTCAATGTGCAGGGGCTTTTCAACAATACTTAGCAATTTTGAAGCTTGTTTTATCTATGGATCTCAAGGCACTTTACCAAGGTGGAGATGTGTTATACCAGGGGTTGTCAGCCAGGGGTACATGTACCCCCAGGGGTACTTGAGAAGGCCCGAGGGAGGTATGCACGGGCAGGGGGAGATGGAGCACTACCATGCACCATCCTACGCTGCCACGTAGGCACCACCCACCCGGCCAGACACAAGGAAGAGCTTGCACGCAGCAGCAGCTGCTGCTGGTCTGCATTTGGCTGCACGCAGTCCACATCCAGCTGCTGGGGGTACACTGATCCAAATAGGTTGAAAACCTCTGTTACAGAGAAAGAGGAACTGTAACTAGAGTTTAAATGACTTACCCAGGGTGACATTGCAAATTAATGCTGAAACAGAACCCAGGTGTCCTGGATCCAAGGTGACAATTCAACAAAGCCTTAAGGCAACATTTAAGTTTTGTTTTAAGCACATGTTTAACTCATATTTGATAAATTGGAACTGTAGAGCGAGACGGTGTTTTCCTTTCTTATGCAGAGGGTGAACATTCTCATGGCTTGGCAGGTAAATGTTATTTGCAGCTTTGTTAGTTCCTCTCCTATTACTCAGCAGATATTTTAAGACAGTAACAATATTTTTAAACTGATTAAAGACTGTGCAAAGCATACATCTGCTTGGTGACCTTTTATCAATCAAAATATTTATGCATATGTTTGGTTTTTTTCTTGAGATGACACCAGTTACAAGACAAGAAGTTCTTGGCCTTTACCGCAAGATATTCCGAATAGCCAAGAAATGGCAATCTGTATCAGGACAGATGGAGGATACTATTAAAGAGAAACAGTACATCATAAATGAAGCCAAAACATTATTTCAAAAAAACAAAAATGTAAGTAAGTCTCCTGGCTTTTAGAGTGGCTGTAAGATTCTCTGCTCTCTGGATTTGTTCAGCCTTAACATGAAAAGATTTGAGTCCTCAAGCTTGTCTCTTGACTGGAAACCGATGCAAATTATCTTCAACTCCTTTTTTTGACTTCTCCAAACAGAAAATATAAATTATCCCTAAGAAGAAATCTAGAATCCTCTTAGCTCTTTGTTTGTTGCTTTATGATGTTAAAAGGTCTAGAACATTTATAAGAAAATGCCAAATAAGAAGAGTAGGAAAAGTGCACTTCATGTGTGCTGGCTGTTACAGTTGTCGTCTGAAGTGGTCTTTGATCTTTTCAGAAAGCTTAGCAAAAAGCATAATTACCACTGCAATGGCAAGCAAAATTCAGTAGTTCCTTTATCTGATTTTTCTCTTACAACAGTAATTATTGGCACCTCTTTTAAAAGAGCACAGTTATTGCAAAGATGATATGCAGATGATTTTGAAAAAAAAATTAGGATTTAAAACTTCTTGCAAAGAGAGTAAACAAACAGGCAGACTTCATTGGTTATTATCATAGATCCTTGTTTTTCTTCCTTGTATTTAGGTCCCATATTGATATGTTAATCAATTACAATTGTATTAACTTTTTATATTATTTATTTTAGTTTCCTATTATTGAATGTATACATCCCTACTGGCTTAAGAGGGAGTTTTAGGAATGGAGTGATAGAAGG
>NW_017729002.1:25509427-25514250 GCF_001723915.1 Gavialis gangeticus
TACCACTTCTCTTGGAAGTTGGTTCCAGATCCTAGCCGCCCTGACCATGAAGTAGTGCCTCCTGATATTTAGCCTAAACCTACCCTCTGCCAGCTTGTGACCGTTATTCCTGGTCACTCCTGGCAGTGCTCGGGGGAACAGTGACTCCCCCAATGCCTGCTGGTGCCCCCTGATCAGCCCTTAGTTATGTTATGGCCCTTAGTTTTTCATATCTTTCTCTCCAGCTACTATACATATTGAGAAATGATTCAACTTACTTTTGACCAGAAATTTTTGTTCCATTAATATATTAATATTTCACATGCCCATCGTTGTTTTACAATGGAAAAACCATATAGGGTAAGAAACATCTCTTCTCATATTCCCCTAGTAAACCTAAGCCCTGCTTTTCCTCCTGACTCTAATATCCATTGGGCATGTCTACACCAGACATTTTACTGCGCATTAGCCTAATAACACTGTGCAGTTAAAAACTGCTAATAGACTACTGTGCCGTGTTATTAGGCTAATGCACAGTAAGCATCACAAAATAACCATGTGCCGGCACTAATGCACACTAACTCTAGTTACTGAGCATTTAGTTGGTACTTTCTTAAGCAAGTACTAAACTAAATGTGGTGTATCTAAGGACATTAATGAACATGCAGATGCACCCAGTGATACCAGGTTCAGAGTTGTTGTGAGAATTCTACCTTTTAGGACCTATGTGGAGATGAAGAAAATAGGCCAATGCATGCTTGGGCTTATCCGAAAATAAACAAAAAATGTAAATCAGGTGGCTGTGCTGAGCTCATAACTGCTCATTTTTGCCCTTTCCCTTTGTACATTGTTCATTCCTATATTGTTTGATTAGTTAACCGATCCAGAGGTGATTCATCAGTGTATAGAAGAATGCAAAGCAAGAGTAGAAATAGGACTACACTATAACATCCCCTATCCACGACCTGTGAGTATGAACCCATTCTCAAAGACTCTATAAGTATGTACTAATCCCTTTACTGAGTAAGGTACTTAAGTGCTTGTCTAACTTAAAGCACGCAGTTTTGTTTCTGTGGCATTAGTGGCATTATTTTGGTGTTGTCAACTCCAACCCTCCAAAAATCAGGGGGCCTCTCAACATTGGCTCCAGTTAGCACCCTTCCCCCCCAGATTATGTGCCAAATTACCTGCCAGGGGCAGGGCGGGGTGGGCTGCACCCGATGATCTGCAAGGTCTCTTCTGGTCCCTAACAATCTATGAATCTCATTTAAAAATAATGAGATTTTTATAATGTAAGTCTTTGCATTCCAGTTTTTAGGGACCTCAGCCAGGTTTTCAAACCTTCCTTCACGATCATAAGGGCTTGAAACTTGGTTTAAAAATATATCACAGCTGAGGTTCCTAACAAATCACGGCCCCAGAAGTGGGGGCTTTAAAAACACCATCTATTATGGAATTTACAACAAAATCATGAGAGTTCCTAGTACTACTGCTACATTATTAGACTCAATGAAGCACAGGAAAAGTTGGTAGAGAGAGCAAATCCAGGTGAGAGATTAGAAATCATTCATAATATTTGGCCTCTCACCTGCACAGTGAGTGCATAAATATCATTGTCTTCCTCGCCTACACTGTGAATAAAAGTACTCTCAGCTCTTGTTCTTCTCGGTAGGCACATAATCTTTGTTCCTTTTCCTCCCTCCTCACTTAAAGAAATGAAAATGGCTTTTTTAAACATTATTGAACTTGCAGGGAGTTATAGCGTCCAATGCTATTTTCCTTTTGTCCATGCTTTCTTTCCATTGTGCTGTCATCCTTTCAGCTTTCCTCTTTATCCCATTCATATGTTTACATTTTCATTTGTATCATGCTCTTCCTATCAAAGTGATCAGAATCTAGTTCTCTTTTCCTCTTCGCTTATAAGATACTGTTGTGGGTTACTATAGTTCTTGGCATGTTTTTCTTATACATTTCGAACTGTGTTCCTTCAGTATACAGAATAAATAGTTTCATTTTTTACAGTAAATGTGCTGCTTTTAGCTACCCTTTTAACTGAGTATACAGCAGGTCTTTTAAGTTTATACTCATCAGGGTTTCAAATAACTTGTAGAATCAACCAGAGAAGACCAGAAAAGTCAGAAAATCTTTAAACATTTTCTAGATTTGTAGAATCTTGCTATTTTACTAAGTGTTTTTACTAATATTTGTACCTAACCCACTACCTTGAATCGGCTCCAGAGACCGTAACATCACATCATTACCCCTACAATTTCTAATCACTAAGGGATCAATAACAATCTTATATATACAAGGACTTCTATCAATCAAAAAACTACAGCTTTCTATTTCAAGGGTCAGTAATAAAAATTGTGCAGTTTAATGTGTTATCAGGACAAATCCGAACTATGACAAACTGGCAATAAGAAAACCAGTTTTCTGTACAGTTCTGCCTGGAATTATTTTGAGACTTGGTACTTGGGTACCAACAAAACATAGCCATTTTATATTTTTGTTGTGTTGCGATTCTGTACTTTTTGTGCCTGTTCTGATAAACTGTAAACCTGGGCCTTCTAAAAACATTTACTAGACTATTATATGCCATACGGTTTTAGCAAATGAAGCATCTTTACAATTTATAACATCAAAATAAAACACAAGGCTGTAAAAGTCTAATTTAGAGAATTGTAATGGATTCTGCTTGCATTTTATGCAATAATCAAAACACATAGGGCTTCAAAGTTAAACACAGTTGTAATCACAACTGGAAATGGGCTTTTCTCAATCAAAATAAATGACCTAATTGAGAGAGTATGTGTGCTCTCTCAACAGTCTATAAAACTGTTTTCAAGTTTGAGTGAAATATTCTTGTACCACAACATCTCCTGTTTCCTGACTGTTTTCAGTTTACCGGTTTGCACAACTACTGTTAATTTTGTTTTGTTTTGCGTAGATTCATCTTCCTCCTATGGGTCTTGCCCAGAAACATGGTCGTGCATTTCAAAAGCAAGAGAAGCTGAGGAAGCTTTCCAAGCCAGTCTACCTGAAATCCTATGATGAAATTTCATAAGCTACCATCCTGCTGTGAGGTGTGCAATTGTGGACATTGACCCCAAGACATCTCTTGTGCACAACTGTGAATTAAACTATTATGTGCTTGAAATTTGCTTCCATTTCTCCTGAGGCCGGAAGCCTAGCTGATTCAGAACACATGATGAATAAGGATGTATGTAAACTGCCTTGCGTTTATAACATTCAACCACTGACTCGTCAATAAAAGTAACAGCTTTTAAGGAATGCGTTGCAATATGAAGATTACTTTGTGAAGTCAGGATAAAGCATGGAGATTTTTTAATTGCATATGAATTTACAATGGGGTTCTGTCCAGGTCAACATGAGTTTTATAAATACGGTTGTTACTGAAGATGCTTGCTGCCCCCAATGCAGCCTGAGTAGAAACTCACAGAGAATCAGATAAGCCTTGGGAAACCCTTTTTTTTTTTTTTCCTCATTGCATAGGAAGAGCACGACCATCTGTTACTTTAGAGGCTGTAGCAGGTGCTCTTTCATACCCCTGGCCTGATTTGGTGGGTTGGGTGGAGGGAGAAGGAGAGGCTAAAGCCCTGCTTCCCTCTCTCCTGCTATAGTGCCTCAGTTTAGGCCTCTCACACCTTATGTTCAAGAAGCACTCGAAAGTTTGTAGGGGTGATAAAAGTAACTCTTGCTTTCTTCTTATTTTTCAATTTGCAAGTTGGCCCCTTGTTTCTGTTTTGGCCTTTTTTTTTTTGTCTTTTCATTCTAGACAGTAGGGTAGATGTATAAAGGCTGAAGTTTACAGGAGCTTGTACATTCTAGTGCCTTTGCTTCCTGCCAGGAGTCCAGCTGAGTGTGGGGCTGCTTTCCTGGCACTCCTCCTCCGCTCACAACTCTGGGTAGAGTTTCACTGATTGGCATCCACAGACTCCCTTGACTCCTTCAGGGGGCAGGGGCCACTGGCTGGTGCGTTCTGTTCGGTGTCCACTTCCAATACCCTTGTTTATTAACCTATGACCTCACTCCCGTTCCCGTTTTCTTTTTTGTTGTCCCACACATTTAGTTGATGTGGCCTCCCTTCTTAAGGGAGGCTTATAGTTTTCCATTATGGGCCCAGTCCCATGAGTTTTTTAGCACATCAAATAGGCGCAATGAAAAGGAACTGTTTCTTATGGAGGGATGGGAAAAACAATTTTTCCCTCCTCCCTATAAATCCAGGGCAGAATTTAAAAGGTGGTTTTGGTGCCTTCACCCTGCATTTCCATAATTTGAAACACTTGAGTCTTTTAACAGTGTAATCTTTAGTAATCTTAAATTTATAATGCTTGCTTTTCCAGGGGGGCAGTGCGCACTGCATGCATGCTGGGAGGACTTGGGGGTTGTATGCCTCTGATCTGTGCAGGACGAGGGTGGGCTGCTGCTGCAGGCTGGGGCTAAGAGTGGTGCCAGGCTCTTCCTGGTGGGGGCTGGGCTAGGCCGCACTCATGGTAGATGGCAGTGGCACTAGGAGGGGCGGTGGGGGGAATACAGCCACCCCAAAATTTGATGTAGCCCCAAACCCCCCTCCCAGTGCCACCACTACATGTCCTAAGCACAACCTAGCCCAGCTTCCCTCTAGGAAGAAACCTGCCCCAGCCTGCAGCAGCAGCAGCCTGGCCTCACCCCTTGTGTAGGTCTGGGGGCACACAACTCCCATGTCCTCCTGGGGTGTGCATAGTGGTGGGAGCTGCGCCCCCTGGAAAAGCTGCAGCTCCCTCCTGCGCCCAGCCCCAGCCCCACTCCCTCACCACTGGGGCCTCGATCTGCCCTCCCTC
>NW_017729002.1:25514479-25532388 GCF_001723915.1 Gavialis gangeticus
CTGCTGGGCTGCACTCTTGGCCGCCTGCGTGCTGTGCTGCAGCTGCACGCGTGCACAGGGCATTTATTGGCAACATTAATCGGCCACATCAGCCAAAAAAGGCTGATTGCCAATACTGACAATTTTCCTTATATTGGTTCCAATCCAATATGGGACTGATGTATCAGTGTATCTCTACCTGCCACCACTTTCCCATGTCCAGTTCCTCTTCGTCGGTCCTTGCACTCTGCCTTCCCCTTGTCCTCTCTGATCTTGGAGATCTTCTGGAGAACCAATAGCCAGGATTCTCCCTAGGATCACAAAATTGGCTTCAATAGTAGTATTGCTGAAATGGCCGTGAGGCTGAGTCAGGGAAACACAGAACAAAATTACTTCCTTACAATGTCACACCCAGTATAAACCAGGAGACGGATATAGGCAGACGGGCTACAAGGAAACACAGAGATAATGTTAGTCGGCAAGATAGGGAGAGGCTAGCCAGTTCCTGCCTAATCTACAGTTCTAGTCCATAGGGACAATAATTCCCATGTAGTTAATTTTCCTGGAAAATGCCACACATGAGAAGTACCTTGTACTGAATGTGTAAAAAGTCACCTCTGGAAGCAATGCTAGGAGCTTTGCAAGCTTACTGCTGCTGGGAATCTATGGGTCAAAGGTCAGTGACGGTGGGTTACGGGGAGAGAGAATCCTCATGTAATTTCTGATTAAGTAGCATATAATCCTTCACTTTAAAAATTCCTAAATAAATTGTCCAGCTACCACAGTTCAAATAGCCAAGTCAAAATGGGAACAGAAGAGGATTTTGAATACAGCTCTAGACTTAATTTCAGCTCTTAAGCCTCAAGCAAAATCTCTTTAATCTTTAGAATTCATACAGCTAATTTTAAGATGCTACTGGTAACACTGTGATTCATCAGGTGAACAAATATGCATGTAAATTAATAGTCTGACTCATTTACTGCATATGTCACAGTCATATCTCCCAGTGGAGTACATATAGTGAAACACGCTGCAGAACAAATTTCAAAAGAACATCTCTACAGACAAGTCAGTCAAACACAAACTGTAAGTATTAACCATAATCTATGAATTCCATCTAATGAAAGCAGATTCATTAGATGCTGAAACGACCAAAGTTTAAAACAATTAAGTGGTACCAAATAACTTAGAGGAATATCAAACTCAATTGACTAAAAAAGTCATCTAACAATCTGGAATAAAATCATTGGGTCATTTTAAGGATTTTATAATGTTAAGTAGCTATGAATGTTGGTATCTCCTTTCAAAAGAAAAGCTTAAGAATGTGAACTAATAGCTTAGTTACTGTAAGATCATCTTAGTATTCCAGTGCTGGAATATAAAACATTATGCCACCAGGCTGTTTAGCTAAGATCAGATACGGATCAGGTTTGAAGAGCATAAATCCCTCTGGCAGCCTGCTTGTAGATGTGTGTCAGACAGAGCCTGGCCCACATGGCATCCGCTGGTTTGTGAAAGAGGGAGATAGAGAATTGACAAATTTCAGCATTTCAGAAAAATCTCTTTATTAAACACCCACTGTGTATCATTCTTTGATGGATAAGCACGCTTCTCACAGCTCGGTGGGATTTAGCTTCTCCCAATTCACCTTGCCTCATCACCTACCAAGGATAATGCTAAAGGTCTGATTCAGCTACTACTCACTTCAATGACAGTGCAGGCCAGATTTATCCCTGATATAGCTCCTTCAAAGGCAAAGCAATTAGACTTACTACAAGGACCAATTTGCCCATGTTCATTTTCCCCCCTATACTGTAACAATGAATACAATCTCATTAAAAGACCTGCATAACTGCACATTACATTAATACTGGGAAACTAATTTCAATAAAGCAGTTCTGAAAAACAGGCTGGTTTATTTTTAATTATTTTTCAGGCTGATTTCCCAGTCTCTCCAGTGAATTTTATCAGCCCGTTTATCCAGTTCCTTTTAGTAGAGCCCATCCTGTACAGCACTGGTCTTGTGACCGCACCAGACCCTGAACTGACATACATTTGATCATTTTAAGGGTCAGAACTTGCCTTCAAAGTACAGCCTAAAGCTCAGTGACAAGACTTTTGTGAGGTTTTATAACATGTCATTCCTGTACAACCACCCATGGACAGCATCTTGGCAATTAAGTAAGACCAGCATGAGTTTTCAGTAGAGTTTGCAATGCACCAAATACAGCCAGTCAGCACACATCATGTCCTATACTTACTTAACCTTCTCTTACCCCCACTTCCAGTAACTCCTGACTGGAGGGCCTGAACCTATTCAGCCTCCACAAGAGAAGGCTGAGAGGGGATTTGGTGGTCATTTACAAACTCACCAGGGGGGACCAGCAGAAATTGGGGGAGGCTCTGTTCCCCTGGGCACCACCCGAGGTTACTAGGAATAACGGCCACAAATTGTTAGAGAGAAGGTTCAGGCTGGACATCCGGAGACATTACTTTACAGTTAGGGCTGCCAGGCTCTGGAATGGGCTCCCAAGTGAGGCGGTGCTCCCTCCTACCTTGGGGGTCTTCAAGGGGAGGCTGGACAGATATTTGGCTGGGGTGATATGACCCTGGCACCTGTTCCTGCCCGGGGCAGGGGGTCGGACCTGGTGATCTGTTTAGGCCCCTTCAGGCCCTAAGCACTATGATATTGACACTTTCCAAGTTATCACAACTCTCGGGAGATGATTTAGAATAATAGAAAAGACCTGTCAAAATAATTTGATATCCTTTAGAAATAGGGACTTGAGTCAGCTGCTTGAACACTCCTATGAACTAACTTGTGAGCAATGCAGAGGTAATTTGTTCACGAGACATCTGCCCTTGAATGTTCAGTAACAGCCTTTTGCACCCAGTCAGTTCTGTAACTCTGTCACACCTAGGACAAATCAAATGCAATTCAACCCTGATGTAAGTGCATACAAGAGCATCTTCTTACCAATACCATCATTATATTTTAGAGATGAAGAAACCCCTGTAAAATAAAAGCAATGGCCTAACTCATCCAAAGGGAAAGTCATGTAACTATAAGGTGGGAAAGACCCCTTAGGTTTTCTGCCCTATCATCCTTCTAATCCAAGTTCGTTCTTTACTACATAACCTTCTGTAGAATCAGGGGATGAAAGGTAATCTGATCCCTGCCTTCTAAAGGGCCCTTTTTAAATTGCCATAAACCCCAGTCTCTAATTTTGAACTCCCAAATTTTGAGGTACAGTTTTGCGTACCTTCTCCTGCAGAACTTGGATTAGCATAGGGTCACAGGGCTACTTGCCTCCTCATAGCTAAGACCTTAGGCATACAGAGACTTAATGAATACTTGAAACTAATGTCCATAGTTCAATGCACTAGATACAGATTGAAAGTTTCCTTATTTCCCCATGTTTATGATTTCACCTGCAAGAATGTCAATGAAAAGATAGAACCATCCCTCTCATTCATTTTTCCAATCACATTAGCCGAAGCCCCCAGTATATCATTAACCATAGACATAAGTGTGTGATGGGGGTGGTTGCTTTCCATGGGGCAATTTAACATTGGGTCCACTCAGTTCTGAAAGATAGTCCGTTATGTTTTCCCCTCTGGTGGGAAACTCATTTTGTTGCTCACTAACTGAGTTTGATAATGATGGCAACTTCAGTTTCTGAAATGGCCTTTCCACAGATCAGACGTTAGTAGATTCAACTTTTCACCTGCTGAGAACAACTGCTGGCTTGCTTGACTTTCAGAATCACTAGTCTGGGAGCTCTCTGTGCCATTTCAGGGAAAGAAACAGATACTGTATGAAATTTGTACATTGTGCATCTCGTTTTCACCTGCTTTGAAATATTCCCAAGAATCATCACGAGGCTTGGGCATCCATGTGCTGCAGTAATTATGGGTGTTACTTTGTAGTTTGTTTAATGTGAGTTTCTAATTGAGAAATAGAAGAGTTGGACTTGGTATGGCTCAGACTCCCAACACCGATCCCATTATTATTAATATTTATAATTACCAGGAACTTAACTTGTCTGCAGATTTTGGTCTTGTCTTACCACTGAACTAAGTCCTGCCTAGCTCACACTGGAGCTACTTTCCTTCTTATTAACTTAGATGAGGAGACATTGTCAGGACCAGTGCCACGCAACACTGTCATTCCCCATTCTTGAGATAACGCTAATGAACTAAGTCACAGCCCATAAAACATTAGGAAGCAGCATTTCAAAATACCACCAAAAAATCCCCCCAACAGAAAATTTCACTATCTCAGAGCCAGTATGGGGAGAAACCCAGAGGAAAGTGGTCACATGGTTCTTCAGTACCATAGTAATTGAACCAAATTAACTCTGCCATTTAAAGGGGGTATAGTATGTGAACCTCTAAAAGTGTATACATGGCTGCTTCACATACTGCACCCCCTCCTGTCTGTTCAAAGAGAGGCCTCCACGGACAAATCCAGAAGTAAACAAAGTTAGATTGTATTTAAAATATCAATAGCAGCAAGGAACCACTCACAAGAAACAGCAGTATGCAAATACTATTGCATGTAGGAAAGAAGTCTGTTATTACCATGTGAGTAACAAAGATATATATTAAATATTTCACACATTAACTCTAACCAAGAACCTTTAGAGAACAACACTTATGCCAATTAAGCCAGAAATCAGAACTGGATACGTGGGTCCAGTTTCCCTTATGGCATTTATTTATTACAATCATCAATGTTGTTTTATGGAAATTAGCTGTACACAAAAGCTGAGGATTGGTCATGTTATTTCTGATGTCAAAAATCAGTTAAAAGTGGGCCAGTTAAGAGTGACCCAAACTGATGACCTGACCCTGTCTGTAGCATTTAATCCTAATAATTATATACAAGTCATTAAAACTAGTTTAATTACAACCTAATTTCTTTAGATATACACTAGTTTACACACAAGATTTCAATTAAATTTAACTATATGAAAAATACAAATATGCTATGTTATTCTATTATTAAGACCAAAGGACAAAGACTGATACAGATGCTAAATTCCTTAAATGACCCTGTTTTTAGTCATTTTTAATTCAAACTAATTAACCAATTTGCTTATTAATCTTTTAAAAATCCATTCTGCCTTCAAACTGTTTTGTAAGTTTGGGGAGCTGCTTCTGTACTTTTCATAGACACCAAAGAGGGTGAATTGGTGGCTTAAGCTCAAAATGTAACTCAAACTGAATGATGGCAAAAGATAACTCAAAGTGAATGATGGCATCATGAGGAAGTAATAATGAATAATGTAATATTGAACCAAAATAACTTCATACCTGCATTAAACCATTCTGCATTTAGTACCAATGTTCCTAGCTGCATAAAATATTACTGTGTAATAAACAATAATGCACTAAATGCCTGCATACTATATATATGATGTAGCAAATATCTGTATGTAATTATATTTCAGCAATTACCTCTGGGTATTATTATTTAGAATACTATACTCATTATTGTAAGACTGCTGACTTTTGTGTAAGTGGTAACACACATAAAATATGTATGCATGCATATGCAATTTATAAATATCTTATAAAATACAAGCAAACAATAGAACACTGAGGGCATAACTTTCTGCCAGAGGATCTCAGCACAGTGAAAAAATTCCTGTGATAAAGAATTATATGACTTAATTAGTTGAACCAGTAACATCTAATGATTGCAGCTGAAGTCTAGGAGTTTGGAATAGCTGAATTATAGCTGCAACTCCAGCTATGACTCACTGCATGGCCTCAAGCAATTAATTTATGTGCCATGAGTTGAACAGCCAAAAAATTGAGACCCCAATAGTGGATGCTTTTGAAAATGTTCACCTTGATCTCTGCACTTCATTTTTCTTGTGTATGAAATGAGCCTAATAATCCTTCTCTCCCTCACCAGGGTGTTGTGGGGATTTTGTTACATGACTGCACAGCTCTTTGAAGATGTTCACTACTATTTTATGTTTAATTAATATTTGCAAGGCACTTTGAGCTCATCAGATGAAAGGCCATAAACAAGCACAAAATATTATCAGGTGGGTATTAATCCAACATGTGAGAGGGCAGGGTGAGGAGATAAGGCTGGCAGGGAAGGGAGGAGTTAAGTTTCTCTCTCTCGGCCATGCAGTAGTGTTAAGAGAAAAGGAGAACAAGGTAACATGAGAAAATGCAGTAAATGATCAGCTTTAAACAAGCAAGTGCATGCTCTTGAGATTATGGTAGTTTTACAAAACCATGTAATTGGGTGGTACACGAGGCTTTGATGGAAATTCTGGAGCACATCTTCAACTGATGAAAGTCATCAAAGCAATGCCATGAAGCTATGATAGTGTACCTACTCACCTGTGGATTTGCCCCCTGTGCTTAGAGACAGATAGTACCTGAGCCTCTTCTCTCCCTACCCTTCACGTTCCTGGGGTATATAAAACTGTGGACTTAGGGAGGCAAATAAGGCATGGGGAGACCGTGCAGCGCTGGGCAGATCCAGGAAGGCCTATCTGCATGAATAATGCATGACAGCATCAATGTCCTTTTCAGCTTAAGCAGCCACCTAGGCCCTGAGCCTAGGAAATGGAAAAAAAAAACTGCTGAGCACATGGCATGAGTGTTTCCATCTTTCAGTATTTCACAGGATCCGCATGGGATGGTCAGTACAGCAGTTCCCTCTCTGGGAATTCTGCCCACTTTGATCAACAGTAAGATGACACCCAAGTCTTTGAAACTGAGTTGTATTTGGATTGTTTTTTAATCAGTCCCCCACTCCTGTAAGTTGAAAAGTAAAAGAAAAATAGAACAGACAGCCTTTAACATCAGTGGCAAATGCTGCAGTAAAAGAAGAAATGCAGCCACCAGAGAGTAAGCATGTCTTTTAATTACAGAATTTTGGTGTTGTGACTTGCATACATTTTAATCATCTAACTGACAAAGGGCTGCCACACCTCGATTTATCCAGTGTTTCTGGGGCTTATCTGAAGGAAGCTCTATTGAGAGAACATAGTTAGTTGAGTGCCCTGTAGTAGACAAGACACCTCTTCTTGCACTTGTTTTGTAAACAGGGCACAAATAAACATTGTCATGGAGAAATCTGGAACTTTCTCCAGGTTTCAGCCAAATTATGGGCAAAGAATCATAAAGGATTTTGGGAAATGATTCTCCAATCTGCATGGTTTCTCTGTTCCATCGTGCACCTTCCAAGAAAAGTCCTTTCACGTATGCCCCATCTTCTGGCATTTTTTCCATGGTGTGTTCTTCTTTTGTCACCTGAAAGCATTAAATAACTGGATTCAGTCTCATTTTAGATCTAGAAAGTGTTTACTCCCCAAAGCGAGTAAACTGTGATTCTGAAGTGTTCAGAGAGCAGATTACGGTCCTCAGTCTAAACCTACTGAAGTCAGTGAGAGATTTTCCTTTGGTTTTAGTGGTCTTAGGATCAAGCCCAGATGGTTTCTGCTGCCCCTTCTGCAGTACTTAAGGACAGAAAGTCTCTCCTCTCTTCATACTAATGAGACCTTTGCTTACGTATTAGTAAGTTTCCTATCGCTTCATTAGCGCTTGGATAGCGCACACAGAGGATGAAATTCACCCTTTTGTGCTGATGGCCAGCACAAGGCATGCACATTAGTCATGTCAGTCAATAGGTCTTGGTAAATGGTATGTCAGTGATCGTCCCTCTCCTGTACCAAAGGAAAACCTACCCAGAGGCAACAGAAGCAGTTCATGACGTTCAACCTCTAATGTTGCCAGATTAAATAATCTTGCAACCAAATCTGGGAGGCCCGTGGTAAAAGGGAACATCAGTTTGGTTTTGTTTGCTTAATTTAATACATGTAAATTATTTGCATAAATTATATTCCTCTGTGTTTTTTTTACCTCAAATTCAAATCCAATATAATCAATTGGGATGGTGTATTTCCTAGCATAGTTCTGTGAAACACCAGTCAGGAAGGACTGAGTAAAGTAGAATCCTGATATCCAGAATACACTGGGTGGTCCCTTGTTGATCCACTCCTGAATTGGGTAAAGAAGAACAGCAGCATTTTATTAGGAAAAGCAGTATCTATCTCAGTACAAAGCAGAAAAGGGATCCTGTGCCCATCTCCCACTCTGCTGCAACAAGAAATAGGGATCTTTAATTTAACCCATAAAGTCTAGCCAGGACAAGCACATCCCATGCTATTGCCTAGCTGCAGCTCCTTGGAGCCATTAGGAAGCAAGAATAAATTAGGGTAGCTCATAGTCAACCCTAGTCCAATCTAGGGCAGTGGCCCTGCTCAAATGGATCTTTCAGAAACTTACTTGTCCTACCCTTTCCCTTTCCTCCCTATGTGCTGTGGGCATATAGCACATTCCACCTTTGCTGAGCCATATAATTTTTTGAAGTTACCTACTCAACAGTGCTTTAAAACTAAGCTTGCCGGGGGATGGGCAGACAACCATTGGTTCAAGACCACTAAATAACAACTGCAGAATTAGTAAGTCATGCAGCACAAGGGACACAAGTGAATTCCCAGTGGGTCTGACTTCTACCCCAGCCAAGGGATGGGACTCTTCTAGGAGGGCTGGGAAGCCAAGGAACTCTGATGGCAGACTTACTTGCCTATATACAAATGCCAGGAGCCTGGGGAACAAACAGGAGGAACTGGCCCTCCTGCTAAATAAAAATGAATATGACCTCATAGGAATAACGGAGACCTAGTGGGACTATGACTGGACCACAGGTATAGATGGCTATCCCTTGTACAGGAAGGACTGTGTTGCTAAAAAGGGCAGGGTGTAGCTCTCTATGTGAAGGAGCAATGCACTTCCCTACAAGTGGAGTTTGGCACCCAAGAAGGAAGACTCAAGACTCTTTGGGTCAGATTATGGGGAGAACGTGGTGAAGGGGACATACTGCTAGGAGTCTGCTACAAACCTCCTAACCAACAGGAAGATTTTGACCATGCTTTCGCAAGGGAACTGGTAGAGGCTGCACGTACTCGAAGCATGGTTGTCATGGGTGATTCCAACTACCCTGATGTCACCTGGGAAGAGCACTCTGCCAAATCTGATCGGTCATGTAGCTTTCTCACCTGCAATGACAAACTCTACTTGTCTCAAGAAGTCTACAGGCCAACAAGAGGTAAGGTGTTCCTGGATCTGGTACTGGCCGAAAGGGATGATCTAGTGAGCAACCTGAGAACTGAAGGGAAGTTGGAAGACAGTGATCATGAGTTGATCACTTTCTCTATTCATTGCAAAGCTTGCAAATCAGTCAGCAATGCACAAATCCTCGATTTTAGGAAAACTGACTTTTATAAGCTCAGGAGGCTGGCTGCTGAGGCCCTGAGAAACCGGGATCAAACAGAGAGGGGAGTCCACAATGATTGGTTGCTCCTTAAAGACACGATCCTTAAAGCACAAGGGAAGTCCATTCCAGCCCATAAGTAAGGCAGCAAAAGGGATGGGCGACCCCTGTGGCTCAATATGGAACTCATGGACCTCCTATATCAGAAAAGAGAAGCCTACAAACGTTGGAAGTTAGGTAAGATCACCAAAGAGAATTATTCAGCAGTGGTCCGCACCTGTAGGGAACAAACTAGGAAAGCCAAGGATGAAACTGAACTCAAATTGGCTACAGGAATCAAGGACAATAAAGAGTCCTTTTTCAAATACGTGGGTAGTCTGAAGAAAAACAAGGGCAATGCTGGACTCTTGCTAAACCAAACCAGGCAGCTGACAACCAACATCCAGGAAAAAGCTAATCTCTTTAATGATTACTTTGTGCTGGTCTTCCCCCAGCCCAAGGGGATCACCCTGCCAAACACGATGCAGGATTGCCAGGGTACGGGCAAACACACACCCATCACTGGTGAAGATCTCGTGAAAGAGCACCTTGAGAGGCTGGACAAATCAGCTGGCCCGGATGGAATGCACCCAACAGTGCTAAAAGAACTGGCGCACATCATAGCACAGCCAATGGCGAGGATATTTGAGAACTCATGAGGTTGGGTGAGATTTCTGAGGATTAGAAGAGGGCCAATGTGGTGCCCGTCTTCAAAAAGGGGAGGAAAGAGGACCCAGGGAACTACTGGCCAATCAGTTTGACCCCAATCCCTGGAAAGATATTGGAAAAAAATCAAAGAAACCATTAACAACAGGCTAATGGAATGCAACATTCTGAAAGACAGCCAACATGGCTTCACTGCAGGCAGGTCTTGTCTGACGCATCACTTGGGCAAAGGAGAAGAGGTTGATATAATCTATTTAGACTTCAAAAAAAGCCTTTGACTTGGTCTCCCATGAAGTCACCATGGTTAAACTGGGGAACTACAGCCTCGACAACTTCACAGTCCAATGGCTTGGAAACTGGCTCCACGGTCGAACCCAGAGAGTGATGGTCAATGGAACCATGTCAGCACAGTGCACGGTGACCAGGGGCATCCCCCAGGGCTCCATACTTGGACCCGTACTCTTTAACATATTTATAAATAATCTGGATTCAGGTGTCAGAAGTGGATTGGGTGAATTGGCTCATGACACCAAACTATGGGGAAGTGTGATCACAGTACGAGATAGGCTGAACAAGGTTGCAAGGTGGGCGAATCAAAACCTGATGACATTCAACACTGAGAAATGCAAGGTGCTCCACCTTTGGGGAAAAAAAATCCACATCATACCTGTAGGCTCGGCAATGCTATACTCACTAGCTCCACGACCAAAAGGGACTTGGGGGTCATGACTGACTACAAGATAAACATGAGCCACCAATGTGATGCCGCAGCTGGCAAAGCAAATAAAACCCTGGCTTGCATCTATTGATGCATCTCAAGCAAGACCCAGGAAGTCATCCTCTTGCTGTACTTGGCCTTAGTGAGGCCGCAGCTGGAGTACTGCGTCCAGTTTTGAGCTCCACACCTTAGGAAGGATATGGAGAAGCTTAAGAGAGTCCAGAGGACAGCCATGTGGAAGAGAACAAGTCTTATAAGGAAAGGCTGAGAGGCATGGGACTCTTCAGCCTGGAAAAGCGAAGGCTCAGGGGGCACTTGGTGGCAGCCTACAAGTATATAAGGGATGTGCACCAGAAAATGGAAGAACATCTGTTCACCAGGACACCCCAAGGGAAGACAAGGTCTAGGGGTCACAAACTCTGGGAAGACCATTTGGGGGTGGACATAAGAAAAAACTTCTTTACCGTCCAAGTCCCCAGAGTCTGGAATAGACTCCCCCCAGAAGTGGTACAAGCACCTACTCTGGACACCTTTAAAACCCACTTGGATACCAGTCTTGCTGGTATCATTTGACCCCAGCAGATTTTCTGCCCCTTGGGGATGGGGCTGGACCCAGTGATCTTGCAAGGTCCCTTCTAGCCCTAAAGTCTATGAAATCTATAGAGTAATTTAAAGAATACACTAGGAGAGCAAGGGCAAAGGGCAATAATGGAAAGGGCAATATTGGAATTCTATTGGATAAATCAAAAAATCCATGGATCACAAAGTCTGTCACTTTCCATTAAATGCTACCTGTGTTTCGAGTACTGGACTCTTATCAGTTCTATGTCTGTTCTGTACTAGAAGACTTCTAAAAGGGGTCTTGCATTCTGATGTAGCATGGACCACTCAAGCAGTCTTCAGCACAGCACCACACAGCTGAGCATGATGTAAAAAAATTATTGCAGATAAGCTTTCAATAAAAATCCAGAAGTTCTGATCTGTGGCAGTGGAAGAGGGATCAGATTCTGAACCCCCACCTCACCTTTCTGAGCATTTACTTGCAAAGGTAGCTCTCATGGGATTATTCATGTGAGTGACTCCTCATGAATGTATGCAAGGAGTTCACAATCTTGATCTATACAGGTGTTATAAACCAACCATAATTGAAACAATTCTTCCTGTTTGGCTTTTGCAGATAGGTTTTTGCAGTGTCAACCCCAGTGCTAGCCTACCTGGAAGAAGGCCAAACGTGCAAGAAGATCAGACATGTAGCTGCCTAGTGGCTTTAGAGAGGGATAAGATTTGGCTGCCCACATGGTTGGTACTTTGCCTACAAGCATGCTGCTGAAAACATCCTCCAGTTCAGATGACATCAACACTTGGCCTTTGATGGCTCTGCCTAAATTGACAAGGCTACTTCGAACAACTTCTGTCAGCCTATGGGTGAAGGAGAGATTGTTAATTTATCACTTACTCAGTATCTGGGCAATGGAAAGTCTCGCATTGACTGTTATGGGGAGTAGGTCAAAGCCATGGAGAATATGGTGCAAAATTTCTCCTTGATCTGTAATTACCAAAATTATTGTTTGGCTTTTTAAAATTGCTAGTAACACTTACAATAGACAAATAAATGAATTAATAAGAGCTTTAAGCTTTAAGTTCCAGTCAAAATATTCTAACTTGCTGTGAATATAGGAGACTGAACAACTCAAAGGAAAACTAGCTTTTGTGATAGTTCAATTCTGATCCAGGCTAGCAGCGACTGAAAGTTGGTACATATCATATAATTCTGGTGAGCTGTCAGAGTCCCACGAAGTAGTCTGTGGCCACCTTTAAATATTTTTATGTAGAATCACCAGAAGCAGAATCTAATCTGTTCTCAAAAGGCTTTTGCATGAAGAGTTTTATTACAAAATGTTTGCAGTTGATTCTAAAGCTTGTGATCTGCTGCTGATTATGTGCACAAACATTTTGGCATCTTTCAGTATTATTGTTAAAAAAATCATTGGTCCTACCTGTTGAACCTAATCAGTTCTTGCCTAAGAACTGTGTTCATGGATTCCTTATAAAGCACAGGGTATTTCTTCATTACCTCTTCCAGGTTGAAGTCATTTGGTAATTTGGATAGAATGTCTCGTGCCAAGTCTTCAACAGTTTCCTGAAATCAAGAGTTGGCAGATAATGAGGAATTTTTAAAATTATTTCTTTGGCTGATTTTTAAAAGCAAACTCCCCACCCCTGATTTGCTGTACAGCTTTTGCTTTCATATACAGTCGAACAGTTAATGTTGTCCTCATTATAGGAGAACCAGGTTGCTCTGACTGATCTAAGGCCATGCCAGGAGAGCATGGAAGGTGTGAAGCAGGAGCTACTCAGAACATCCATCATCAGGTGGAGCTGCAGAACATAGTGAAAAACTGATCACATCCATATCAACTCCCATCCCTAAAGTAGTCAAGAGATGAGAAATATCAGACTCCTTCCAGCCCTAAGTGATGATGTGAGAGGATATCCTGAAAATGCCTTCCTAACTGTAAACAAATCTTCTTCCCCTCCATTACCTGTGGGGACTTGCCACCTCCCCCTGCTTCTCTAGGCAGAGTCAACAAAACTCCACTGAAAAGCTGGTTGGTCTCTTGGTTGTCCTTAGTGATGTCTGCATTCTCATGAAGCCCAAACACTTCAGGATGTGTTGTAATTGGTAACGTTCTTATGTATTCAATGTAAGACTGCAAAGAAAACATTTCGTTATTGAAAGCATGCATTTAATGGGATATTTTTAATCTATCAGTAAGTGCAGCCCAGCTTTGATAAAACATGGTGAAAATGATGTAATACAGTGAAATGCAAGACAGCCAGTCATGCTCAAACACGTGTTCCCCACTTAAAAAAGAAGTGTCTTATCCATCCACATAAAGAAATATAAAAGTTTTGAAGATTTCAGACTCATTTAGATCCTGATCATGTAGCCCTCCTGCAAATAGAGAGCTCACATAATCTTCTTACATTAGCTAATGAACTCCCAGGCCTCTGAGATGATGTTGTTAATACCAGAAGCCAGGTGGAATACTTTCAAATACTAAGAACGAGACTTGGGCAAGCCACACCATTCAAACATTTTTATGAATACTGACTTTGTGCAGGTTTATGTTTGCCTGAACCCACAAATATATTCCAGCATCTGGAAAGGCCACCTCACCCCACACTGCAAAGCCAGAGAGGAAAGCTTCACATAAGGGTTCTGATAGGAGAACTGTCAAGAGTCCTCCCCACAACTAATAGCAAGCTGTTTTGTAGCTAGGCAGCTGGTAGGAGGATTCCTAGCTATATTACTCGTGAGATTTGACCTTGGAGGTAGATGGGTAGAAGGTTTGAGCCCCTGGCTCTGGATAGTCATGCACACACCCACCACTCACTTCTTTGAAGGGAAAAGGGTCTGGCAGGGCTGTTAGAGGGGGCATGGTGTTTCAGCAGCCTAACTTCTTTCAGCTTTCCAGAACCAGAGCAGTCCAGCAGTACAAAACCTACACAGGAGCAGCAGGATTACAGTAACACGACCTGAAATAATGCAAGCCCATCATGTCTCACACACCATAGTATTCGAGCTTTAAGTCCCAATTCTATGAATCCAAACACATTCTGACATTGTTTAGGATCTTTCAATTTTCTGTTTCTGAGGGAATTGGAGACAGCCTTCACACAGCACATCGATCTCCAGAGTATGCATACAAACTTCTTCTCAGTGATTTATCAGAAAATATTTCTGTTCTTCATTTCTTTACCTGGTATGGCCCATGGATTGGTATGTAGTACTCCTCCCCAGGTGAAAGTTGGTATTTGTCCTGTTCTATATCCTTAGTATAGACAATGGAAAGGAGTGACAAGAGAAGACGCCGGTCTTTGTCATCTGTTACTCTCCCACCATAGTTACATTCCCCTGAGAAATTACACAGAAAAAAAAAGAGTGAAAAATTGAAAGGCCATTTATAACAACATAACAAAAAAATTACTTCCATCAAAGAAATACTTGGGTAAGTTAAGGGACTATGATAGGAAGTAAAATCCAGATCTTTAAAGGTATTTAAGCATTTACTCCTATCGCTCAATGGGAGCTAGGCACCTAAATACCTCTGAGGGTGTGGGCCTAACTAACTAGTCCTGTGGTCTCTTGAACATGAAAAGCACTTATAGCTGGTCTGGAAAACTGCTTTCCATACAAAGATGAACCATGCCATGCCTCAAGCCTCCTCTTAACTAAAACTCATCTTTGGGCCTCTTTTAGCAGTCTTCATTTGACCAGTTAAATTCCAAAAGTCTCTCTCTGAGCCCTCCTACAGAGCTTCTTGCCTTTGTTTAGGGTTTCAGTCACATAAATTCAAACTATAGGGCTTAAATATAGAGGCACAAAGAATCACACTGCAAAAGGACCTGGGAAGAGTAGAATAAACGGGAGTTGCAGGCAATAAAGGGAGATTTGATCTTACACCACAGAAGAGGAAATAAAAAGCATAGACTTAAAATACAGGGGGCAGAGACAAGCAGCCACACATACTATACTAGAGATGTTTATCTTCATCTTTTCTCTTTAGTTTTCACATAACTAAACATAATACTTGTATTTGCTTCTGCTTCAGGGAAAGCAGACATCATCGTTCAGAGGCTGAGAAGGGATGTTCCCATGAACAGATCTCTGTCTATAGGATGAGGTCCATCTAAGTGACTAACTGTATGGAAATATTTCATCTGCCTTTTACAAAGCACAGATTGGCCCCAGATACTTTATAACTGATGAAGATTATCATATGGCCTCTCTTGCTGGAAAAGTCAGCATTTGACCTACTGATTAGCCAAAGTAATTTCAAGGCCACTGATATTTATGCTTTTCAAATAGGAAACAAAACTTGAAAGTTCTGCTGGACCACTAGAAACTTTCTAGCTACACAAACTAAGACAGCAGTTCATTTAATCAAATCTTATATATTGGGTGATAACCGTCTGGGAGGGCCTAGCAAGGCAAAAAAGATACCCGCATGGAATCTAATCACATGTTGTCAGTTTTACAGATGTTACATAGACCAACTCTTATACCTGTTAGGTATGTCAGAGCTTCAAATGGGATTTCTTCATATTCATTCAGAAACATCTGGATCTGTCGCATACTGATTCTAAGATCAGATTCATTAAACTCATATGGAATATTCCAGCCTGCTCAGTTCAGAAAAGAGATAGATGTGTCAGTAGTGCATTGCACATAAAAATTATGTAAGTGGCATTGCAGTTATTTTAGAAGAAGAGTCTCCTACTGGTAGGTAACTACCCAGATGAAGCCTCGTTATTCTATTTGTTGCCCACATAGAAAATAAGTATCAATAATAATATCCCAATCTGACATTTTATACTTTCCTACCATACCCTATGTAATTAAATATGTAAGCATAGGGCCTGTCATTGTGGTATTGCTCACAACTGAACAGCTGTATTGAAATCATCTTGGCAGCATGAGCAGAGGAGTTTTGACTGACTGATTTCAATTTTTAACAACATACACAACGTGCCCATCTGTTTCACTGTGTGTCAGTGACATTCAAAACAACCAGCAATGAACCCCAGAAAACTAGTCAAATGACCCCCAACACGACCCTAGAGGCAGGCTTTCTCCTTCCTCTCTTTCTCCATAGTCACCTTCTGGATTTAAAGAATACTTTTACAAATAACTTTCTCTGCGATCAGCTTTTTTTTAAACTTTTTTTTTTTTAACCTTTCAACCACAAATAGTCACCTTCTAGCAATCTGACTGATACCAGTTTAAATGAGCATAGTGGCTGCAATTAAACAAATTCTCACAAGAGTCACTATTCATCACATAATGGAATCAAAGATATGGAAATTTCCCATCCAAAAATACACAGAAATATCACAGTAACTTAAATACCATATGAGGTGACTCTTGGCAGATGCTGACTTTTTAATGGTGATCATTGTCATGCATTTTGAATAACTGATCTGAATAAAACATGGACCTTATGTCACTGTTAAGCAAGCTACTCCTAAAAAAAACTACACCCACTTGCTCTTCTAGGAAATATTTCTCTTAATTTTACTTCACGTATTCTGCACAGTGCTGACAGCCACAAAATTCTCAACCAAATATCAGGAATATCATGCATGGGAAGGTGGGTGCATAGATTTTGCACACAGAACAAATTCTTGTGATGAGTTAGCAATTCGATGTACATGTCAAATGCAGCCTTGTTGTATAAATGAGAAGCACTCCATGTAACAGAAAGGTCTACATAAATTCTACATATCAAAATGGCATACTTGTAACTGCACAGTTTTATTTATATATTTTATAGAAATACTAGAATTCCAGACCATTTTCTAAATATATGTTGTTCTAATGACTATGCATTAATTTACAAAAAATGTAACACAAATCAAATTCTTATGTTTGTTGTTCTTTCAGAAGTTTTCATTTCATGGCCAATGAATTACAGCTGAACAATTTCAAGTGCCATTCCAAGCTACCATATGTACTGGGTTGCTTACCAAAAAAAGAATGGTAATGAAAAAGACAAATGATTTAAAATGAACATGTGCATAGAAAATTTTTGGCCAAATAAGTTAATAACTGGACGGATGGGGGGTGTTGCTAATGTATAATTATACTTTGCAAAGTGACACTTGGCACCAGTCTTTCTAATCTTAACTCAGCAATAATTCCCATCAACTTCATTAGTAGTTCTGCCTGAGTGAGAATCTTGGCAGTCAGTCCTCAAAAGCTCAAACACCTTTGAAATGTTGCTTCACTGTGTTCTGTGCAATGCGGCCATACATAATAAAGATATCCATCATCGTGCAGAAAAATCGAATTCCTGCAACACTGCTAGGGGTAGTGTTTCTGACTGGAGGCTGAAATAGGGTACATACAAACATTCAGGGAGGTTAGGGAAAGGTTAGATCAAGTTAAAAGTGGCCACCCAATCTAAGGTAAGTTGGTATGGTGAGGGGCTAGCGGGAGGGTCTCTCTGGAAATGTGGGGGCAAGCAGGCTCTGGGGGGGGATTGGGAGGGCAACCAGGGTCCATGAGGGGGATTGAGGCAGCAAGTGGGATCCTCGATGGGGATACGGGGGGCAAGCAGGATCCCTCCCCCATATCCACAGGGGGATTGGTGGGGTCCAAGAGGGTTTGGCAGGACTGGGGGGGCTAGTGAT
>NW_017729002.1:25532744-25538582 GCF_001723915.1 Gavialis gangeticus
CACATCCCCCAGAACCAGGGACTATTTTTAGCCACCTGATCCCCCCCACCCTCAGATGAACACCCCCCACCCCTGCCTGTACCTCCCCCCAGCTCCATTTAGTTCCACAGCTCCTGGCACCAGCAAATGTCAATAAAACTGGCACCAGAAACAGCTTGTTAGATGGGGGAGTTGGCAGGTTCAAGGGGGCTGGCTGGTCTGGGTGAGGGGCCGGGGGCTAAAAATAGACCAGTGCTGGGGGCAGGGTGGGGGAGGTAGGGAAGGTGGGGGCTGGGCCCAGCAGCTGGGTTTCCTAGCTCCGAGGCAGCACTGGGAACTGTGCAGAAATTTAATTAGATCAGCCTCACCAGACCCAAGCTAAATTAGACGACCTCAGAGGTACACTTAACTTACATCAGTCTAAAAATGGCTGACTCAAGCTAAGTGTCCTAAACTTCTGTACAGTTCACACTTAGATCCACCTAATTAGGGATCTAAGTGTAAGGTCCATACCTGCACGAACTGAGTTAGATCGGGTGGCCATTTTTAATATCTAACCTTCTCCAAACCTTCCTGAACACCTGTATATATCGATACTGTATTGTAAAACTATAACTTTTTTTTACAAAATCCATAGCATAATCAAAATCTTACCCAAAGGGCCAAAGTTTCTTCTTTCTTGTACCAAAGCATGGAAAAAGCAAAGCCCAAACAGTAGTTTTTGCCACATTTCTTGCTTTTGGCAACTACTAAAGAATGCAGGATCAGAGACTGGATCATTGAGGTACGATCGGAGCAAGTTTGCTCTAACGCCTTTGGGAGGCTCGTTGGTCATTTTGATGCCATTCTGGAGAATACTGACAGGAAACTTTTCTGATGGATAGCTAGTTAACCATAATCTGAATAAAGAAAAATAAAAAGCTGACAAGCTATCCTTAATCTTGGACAGCAGCATGATTTGTTTGTTTCTTTAAAGAACTAACTACCAACTAAAACATATTTTTAGTTACCACTGGATTTGGTACAGTGGACAGATACACAGAGAAGACACATAAAGAGTCTTGGTTACACATCTCTAGCTGCAATTTTAATTTATGTTTATGTCCGCATACAAAAACATCTTTAGCCCTTTCACTAGCAACCCTAACGAATAAGAAATGTTCACGCAGAAAGTGGCAGAACTGTAAAGCTCCTACCTGAATTTATCATTGGTACTCTCGGGCACTATCACTTCTTCACAGATTTTTTCTAAAGCAGGCATCCAACTGGTTGCAAGATGGCAATTTTGTAACACTACCCAAGTCCCATCAATAATAGCTTGATATATCATTTTTGCTGCAATTGGGCCTTGGCCCTGGCCAAGTGAAATAGTTTGAATGCTTGTATCACCCATGCCAGCGTCATCCGCAAACTTTAACAAACCTATGGTAGTAAATTTTGACACTATGTTTTAGTAAGCACATCCATATTGCATATTTTATTTTTAAAATAATTTAATAAGATTTAATAATATTTTATTTTTATATAATTTTTAAAAACACCATTGCATACACTAAGTTAAAAATTAGGTAAAGGTAGAGTCAAGTACTCTACTTGACAATGCATATTGTAAGCAATTGCTATGGTAGATATCTAAGTTATTCCCAAATTTATAAACTGTTGCAACACAAACTCAGTGTAGATAAGGATCTTCCACTGAGTCTAAAATCTCTTAAATCAGTGAAGAGCCAGGGAGTTAGTCATTTCATCACTGTTACATTCAAGATACCTTTCCAACTCCCCTCTTCAGAGATGCAAAAGATGTGAAAGGATAGAAATATCTGAAAGCTAACGTTCTTACTACTGCATAATTTACAGTTCTGTAAAGATGACTAATGAAGTTTACATTTATTATATATCCAGAAACACAAAGTATAAACCTCACCTGCCATAGGATCAGCACCTGGTGATAATACAAAAATCAAAGGTGCACAGCAATTAGAATCATTATAACTTCCTACAAGGTCAAAAGTAGGTGGCTCAATAAATGTTCTTCCCATATTCTCTGTGATGAACTCTTGTACTGCTGGAACAATTTTATCAGGTCTCAAACACCTGAGAACAACCAAACGATCTAGCCCTATTAGTGTTTTCCACACATCTGGAAATGCCTCCTCTTGAGGTTTTGCAGAATCATAAATCATTTTCCATTTTGAAAGATTATCTTTTACATGTTCCATTAGTCCCTGAAGGTTTTTCAAACTAGATGCACGTACAATCTCAGCCCATGATTTGTCAGCCAACCACTCAGGCGCTGGGTTAGCATAAGGATTATCCAGAGCAACACCTCCTGTCAACAGGAAACGCCAAACCTCATCATCAATTTGATTTTTTCCTTTCATTATTCCTATAGTCAAAAGAAGGGAGAAGAGCAATTTATCCTTCTCAAACAGTGAACGGCAGACATTATTATAAATGCTCACTGTGAAATATTCAATTATATTCTCAATTCTTGCCGGTAGGTCATTGCTCTTTTTGCTATTTGCAATAGAGTGTACATACAAGTTAATGAACCAAATTAATGAATATTGGTACATTGGTTCAATGTTTGCTAGATCAGAAATGCAGAAGAAGATAATTGTTGAATGAACAGCTACTGGCTTATAACCCATCCGGGTAGCATCTATTTCCATTTCTGTTACAGAGGCAATTTCCTGCTTTTCAGAGATTTCTTCAGATAACCCTTTGGAGGAAGACAAAATATTAATTGCTGTTTCATCTTCTAAGATGTTTCCTTCAGACTTGGAAAGGACCTCTAGGATTTTATCTTCTATCTCCTTCAGTTGTTTCTTATTGGCTGCACTTTCTATAATCAGTTTATTTTTCTTTTCTTCCAGCTCAGGTTTTTCTTTTGCAGCTACAATTCCAAGAAGTTGGTCCTGGAGACCTAAAGGTGTAATCATAAAGTTGAGAAGACAAACTTTTACAGCCACTTCAGGAAGATAATGAGGATTCCTTAAACGAGTTGTTATATAAAACCTGAAATCTCTTGAGTATTCAATTATATTTTCACCTAGCCTCATGTACTCTACACCCTGTTGTTTGAATGTTAACTTCAGCAATATAGGCTCTATGAAAGCATCCAGTTCTTCTCCAATATTTTCAAGTAAGACAGGTGTTCCAAGCTGGATGGCATTTTCCAGGGTCCTCACATAATTTGCGTCAGATAGTTTGATAACTGAAAGCTTGTTTGCTTTCTCCATATTTTTTATCCACTTGTTGGCTTGCCTTTGAGGGTCAATCATTAAAGCCCATCTTCTGGAGTTAGAAACAATTATACCATTATCAACTGAAAAAGAATCAATTGGCAGTCCAGCAATCTGCCAGGCACGGATTTTGACTGGCTCTCCTAAAGTACTACTGAGGCTAAAATCATTGGAGCATGGTATGTTCTTCTGCTTGCATAGAACCTGCCATTGCTTTTGACATTCAAGGCGATAATCTACAGTAAAGGCTCCCAAATAAGCCACTGTTCCTGATGATAACAACACATCACCAGTAAGGTCCGTGTATCGAACTCCCAACAATCGTGCAGCTTCTGTCCACCTATCTTTCTCACCTCCAAGACCACTAATCAATTTTTCAGCCCTCACCAGCTTCTGTGAACAGATTTCAATGTTGTTTTCTAATTCTTTCTTCCGGTTATTCATGCTTTCAAACTCATCGTTCAAAGCCTGAAGACGATCCACTACATCCTTAAGCTCTGCACGCTTTTTATTGAGCTTCTGCATTTGGATTTCAAGTAAACCTTCTGCCTCCTTAAGACGTTCACGTTTTGGGGCAACAACTTTTGCTACACGGTCATACACCTCCATGGCTCTGACCCACTTGCATAAGCCTTCACAAGCAGATGATACATTTTTTATGACTGCTGGCTGAAAATCTGGATGGTCAATAAATCTCTCTCTGATTCTTTTCATTATAACAGGAGGAATATTATCCTTGTCATAGGTCTTTAAGCTCTCAAGAAATTTCAAGTCTCCTAGTATCTTTCTAGAGGGTCCCCAGTAGTCTTCTATCATTTTACCTGTATTGTACAAAAATATGAAGATCAGGCTTTAAATGTTAATATGAAAAAGATGGCAAATACTTTGCAGTGTCTTTTTACCACAAGTTAATGTTGACACACTTAGAAACTGCTTACATGAAAAAAACTTGAAACAGAAGCACTTTGTATTATTAAGCTCTCTCAAATAGGAAACTGGCAGAAATCTTCATTAACAACATTAATCCTACGACAGCCAAATTACAAAATTTTGGGTTAAAGCTATATTTATAACAATTTTCCTAATTATTCAGGGATAAACTGTGAATGTGCAGAAGAGAGAAAGATGGGAGAAAGGAGTCCTTTCATTTCTGTCAACCATCGTGCTCATGTGTAACCCAGTGCTAACACTAGTCATCTCCAACCACAAAGGGCCACCTAGCTTGACTAATTCTGTTCCACAGGTCCAAGGGAAGGTGGTTACCTATGGGTGTGGTACAGCCAAAATTTTCCTTCTTTATGTTCTTGCAGGGGTTGGCAGCAGCAGACCGAGAGGAGCATTCAGGGGTAAGGTCTATAGTAGATCTTCCCAGTGCTCCTTGAGATGACTTCAAATCTTAGCTCAGTGTTAATGGAAAGCTGAAGAGGTAACTTCAAACAAAGACAGGGTTTACATAGCTGACCGATCTGTCAGTCAGCAGTGTGATGAGGTGTGATTTGTCACTGAGTCAGTTATCCTGGCAAAAGTCCATAGTTAAATGTAGCTATTGTGACAAAATGGCACTTCTGCCTGTACTATTCTTCTTGCTAGGAGAAGGGACAATGTGGAATAATCTATGTTGGCAGGTGTGCAGCATTGCTGGTGTAGCTGTGTCCACAAGGAGCACTCTGCCACTGGGGTACCATATTCCTATACTAGCAAACACTTCTGGTGTGAATGTTTCAGGCCACAGATGACACAAGTACACCATCAGCTTTCCCAATGACAAGATTACCGCTGCCAGTTGGATCAGGCTTCCTCTCTGGTTTCATTCCTTTCATTACACAGATGCTCTCCATGACGAGCTTGACAGGGCCTGGTGGATTCTGCATGGCTTTGACAAGTGAGATATCTGAAGGGTTCAAGGTATCAAGAGCTGCAAGTGCAGCCTCCAGAGCTGGCATAGCCTCCGCAAGGTCCCCTTCACACTCATCCTGTAATGACATCAGGATACTGCTATGACCTGGCAGAGCAGTTGCAGACTGACTGCCCTGCTCTGAGAAATGCTAACATGGCATTAGTGAACCTACTGCAGAGATAACTTCATGAATAGACTCTTCATAACATTACTTGTCATGCAGTCTAGCATATTACTACTCTATAGACACTCTAACTGCATCCCACTATCATGACCTTTTTATAGTTAAAAGACTACAGAAAATTCCTTTTCTCTATGTAGAGATCTTCTCCAGAGTAGTAAGTACTGAGAAGCAGAACATGGAAGTAACACTGTGGGGGGAGAGTGTGCTCAGCAGCTCATTGGGCACCTATAAACATGATGGAGCTTTGCTCCAACATGTGCTAATTAGCACACATTGGAGCAAATACGATTAATTGAGTCTGCTGCGAGTCTGCTGGAGCGTGCTAATTAGCGCACTCCAGCAGCCTCCATGTCACATGTATTCACCATCCCCACGTTTCAAAATGGTGGTGGGAGCACTTTAACTAAAGCTCATTGAACAAGCTTTAGTTAAAGCAACTCTGCCACCATTTTGAAGGGTGGAGCACTGAATACACATGATGATGCAGGCACTTTAATTAGAAAAGCTCTTTGAGAGCTTCTCTAATTAAGGCA
>NW_017729002.1:25543582-25555474 GCF_001723915.1 Gavialis gangeticus
GCACTTTAATTAGAAAAGCTCTTTGAGAGCTTCTCTAATTAAGTCACACCCTCCCTTCACCCTGGAGCACGTGTATAGATGCCCACTGCTTTTAACCTGCATATGGTGCTATTACAGCAAGATGCAGCAAGCAACAATTTGCCTGCAGCCCCAGCAACTGTATAGCCTTTGTATTTTTGCACAGCTTGAGAAAGCACTGAGAAGTCTCACAATCTCTCCTGGACTAGTAGGCCACAGTTATCTGGTCATGGCAATGTTCTCTCACATTGCCTGAATTTTTTGGTGTGTGTATATGTATCCTGGCTTCTAACTTGAGCTTCCACCACAATACGTATTAATAGTTTCATTTCCCAGTATCACAGTTATAGAATTCTAGATTATTTTATAACTCTAGCCCTGTATTTATTCTCTACCAAGTGTAAAGTACTAATGAGGACCCCCCATCACAGGTCAACCAGTGCACAACAAGATGATGTGACATCATGTTGAAACAACTCAACCACGAGTATCCAAGGGTTAATTCCATTCTTGTAAAATGTATATTTTACTTCTCCAGTATAGTCATGTAAGTGAACAAAACATTAATGCAGTCAAAGTCCTAACAACCCCACACTGAACACACTGGTTATATTCAGTACCAAAACCAAAGGTGAAATCCTTGAGCCTGGAGAAGACCCCAAAAGTTTTACAGCTGCTGCAGCTGCAATGCGTGGGAAAGGGAGGTCTGCTGCTCATTTTGCAGGCATGGGGGCTCAAGTGTTCAGGAAAACAGAAACCAGGAAGAGGCTGAGAAAGTATCAAGGTATAGTTAATGTGCCCACAAGCAGCAACAACCCACAAGCTCTATATTAAGTAGAAGGCTTGACATCACAGTCGATATAGCTACTGTCTGCAGGGTGCAGCCATTAGAAAAACTTCCTGAGTATTACCCATGTCCTGAGGTAGTACAGGGAGATTTCCTTCCCTCCAAACCATGTCACAGAGTGCTTATATAAAATCTGCTTCCTTGGGCTTTATGTAGGGGCTGAGACTTATCCTGTCCATATTCATGGGATCAGTTTCTTCCCTCCCAACTCATTTGAAAAATGGAACTAACTTTTTTTTGAGGCAGCAGTATGTGCAACTCAGTTGTGTGCAATAGGCCCGCTGACAGACGTGAAAAAAACAAGCACTTTACTAAAAGAGGAAGCATTAGCTATTAGAGAAAAAGATTAGATTAAATCAGCTATTAGATAAAAGTGCCAAAAATCCCTGCTGAAGCATGTGATCTGTACAGATGTTGGGAGAGTCAGGTCAAACCGATGCAATGACTCTTCCAGGCATGCGCTGCACTCGGTACAGGGGCATGCCAAGCTGAAAGTAAAGTGCAGTTTTGCTTTGTTTTTTTCATGTCTGTAAGCAGCCACAGTCTACCAAAGGCATGGGAATCCTAGGGCACCATAAAATTCTGGGAGCTTTGTAAATCCTGGCCAACACCTGACCTAGTCACTGTGATATTTGTTACCATTATTTACACTTCAACCATCATTCCTCATGTCTTTATTTTAACTGCATTGTTAGGAAGTTGGGCCACTCCTCTATTGTACTGTCCATCAAATCAACTCCCTTTTCCTGGACAGGAGTTGAGACGCATTGATTACCTTGCATAGTCAGGCTCTTGTAAATACCTTAATAGCTTTAGCAACAGCTGCAGCTTCATTAGCCTCCTTTTCATCGGCAGACACTAGCTCTTTCTTTGCATCTACTTCAACTGTTTCTTTTTCTATCTGGATCATCATTTTTTCTGTTTCTGCAGAGGTTTGAATGAGTTCAGGCTGAAGAGCAGTCAGTTCCTTCTGCATTTCTGCAACCTAATATAGACACAAGGGAAACAAAAGTAAATCCTAGTAGTGTAGGCAGAAAATTGTCCAGATACAAAGAGTTCAATTTTTAAAAGAGGATACAAAGTAAAATATATATTCATATATTTAAAAACTCATATATTCAAATCAGGAGGAAGACAGAGATGAGGAGGTCAGCTTCACTGTGCGCTCTTCTCCACCAAGAAAGAGCAGGAAGGCCCCGCCAAGTTGGGAAGATCTATTCCAAGAACAGACAGGAACAGAGCTGGAGGAGAAATACGTTTAATGATTTAGTCATACAGGGACTTTGGGTGAAGAATTCTAGGAAGAATCTACATAGGAAATAACATTCATTTCAATAATAGTAACTCTCTTTTTGAATTCCACATCCTGATAGGGGAGATATGCATTAGGGCTGTGTGAAACTTTGGTCCCTGATTTGATTTGGCAGAGATTTGGCCCGATTTGGTGGTCAAATCTCCGAATCTGAATTGAATCAGAGGACTCTTTGATCTCTCCGAATTGAATCAGAACCCTCCAAATTGATTCACAGATTCGGTGATTCAGTCATACACACAGCTTTAAATATTTTTTCTACATACCTCTAGATAAAAGGCAGCTCATGAACGCTGTGATGCTGGGGTGCATGCAGTGTTCCACAGCAGCGCGGGGGGGCTCCCCTGTGCACTTGGCAGTGGACCCGGAAGTGAATGCGTGCTACCCAGCAGACCCAGAAACAGACTGGAAATACGTCCAATCCACTTTTGGGATCACTGCCAAGCATGTGGGGGGCCCCCTTGTGCTCCAGTGGGACACTCCACACACCCCAGCATTGCAGCATTCACAAGCCATGCTGGTACCTCAAGGTATGTAGAAAAAACTTTTAAAGCTGTGTCTGTGGGTGAATCGCTGATTTTCTGAATCAGCACTGAATCTTCAGATTCGGATTCAGCTGAATCGAATCAGGGGGACAGAGATTCGAATCAACTAATCCAATCACTGTCCCCGATTTGGGCCAAATCCGAATCAAATAGGGCCTGCTTCACACATCCCTAATAAGCATAGGCATGTACAGTCAGTATTAGGAAGGCTCCTAAGGAAGCTGTTCTGCAAGAGATTTCTCAAAAAAGGAGCGCTGAGAAAACTATTGCATTTTTTTAATTCAGCTATTTCTTCTACCGTGGTTGATTGAGTAGCATCCTGTCCATTAGGTGATGTCATCTAAAAATGTGTGTCACAATCTCTTAAAATAGCTAAGCAGTACTTTAACATGTCCTGGTGGCTTTGAGAAGAAAATTGCTAATAGCACAGTGAACAGGAAATTAAGCTTGCACCTCTTTTTAGCCTTAACAGCTGCCTGCCTTATTACCCATATGCCATGTTAAAAAACTTATCCTTATTGTTTTCAGTCTAAGCTTACTTGTGAAGATGCAAAGTCAAGTTTTTGGAGGCCAACAAGGTACCGATTTCTCATTGTATTAACTTCTTGCCTTTTGCTGTGTAGCAGTGATTTAAAGGTGAGAATCAGTTCCAGATAAGATGTCGGTGTTACATAGTTGTGCCTTCGCAGTGTGTTGTAATAGCTCACTGAAAGTTCTCTCACACTTTCTTGGAAATATTTGCACATCAACACAACCCTAAGGGAAAATTCCATGTTACTATGTAACTATGTATTAGAGTTAATTATTAATTAGGTATTAGAATTATGTCACAGCAATCAATAATAATAACCTACCAAACCATATAGTTCTCTTAACATATAAAACAATGGAGCCAGATTCTGCTCAGTTACATCAGTTTAAATCCCAAGTAACCATACTGAATTCAAGGAAATGACACAGTGGTAAAAGAGTGCTAAGAACTAGTTTTGCCCATTAACGAATATATAATTGATCAAATTCTCTTCTTAATGGCCTGATTTTCAGAGTTACTGAAGTCAAAGAGTGCTGCAGGTATTTAGCATGTACAAATATTGGGGCCATAATCCATTACAGTCCTACTGCCTTCAATGGAATTGTACCACTGTAACAAAAAGTGGTACATTTATATTAGGATAATATCTTAATTATAATTATACAAGCTTGCTGAGGCACAAATAACAAAAAGCTTCATAAATTTTCTGACAAGGAAATACTTACTCTTTCCGCACTTCATCTTCAAGTTCAACATCCTCCAAAAACTTGTTTGCAACCATTTCCAAAGCATCTGTGGGCCAAGTTTGGAACCAGTCAATGGTGCAGCAATTTATCAGTGATGGGAACATTCGTAATCGGTTCCGGAACGCATCTCCAATTGGACTCATTGCTGGAAGGAATCCATATTGTTAATTAAGTTTACCAGGGTTATGAAATAAAGAGAGCTACAAAAAGACAAAGTGAGATATATACAGACCTAAGACAATGTGCAAATTTTTCTTCACTTTTTCAGTAAAAAAGTTATACATAGCAAGTGGAGTTGCCTCAATTTTCTTGCCTTCTGTCCTTGATGCAGCCTGCATTTTCTCCACAATTTCAGCTTTCTCATCAGCTGCAAAGATGTTAGGCACATCACCTGTATTCAGTAGCATGTTAATGTCCTCCACAAATGCCTCATCTTTTATCTGATTATCACAGAACAAAAAGCACACATTTTTGTCACTGACTCCAGCCTGCAGCATAACACGTTTCACATCCTCCTTCCATTCATTGGTGGCATAAGACTTCGTAATTTCAATCTGAAAGAGCTCAAAAGCATTCATGAAGGTAGCCAACTTGGTAGCACTTTGTCGCCCGCTTCCACCAATCCCCACCAGTAACAAGTGACCATTGTCCTGCTTTAACACTCTGCAGATCCTTGAAATATGTTCAATAGCAAACTGGAACATAACTAAGGACATTGGTGCCTTGCTAATATTGTTGTATTCTTCAAGGTAATATTCCATCACAGCTGTCAGTTGCTTTAAGTCCGTGATTTCATCATAGGCTTTTACATCACCATCTGGTTTTAAGTAGTCTCCAAAAAAGAGACTGCGTATATTATCATCAGTGATCTTGCCAGTAGGTGACAGATGACTCAGTACCTATTGAAAATACAAAAATCAGAGATAATTCAGACTAAGTACTTTACTATAACATAAATCCTTTTTTCTTGAATGTACTCTCTTATCCACATAGTACTATCACTGTGGGAAAGCCTGTTTTCCAGCTGTTCTGATGCATGCTTTTAGACAAAGCAAAAAACAGATGGGAGTAACACGCGTGTGCTGACCGTAATTTTTCAGCTCTCCATACCTTACAGAGCAGCCACCATGATTTCCTTGTCAGGTATACTGTCAAGTTTCCAGAGCACCTCTAACAATGTACCCATAGCATTTGTGAGTTCTTTCAAATGTGCACAAGTCAAAAACTGCTGAGATCTTGGCCCTATTCATGCAAGTTACTCATTCCAAGTGGCCCTCCGGCCCTCTTTAAAGCCCTTCTGAAGTTGAGTCCATTTGCAGCATGTAATTTACCAAATGAAGGCCCTTATTTGCATGTGCAAAGGCACAATACACAGGTAGAAGTTACCCCAATTACTGTGGGTGTATCAACAGATGCCATCCAAAAAATTGCCTAATACCAACCAAATATAAAATGTGCAATTAGTTTTATAATGAATTAATCCAGTCTCTACATCCAAAATATTATGTATAACCTAACATACCTTATCAACACTCTGCTTGAAGCTATTTGATGTTGTTTCTTTTACCATCTTAAAGAACACCTGCCTGTCCTCATTATCAAGTAAACGGTCATAGAAAACTCGATAAACCTCATGAATCCAGAGCCTGATCAGCTTGTCTCCATCCTATAAGTGCAAAGAGAAATCAATATGCAAATATATTTAAGGCAGGAGCTGCTTAAAACCAAAGTACTCTGATCTCCATTTGGGGTGTGATTCACCTCATGCCCAAGTTAATGGAACTCTTTTGGTTTTGAAATGTTCAGTATGTGGCTCTGTATTTGTTAACTAAACTGGCTACTCCATACCTAATGACAATGTCTTATCCATTCTGCCAATAGAAAGCTGTCCTCTTAAGTGAAATCACTTTTCTATTGCTACACTGAGTGGGTTTATCCTTAGGCTTTTTACAAAGATTTTTCAAATTTTAGAATGATGCTGGAGACATCAAACAAAGGACATCTAAGATTCTATGACTCAGGACACGTTACAAGGGGGTTCAAGACTCGGGACACATGACAAGGAGGAAACAATGGTCAGGAAATTCTAGGCCCACTGAAGACAGACTTTGGCCTATGTATACTCTCCTCACAAGAAATAAGGATTACTGTGCACAAATCCTGCCACTGAATTAACATTAGTTAATTCATATCAACTATTCCAATGTTCTCCAGGAAGGCTTCAAGAATGTCTGCAGCTGTTTTCTTCAGCTTCTGCACCAAGAGAGTTCACTCATAGCTAGATGCAGGACTTTTTAGGACCAACTTGCATCCCTTCAGCACAATTCGTCATTGTAAAAGGATAAGAATTTTCATAGATTTCATAGACATTTGGGCTGGAAGGGACCTTGGAAGATCATCAAGTCCAGCCCCCTGCCCAAGGGGCAGGATGTCAGCTGGGGTCAAAGAATCCCAGCAAGATAAGCGCCCAAATGGTTCTTAAAAGAGTCCAGAGGAGGTGCTTGCACCACCTCTGGAGGGAGTCTATTTCAGACCTTGGGGTCTTGGACAGTAAAGTAGATTTTCCTTATGTCCAGCCTAAAATAGTCTTGAAGGAGTTTATGACCACTGGACCTTGTCATCCCTTGGGGCGCTCTGGTGAACAGGCATTCCCCCAGATCCTGATGTACACCCCTTATGTACTTATAGGCTGCCACCAGGTCACCCCGAGCCTGCACTTTTCCAGGCTGAAGAGTCCCATGGCTCTCAGCCTCTCTTCATAAGGCCTGTTCTCCTGCCCTCTGATCATGCGCGTGGCTCTCCTCAAGCTTCTCCACGTCCTTCTTGAATTGTGGAGCCCAGAATTGGATACAGTACTCCAGCTGCAGCCTCACCAAGGCCAAGTACAGTGGGAGTATGACATCCTGAGATTTGCTTGAGAAGCTTCTATGGATGCAAGCCAGAGTTTTGTTTGCCGTACCAGCTGTGACATCGCATTGGTGGCTCATGTTCATCTTATGGTCAGTCATGACCCCCAAGTCCCATTCGACCATGGTGGTAGTGAGTGTAGCACTGCTGAGCCTATAAGCATGATGTAGGGTTTTTTTCCCTCTGAGGTGGAGTACAGCACACCCTATTAGCAGGTTCGGCATTCGTTGTTTCAAATATTAGCAAATGCCGAACCCGCAACCTAAATACACTTAAAGGAGCTCCTTAGGAGCTCTGCGTTTGCCGGTGCCAGGCTCCCACCACTACTGCTGCACTCCTGCCATCGCCAGAGCAGCCGTGCCCCCACCGCCCCCCACAGCCGCCGGGAGCACTACATTCATGAATGCAGATGGCGTTCATGAACGCAGTGCCTTATTTCGGGGATTTCACCATTCGCAGGGAATACAAAAATGTATCCCCTACAAATGGCGAGGGTCTCCTGTACCTTATATTTTTCCATATTGAAAGTCATCAGGTTTTATCCACCCGCTTTCAAAGCCTATCAAGGTCAGCCTGGATCACCAGCCCATCCTTGGGTGTGGATGCTCTACCCCAAAGTTTGGTGTCATTGGCGAACTTGGCCAGTCCACCTCTGACACGAATCTCCACTTCATTAATAAAGACGTTAAAGAGTACAGGTCCAAGGACGGAGCCTTGGGGGACACCACTGGGCGCCATGATGATTCACTTCCGTACACTACCACTCTCTGGGTCCAACTTCAGAGCCAATTCCCCAGCCATCGAATTGTGATGTGGCTGAGGCCTTTGCTCAGATTATTAATACATTTGGGTTTTCTGTAGTCCCCAGAAACTTCCATAGTTCAAGATATATTTCTGAGGCCATGTTACTTCATTTATGAGTTCCCCATTTGTGAAATAGAAATTTTAATCCTCTTTTTCCTCCTCTCTGCCTGTCTTGCCTATCAAAACTACAGTCTCAGGAGAGATAACTGTCACATACTACATGTATATACAATGTCTAACACATTGAACCTTTGCTGGTGCTACTACCTGTTTCAAGAACATATGAATATTCTTTTTCAGAGGCAGAGGGGAAAATATAGAGAAAAGTGTTCTAACCCAATCCTCATTTTAGATATGTAAGTATTAAAATTATAATGAATGGAAGTCACAAGAATTTACTTCACTAATCCTTTTTTACTATCTTTATTCTAAGAACACAGTTGAAAAGCAACCTACTTGTAAGCGGGTATGTGGACACAGCAGCACTCCTCTAATAACCCTGGAGAAATCCCGCAGATTAAAGACATAATGGGATTTGGAAGGCGTTGGAAGAAAATTCTCGACAGTCATTTTATAAATAGCCATTGTAGCCTGGATCATCAGCTTGCCAAGCCTTAAAAAAAAGGAATTATGAAGTATGGAGAGGAAAAATTAGAGAAAATATTTGTCCCAGGCAATGTACCACTCTTACCTTAAAAATACTGGCTCAAAGCCCTTACTGAAGTGCCAGTCGACAATTGAAGTGAAAATCTTGGCTAAAATTTCATCATCAAAAGAACTGATAGAAATAATATTCAAGTGTCGCGTGAAACGTCCTGTAACACACCACAAAAGACCCTGTGATATCCAGCACCATACAAACTTTTTTTCAACTTACTACAGATGTAATCACCAGTCTCCAGTAAAACTAAGTTTGTCTCCCTATCTTTAGTTAACTAGATGGCATCTCATCTCAGACATGTATTTCTCTCTCTCTGATTACAAGTAGTTTGTATATTTTCCTACCTGTAATATCATTTCTTCCTCCACCAGGAGGGCCCATTGCTGAAACAAACAGGACATCTACGATATCAAGCCTAGATGTATCCTTCTTATCATACCAATGGCCATGATCAATCCATTGTCTAAGAAGCTCAATGGGTGGCTGGGCTCCATACACTTCCTTTGCAGGCATATTTAGATCATCTATAAACAAGGTTAGAAAAATTCAAAGTGCAGCTGCCTATTGTTTCTTAGAAGACAGACAAAAAATTCCAACTGAGCTAGAACTAGGAAAATGTTAGCTTTCATGGAGGTGGTTCAAGCACCTGCTTTGAACGCCTTCAAGAGAAAGTTGGATGTTTATCTTGCAGGGATCCTATGACCCCTACTGAGTTTCTGCCCCTGGGGCAGGGGGCTAGACTCAATGATCTTCCAAGGTCCCTTCCAGCCCTAATGTCTATGAAATCTATGAAATCTTTCTGATACAGCTACTGAATCCAATGCAATTTTACCATGCACATTTAAGTTAAAAATGTTGTTTCAATATTGCTTGCTTGCTGTTTATTTCATATCACATTACAAGGAACCAGCCTTCACAGGTTTAAATGGAGTCTGTCTCAAAGAGAAGCACTACTTAAATGTATACAAGCCTTTCAGCAGGGGCAATGCTAATTCTTCTACAGGTGCTTTATAGAAAAAAAAGAACTGAAGCAGTGTTTAATTATCAGACTCAATAAAGAGTTTAGGTTTTCCACATAAATTCAGAATTCAGGAGACACAAGAAAACAAAATTTTCTTACCCACAAATAATATAGCTTTCTTTCCCACTGGAGGTCCAAATAATCCTTTTCTTCTCCTGTCCAGCTTTGACATAATAATATCCTGGGTTTGGTTAGCTGAAGTTCTTGCAGAGAAGTTAATAGAGTTTGGGATGTACTGATGTTTCGGAAGTTTTAGCAGAAAACTGTTGGTAATAGCTGATTTTCCTGTGCCAGTGGAACCCACAAACAGCAAAGGAATATTGTGTTCCACATAAGTTTTTAAGAAAAATGTTTGCCTGGCAGTTTCCATGGTTGGGATTATGAGATCAGATACCTGTCAGATGGGAGATTTCATGAAAAGGACATCTCTGATACCATAATAAACACACAGATTTGAAATCAATTTACTGCAGCAGGTTTATAGTACAAATACAGAGTTCAAAGAATTATTAAGAAATGCAAAAAGGTTTATTACAAGTTTCTAGCACATTTAAGAGACGGCAACTAAGAACCCACTTTAGTTCTGCATCTGTACAGTGTTTAGCACAAGGTGGTTATGTCTAGGGACCTGAGGCATTACAGTAATACAAATTAAGAGGGAATTACATGGTTCCTGATTTGATTCTGAGGTCAGTTCTGCCCCCTGCTGTGCAAAGGGAAGGGAGCAGATTGCCATGGGATGTCTCTCCTTCTCCCCCATGTGAGCAGAAGCTGTGTTGTGTATATCTAAAAAATATTTTTAGAGGATGCAGTCAAATTTCATCTTCCCTGTCCCCCATACTTCATTCCAGATGCTAACTATGCTGATACCTAGCATGGAAATGAGGCATCAAGGTAATAGGGGAATGGAAAACATTAATCTAAACTTCTTAAAGCACTGTACAAATGTAACTGAATTTGCCTTCACACTGCACCTATACGATAAGGAAATATAATTCACCCCACTTTGTAGAGGGGAAATCTGAGACCTGGAAAGCTTAAGTTCAAAGGCTGCTATCAAAATGCATGCACCTTAAATTCTGGTGATCTCTTGAACTTTCAGGATACCCAGGATGTTGCTCTCCACATCCTTAGGGGTCTATAAGTCAGTCTATCTGATAGTTCTGATTAATTTGCTTATGCTAGACTGGACCTTAAGAATTACAAATGGAGGCACTGCAAATCAGAGGCCACTTTTCTACTGTAAGAACTTCCCCTAAGGTCTGTAGCAACCAGGACCAGGACCCAGATCTTCAAGCACTGGATCATCCTTATTCTCCATGCTCACCTTGAATGCTGAGATCCAAGTGTTGGTCCAATAACAAAAGAAACACGACTTAAAAATGGAAAGGCTCACAGAAGGCTCTAACAGTACAGAAATTACTCTGAGCTGCCACGTGTAGCTGATGTACAGTTGTGCATCAATGATGTAGAGTTGCGAGGGACTCTCCCCTGAGGGACACGGAGGGACCTATCTGCTGTCCGGACCCCTTGGCCGGAGAGGTCTGCTACCTTCCTGGGGCATGCATCTGGGATGTTACGGAGAGGATCCCCAGGCACATCCGTCCCTCTTACTACTACCCCATGCTCCTCATCCATGTGGGCACGAACAACATGGGCAGGAGTAATCCGGACCAGGTCATGTGTGACTACAGGGCTCTGGGGGCTGAGCTCAAGGGACTGGACTCGAGTAGTTTTTTCTTCTGTGCTCCCTGCTGCAGGCCATGGACCCAAGAGGGAAGGCTGTGTGGAAGAAGTAAACAGATGCCTCCAACCAGTGGTGCTACCACGAGGGCTTCAGTTTCTTCGACCACAGCATGCACTTCAGGGAGAGAGGACTTCTGGGACGAGATGACATCCACCTTGAGTGGAGAGGTAAGTCCCTGTTCTCAGCCAGGATGGCTGATCTACTAGACAGTGCTTTAAATTGACTTTGCTGGGGGACGGGGAAACTCCAAGTGAACCATGCCCGGGGACTGGCACACAGGAAAGCTCCCACGTGGAGGACACTAAGATAACTGTTTTTGAAAATGCTAACAGAACGGTTCTCCCACAGCGTCTCAGGAAATCGAGGGTGTCAGTTGGGGGTCTCAGCTGCCTGTACACCAATGCCAGGAGCATAGGGAAGAAGCAGGAGGAGCTACCCCTGCACTTCAACAAGGATGTGGAAAAAACTTGAGAGGGTCCGGAGAAGAGCCACCTGTATGATCAGGGACTTTCAAGACAAGCCATACGAGGAGCGGCTGAGGGACTTCAGCCTACAGAAGACAAAGCTGAGAGGGGACTTGGTAGCAGCTTACCACTACACCAGGGGGGATACATCAAGAACTCAGTGAACTCAATGAACATGGGCCAACAGTGTGGGGATGTGGTCAGGAAGGCCAACCGTACCTTGTCATGCATCCACAGATGCATCTCAAGCAGATCCAAGGAGGTGATCCTCCCTCTCTATGTGGCACT
>NW_017729002.1:25560474-25566083 GCF_001723915.1 Gavialis gangeticus
AATAGGCTACAATCAGACCTAGACAGGTTGCAGGGGTGGGCGGATGAGAACAGGATGGGATTCAACACCGACAAGTGCAAGGTGCTGCACCTGGGGAGGAAGAGCCAGCACCATACCTACAGCATGGGGAACTCCCTTCTCATCAGTGCAGAGGCGGAAAAGGATCTTGGAGTCATCATTGATGCCAAAATGAACATGGGCTGACAGTGTGGGGATGTGGTCAGGAAGGCCAACCGTACCTTGTCATGCATCCACAGATGCATCTCAAGCAGATCCAAGGAGGTGATCCTCCCTCTCTATGTGGCACTGGTCAGGCCGCAGTTGGAGTACTGCGTCCAGTTCTGGGCGCCGCACTTCAGGAGGACAACATGGAGAGGGTCCAGAGCAGGGCCACTCGCATGATCAGGAGGCAGCAGGACAGGCCCTACGAGGAGAGGCTAAGGGACCTGAACCTGTTCAGCCTCCACAGGAGAAAGCTGAGGGGGGATCTAGTTGCTGTATACAAACTAGTCAGGGGGGACCAGCAGGCACTGGGGGAGTCCCTGTTCCCCTGAGCACTACCAGGAGTGACAAGAAATAATGGTCACAAGCTGGCAGAAGGTAGATTCAGACTAGACATCAGGATGTGCTACTTCACTGTCAGGGCAGCTAGGAGCTGGAACCAACTTCCAAGAGAAGTGGTGCTGACTCCTACCCTGGGGGTCTTTAAGAGGAGGCTAGATGAATACCTTGCTGGGGTCATTTGACCCCAGTACTCTTTCCTGCCATGGCAGGGGGTCAGACTTGATGATTTACTCAGGTCCCTTCTGACCCTACCAACTAGGAAACTATAACCCGTGGGGAAGATCAGAAGCAATGGATACAAACTCCTGGAAGCTTATTTCAGGCTCAATTCCAGGAAAAATTCCTTCACAGTCAGGGTGTCCAGACTGTGGAATAAAATCCCTCCAGTGGTGGTGCAGTCATCTGCCCTAAAAATCTTCAAAAGGAGACTGGACAGTCACCTCGCTGGGGACCCCAGTTGTCTTTTCCTGCCTAGTTCAGAGGGACTGGACCCAATGATCTACCAAGTCCCTTCCAGCCCCTAAGAGTCTATGAATCAATCTATGAATCATTTATCACTCAGTTACTGTCTATAATGGAAAAGATTAAGGTTAACCTTTGCACCAGTAGGTATCATTTGCTCTTCTTTAGTGATGTAATCAGTCCACATGTTCCACTGCCCACTGGCCTGCTTGTGAAAATAAAAGTCGTACACACTCCCTGTTAATTGAGAAAGACAATAGAAGAAAACACTGATTAGACAGCAAATATAATACATTACATCATTTTAGCATGTGAAGTTCTGAGCATTTCCTCTTATCATTTTTCACCCCCAGGATTGAAAAGGTTAAATGAAAACATTTTCTTTATATGCCTGTTATATACACAGAATCCAATGCTGAGAGATGGTGAATGCTTTTGTAAATAATAGGAAGGACCCTCCCCTCCTGTTGACTCTTATGGTCAGGAAGTTGCTAGGAGCAGCCTAACTAAGCTCACTGCACATGGCTTTATTGTCCCACCACAAACTAGGACACATGCTGCCCATAGTTAAAGCAGCAGGAAAGGGCTCCCCACTGTGCAGGCCCCAGGCTTGGCAGGCATAATCTCAGCAACAGCGGAAACATCTGCTGGGTACCATATTCTGCCATACACCATTCGGAGGATTTAGCAGGGTTGTAAAGCAATGGAAAGAGCAGCATAAACAAAGTTATGAAACATAACCTCTTTCTGGAAAGATATTGTTTTTGGTGAGCTTCACACTTTTGGGGCGTGGGTTCTCATCATCCATTCCCATTAACAAGTTGCGATAAAAGACATCAAATTTCTTTCTGCTGTCTGCATCGATGGTCCCACCAATTGTCCAAACCAAAGCAAAAAGGAAAAGTCCCTGCAGCCATAAGATAATCTGCTGACTAGACATAGTTTCACCATCCTCAGTATTTGACTGCCTTATTTCATCTGAAAAAGGTACATTCAATTTTGGTTAAATGCTACTAATGATTAAAAATCATAATGCAAAGCCTGCTCATTAAAAACATTCTACACCTAACCCTGAGCACAGGCTTCAGTGGAGCAATACCAACTTATACTGGGTGAAAATCTGGCCGTCTCCTAAGAGTGTAACATATTGTTTTCAATTATAAATGAATGAGTGGGAAAATATCTTGAAGGGTTCTAAATATTTTATTAGGATGCTAGCAAACAGTAAGCTGAACATATGGGCTACACCAAGAGGACCTTATTCAGGTTTGTAAAGCACTAAGATCCTGAGATGAGAGGTGCTACATAAGTGTTATTACCATCGATAAACAAAGATCTGGACCATGTGATCCAACCATCCCTCTTCATGCTGGAGGAAGGCCTCAGGCATTTATTCACATCAGATGGCCTGGATTTTCTATTATTGCAACACATCAGAAAAAAAGAAATATGAAAATGAGGTATTAAATGATACTTACCAAGCAGACAGGTATAGAGTCTCATCATGCTATAGGTTAGATGAATAGAGGATGTCTGTACTAAGACTTTGCACTGAAGGCGAATAAACTCCAAGCAAGGCTGAACTAGCCACATAAACATGTCATTGACCTGTAAACAGAAAAGGAGATTGTTTTAAAGCAGTGTAGTTGTCCAAATACATATACTCGCTAGGGCTGTGTAAAATGGCTATGCCTCATTTTGATTTCGGATTCAGCCGTTTCAGAGGACAATGATTCGTTTTGGTGTTTCAGATCACTGCTCCGTTTTAATTCGGACGAATTTGTTGCGCAGTTTCAACGCTGTTTTGGAGATTCAGATTGACTGGGGAGAGGCAGGCACAGCCGGGTGGCTACAGGTTCTCCTGTGGCTCCTCCAGCTGTGCCTGCCTCTGCCCAGGTGGGGAGAGCTGCGGGAATGCCCCCATGGCTGTCCTGCCCGTCCCCATCCTCTGCCCAGCCCCAACCTAGTCCTAGCACTTTAAAAAAAAAAAAAAAAAAAGCTCTGTACTCATCAGATGCAGAAACAGCAATTGGGGCCTCTGGGCACTCATGGCAGAGCACCCCTCCGTGCAGCACAAGGCAGCAGGGGGCAGCGAAGATCGCCTCCCTCCCCCCAGCCTAGCACCGGAGCAGCAGCTGCTCCATGGTGTGGGTACAGCACGGCTTGGCAGCATGCTGGGAGCTGGGGCTGCTGCGAGTGACTGCTGGAGCTGCCCCAGCTCCCAGACACCCTGCCAAGCTGCACTGCACCCATGTCATGGGGCAGCTGCCACACAGCTGTCAGGCAGAGGGGCAGGGCAGGGCAGGGCTGGGCAGGGGGGGAGGAGAGGTGATAGGGAACAGGGGCTGTGCAGGGGGGCTCTGCCAGGACGCCCCAGATCCCCCACAGCCCTTGCTACAGCCAGTGAGTGGGGGCTTTTTTTCTTTTTTTTTAAGGTGTCGGGAGGCTGGGCCAGGTGGGGGATATGGCCAGGCAGGGCAGCCATGGGGGCTTTTCCCACGGCTCCCCCAGCTATACTTGGCACATGCTGTGCCGAGCAGACTCAGGTGCTGGCCCCAGCCAGCAGTGGCAGCCTGCTGTCATCTTGCACACAGATCCAGGAGCCTGTGGCCCCCAGAAGGGCTGCAGGGCTGTGCCAGACTCTTCCCAGGAGATGCAGGACCCTGGATCGGTGCGCAGGATGACAGCAGGCTGCCACCCCTCCCCAAGAGCACTGGATTGGAAGGGACCTCAGGGACAGCTTGCAGACACTGGCCAGCTCCAGATGTCAATATCAGAGCAGTCCTTGTGCCCCCCTTCCCCCTCCCTCTTCTTAGTTTCTGTTTCCCTGCAAGCCCAGCTCCAAAACATCTGAAACACTTCTGAAACATTTTGGATGGTTTCATTTAGTTTTGGAGATGTTTCAGAGCCTTCTGTTTAATTTTGGATTCGGTGTTTCGGGCACCAAAATGGGCTGAAACACCTCCAAAATTAAATGGCTGCCGAATTTCATACTACCCAGATCTGCTGACTGGGGCAGGAGGAAGTTAGCTATGGTCCAACCTCTTTCCTGTCCTTCACATGAGAAAAATGTTGCTCCTGAACCAAGTGAAAATATCAGCAGAATCTTAAGGATCACATTATCTACCCACCCACTAATACTGGATTCCTTGAACTTGAATTTTCTATTGAAGTTTTAACTTGTTTTTATTCAAGTTTTATTGTTGCTTCACTTACAACTAGAAAACCAACAGTGGGATGTAATGGGGTCCAACCTCGGACAGGCAGGGGTGCAGCTCCAGTTTCAGCCCCAAGCCCTGGGCCAAAGCCAAAGCTAAGTTGCCATCTGCCCTGGACCAGTATTTGAATCCAAGATGAGGCTTTTTTGCCCCACACTGATTGGGAGAAAAAAAAACTTATCTTGGATTCAAGTAAATAAGGTAACTATATTTATGCTACAGTTTTCAGTCCCTACCAAAATACTTCTAAATGCAGAACTGGATATTATTAAAACAGGAGAAGTGCAATATTGCTAATTTAGTCTCATCCCTTATTTCAGAACAGTGTTTAGAAATCCTCACAACACGAGTAGTCCTTATATTCACGTGAATGATCCTACTCAACCTGGCAAATGTTTGCAGGACCAGGTACTTGATGAAGATAATATTATGATGGGCATTCCTTACAAGCACTAAACACATGAGAGGCCCATACAGCACATTTCTAATGCATACTTTTCCCCACAATTTTTTTCAGGGACCCATCGTATTTGCAGTTCTCAGGCCCATTACTAAGTCCCTGTAAGGCAATGGGTAGTTTCCAAAAACTAACTGCTGAGAAGCATGCAATTGATATAGGGGTCCTTGGATTCAGTGGGACAGTAAAATAAAAGAAGAAATTGAAGCTCATACCAGTTCTCTATGTTCCTGTTGCAGGTCTGGGGGTAGTGTGTTCATGTAGGAATCCTTCAAAGGCTTCCAGCCTAGCTGCTGAGGATCCATATAGATCATCCCACACCTAGGAAGAATAAGTAGTTACGATGCAGAAATGTATTTGCAATGCATATTCAAATTTGGGTCTGTTGCATGGGATAGGTCAGCATTGGCTGCTTCCACATTACCTGCTGACAGTTGCTGGTGATGCCTCCTCTAAATCGGCTGGCTCAAAAATTAAACTCATTTTGGAATTCATCTGAATTATTTCACCACTCATTAAACACAGCTAGAAGGAAAACATCCCATGAATATGGGTTAATCATGTTATAGCTGAGCATTCATTTATACTCATGTCTGTCACAAGTTCAACTGTTGCACTTAATGCGAATTTGCATTCATTTATGTTTTCCCAGCATGTGATATTTATAGACCCTGTCTTAGCTCTTCCATTTGCTACTGCTACTAGTCACAAAGAAAAAGAGAATGCTGCAGTGTTATCTGTCTCTGGTTTGCTAATACTTTTTCAGCAGCTAAAGATCATGATTATTTTGTAAATAAATGAATTTCAATTCCAACTGGAGAGATACATTCATGTATTTTATTTTACTTAGAAGAGCTGTATAACGACAGGCAATAAACAACCTCACTTCAGTAAATTAGAGGATTCCT
>NW_017729002.1:25571083-25572113 GCF_001723915.1 Gavialis gangeticus
TGTATTTTATTTTACTTAGAAGAGCTGTATAACGACAGGCAATAAACAACCTCACTTCAGTAAATTAGAGGATTCCTACACATAAAACTGGCAACAGTGATGGTTACCTTCTTGTTATCATCTAGCACAGTGTTCATGTTCTCTATCCAAACTGCATCCACTGGGCCATCAAATATAATCCACTTGCGTTCATCAGAGGTTGAAGATGCTTGTTCTCTGAAGGCATTTGCAAGGACTCCATCTGTCCACTCATGGCTCACGGGGTCAAAACACCCATAGAGTTGTCCCATAGTAATAGCTTTGGGGTTAATAATTTTGTACTCAACAGCAAATTCATCCATGGATTTATCTGAGTACAAATTAAAAAAAAAGTTGACTTGAATAGCTAAAGAGAAAGCAAAAGGGCTTTAAAATTAGGTTTAGCAAATGAAGTATAGAAATGGAGCATCCCTGATAGCCCCACTGTAACTGTCAAAGACAAAAGGACATGATGGCTGGAAGGTAGCCAGCAGTGAGTAGCAACCTTTTTACTCAAACTTAGAGCATGTTCTCACACAAGGCAGGAGCAAGTTACTGTATGCAAAAGCACAAGGTAAAACATAATGAGCAGAGAAAAAGAGCAACAAACCTGTTCTTGCACTTCTAACAGCCCAGAATCTTTCTTTGGGAGTGGGTCAATTGGGCAGAAAGGTGCAATTTTTGTTCCATCATTTATCAGATAGATGCTATGCTCCAAGTAAATGATTTGATGAGACTACTCCTACCAGTTTTGCAGGACCATTAGGTATGAATATACTGCTTAATAAAAAGTCTGACCAACTTTATTGGTTTCAGACATCGGTGGGTTTCTAATCCTATCCCTGGTTATCCAAACTCTCTCCTATTCTTCAGCCAGGTAAGAACAAAAATAACAACCTGAACTTACATTTGTTAAACAGCATCACTGGTCATAGAATTAATAGCTTTTTATGAGGGAACCTGGAGACAAGATTTCTATTTTTACCTGCATATAAATCACCAAGAGCTCCTG
>NW_017729002.1:25577113-25579532 GCF_001723915.1 Gavialis gangeticus
AGACCTTGTTATCCCTTGGGGAGCCCTGGTGAACAACTGTTCTCCCAGATCCCCCCTCAGCCTTCTCTTTTGAAGGCTGAACAGGTTCAGGTCCCACAGCCTTTCCACCCATAGCATCACCAACAATCATGTATCCATGGCGCACCAGCATCATCTCATAAATCTGCATCAGTGACAAAAGGTTTATATGTTAATTTAACATATACAGAACAGAACGCAATATGAGTAAAACTACATGACTCTACTGCATTCTTGTACTATTGTGTAGGGACAACAGAATTGTCAATCCAGGCACATCCAGCTGCATCCTTGCTCTTAATCACAGCCAGACAGACAGACCAGCAGCTATGTGGGAACAGCTGCATGCAAGAAGTGATATGACAGCATTCATCACTAAGTAGAGAGAAGCATGTAATAGTCTAGGGCAACTTTATCCAGATTGAAGTTGTTTACACCAAGGTAGGACTTTACATCATTTGTTCACTTCTATAAAGGGTGATTATATCCAGTCCACTTGTTTAGGTGTCCCATGTCCAAGCTCTCAGTACATAAATGACACCAATTTAGGCCTTGTCTGCAGTAGAAACTAGCACTGGGTGAGCTTCTATTTATTCTTAAACTGCTTGGTTACCCTAGTACCATCCACTGTGAAGACATTCTCATCGCAATTTAAGAGTTGCCTTTTCCTATCTTTTAAACCAATTCCTAATCAGCTCAAGCTGTGCCCAAATAAGACTAGAGTAAACCCAAGGAAGAGCATCCACCCAGCCTTTTGCACCTGTTTAACTAACTCAGCTAAACCAGGGAAAGTCTCATGTGGACAAGAACTGAGGTTTAGTCAGTTTCCACCAACCTGATACTTACTTATCCACCTGTCAGTTTTGCCACTTTCATATCACCCTGCTTTAGAGCGCTAAGTGTACAATGCTGTAGCTCACTGGGCTGCATTGGTAGGTGTGTTGCCAGTAGATCAAGGGAAGTGATTATTCCCCTCTATTCAGCACTGGTGAGGCCACATCTGGAGAACTGTGTTCAGTTTCGGGCCCCCCACTACAGAAAGGATGTGGACACACTGGAGAGAGTCCAGTGGAGGGCAACAAAAATGGTGAGGGGGCTGGGGGACACGACTTATGGGGAAAGACTGAGGGAACTGGGCTTATTTAGTCTAGAAGAGGAGACAGAGTGGGATTTAATAGCAGTCTTAAACTACCTGATGGGGGGCTACAAAGAGGATGGAGCTAGACTGTTCTCAGTGGTGGCAGATGACAGAACGAGGAGAAAAGGTCTCAAGTTGCAGCAAGGGAAGTTTAGGTTAGATATTAGGAAGAATTTTCTCACTAGGAGGGTAGTAAAGCATTGGAACAGGTTACCCAGATAGGTGGAAGAACCTCCAACCTTAGAGGTTTTAAAAACCCAGCTAGACAAAGCTTTGGCTGGGATGATCTAGTTGGGGATGGTCCTGCTTTGAGCAAGGGGTTGGACTAGATGACCTCCTGAGGTCCCTTCCAACCCTAATGTTCTGTGATTATATTAAACTAGGCAGAGTGAGTAAAAGACAATACCTCTGAGTGCTGGTAATAATACCACCTAGATCTCAAAACATTTTACATCAGAGGTCAACAACCTTATTAACATTTTAAAGACAGGGAAACTAAAGCAAAATTAGATTAACTGACTTGCCCAAGATCACTCAAAAGGTTAGACAGTCGTTTAAGTCCCAGTGCAGTGCTTTCTCCAATAGGCTACGCTGTCTCCCTTAGTAAGAGATAGAATCTCACTGTCTGGCCCAAGTTATATGGGTTAGGCTAGACTGCAAAGTCTAGTACCCTTGCCACATGACCAGAAGCCTGACTAATTGCAATACTTACTGTTATCAGGATAGGTCTTTCCCTTCAGTGTTGTTACCTCCCGGGTTTTTTTTTTCATTTTGTAAGGTCAAGCTTTCTGTAACACCCTGTTAGCTAACAATTTAGGCACAAATAAGGCACTGAGACATGTGCTTTAAAGATATATGTACAAAATAATCTACTTTGAGATGGTAATACTTAAAAAAAAATACCTGAATAATTTTTCCAATAAACCAAGGAACTGGTTGAAGATTCATTTTTTTAATATTTTCATTCAGTGCCTGGACAAACAGCTCATAGTCTGATTTAGGAAGAACCACTCCAGGAAAGAGGTCAGATATGATACCCTGGTAAGAAAAAAAATAAACACAGAACTTCATTATAGAATAGCTTAATACAAATGAATGGCTAGAGCATAAAGTCAGATAAAAAGAATACTGATCATACAGGAAATTCAACTTTAAGGGGGAATGTTTTCAGCTGGACTGAGCTAACTCATGGGCAGGGATCCTGGTTTTCCGTTCCCCATGGAAAAACAGAGAAAACCATGGATTTCCCCTTTTTATCAGAGA
>NW_017729002.1:25579750-25580170 GCF_001723915.1 Gavialis gangeticus
CTCTTTGCTCCTGAAGCCTGAGGTAAGTGGGGCTTGCAGGGGGCTGGGGGGCCTTCTGGCAGGGCTGGGGGGTTGCGGGTCATGACTGGGGGAAGCCAGGAGCTGGGCCCACCCCCACCCAAGCAGGCAGAGCAGTGGCAGAGCCGGTCCATGCTGCTTCTGCTGCAGCTACCTGTTGTTGGGGGCAGGGAGCTGCAGCCTTGGGTCCCTGGCCCCACAGCCCTGGCAGCTGGGGGCTCCCTCTGGCAGGGCCAGGGGGCAGGGGCTGTAGGTGGTGGCAAGAGTCACAAGTAGGGCAGGTGGCTGTCGTGGGGGCAATGAGGGGAACCAGCAGGGCTGGGGGCCAGGCTGCAGGGGGCTTTTAATTTTAACAATGGATTTTGGGGGTTTTAATCAGAGAATTTGCGATTTTTTGTCAGA
>NW_017729002.1:25585170-25587226 GCF_001723915.1 Gavialis gangeticus
GTGGCTGTCGTGGGGGCAATGAGGGGAACCAGCAGGGCTGGGGGCCAGGCTGCAGGGGGCTTTTAATTTTAACAATGGATTTTGGGGGTTTTAATCAGAGAATTTGCGATTTTTTGTCAGAGAATTTGTGATTTTTTAAATCAGAGAAAACCAGGATCCCTGCTCATAGGCACAAACTGCAGTCACAAATTTGAACCCAAAGATGAGCAAATCTTAGTACTTGCACCTATAAATGACTCATATATGTCCACAATCAAATAGTGGAGAATGTAAGCTATACAGCAGACATACATGAATTAGTGTCATACACAGACACAAATTGCATCTGCCAAAGTAGTTCAACACAAAATTTGGCCTTGAATTCACTGGAGGGGCAAGGGAAGAGATCAAATGATTTAATGGGAAGATATGGTTCTTTTCTTTCACAGCAGTGACTTTGTGGGTAGGTATCGTGTGTATTCCAGATTTTAGGTCCTTATAATGAATACTGATGGTCCAGAGCTCAAAATATTTGTTACCCTCCTCTCAAGAAGCAGCAGAGTAGAACCAATTTCACTTTGCCTTAACAGGTCATTTTTATTGGTTTTGATTTAACTTGCTGACCTTGTTTACAACACCAAGCCAAGATACAAAATTTACAAAGAATAGTTTCCATTCAGAGGAATTGATGGAGTTTCTATATGAAGTGCCATTAACATGATACCTTGCAACATTTCACAAGGTAACTTAAAAGTCATTGCTATAAGCCTGTTTTTAAAAATTAAATTAGGAGCCAAGTCATGCCCTCAGTTAGATTATTTCTCTGATTGTAGTATGATATTATCAATACGAATACGGACACAGTTTGGGCTGAATTGGTTTAAATCAAGGTAATGGTCTGGCTTGGTTTATCGTGGTCATCCATTTGTCTATCTATCTAAGCTCATAAAGCAGTAGTCAAAGCTATAGTGTTTAAATGCATCCACTTGATACCATACCTGAAAAAGAGGCACATCCTGTGCCAAAAATTTAGCTAAGTTCACATCCAGCAAAGCACGAAGTAATAAGACACTTTCATTTTCTTCTGGGTACTTTAGTTTTAAGTTTCCAGCTGCTGTCAGGACAGATTTAACAGCACGCATTCCATAGTCATAGTGATGCTGAGATGACAGTTGCTCAGAGCAAAGACGGTAGGTGGCAACAATTTTTTGGGCAAGGCTGTGGATATTTAAATATCACATGTGAAATGCAAATATCATGGCTAATATGTAAATTATTTAGATGCCTCAAATCCAGATGCTCAAATGAATGGTACAATGCCAGTTCACACAAGATTACCTAAATACATATGGAATTCAAAGTAGTATAGTCAAGCCCATGAGATGCCATGGGCTGGCTAATCCTTATTGTCAGTCAGCAGGACTAATTAGCCCCAACATTTCACAGACATGGCTACACTGCTTCTGGTCAGGAAGCAATGTGTACAGAGCAGCACAGTGTGTTTGAGGGTATAGGTATTAGGTACAATAAGTGTTCAGTCTAGACATATCCAGAAATACATAGGAAGCTTTGAGTTTTTATAGCAAGGGAGTTTATCCTGGAATCAGCTTAAATTAGAAGAAGCAAGCTGTACTGGGAAGACTCCAGGAGCTGCAAAGATGGATCTTGGACCACAACAGAGCCTGACCGCAGAAAAAGAACGCCCTGGAGATGTAAGGAAAATGGGGCAGGGAAGTGGATGTTAGATTTATTATTTTTGCCTGGATTTCTGCGTTTCTCATGCTCTTAATAGCAATGTCAGAACCCTTCTCAAATGCCTATCTGTATGCATGTTGTATTCATTTGCTTACACCTAACTCATGCCCCTAAAGAGTTCATCTGTTATGCACACGGCTGGAGTTCTGGGAGCCAGTGGGTGCGACTACACAAGATGCTTTACTAGGCATTAGACTAATCTAATGCACAGTACAGCATCACCATTTATATAGGTGAATCAATTACTGTGCATTAACTTAGTCTAATGTGTCATTTGTTAGTACCAATACATACAGGTACTAGAAAAACAGCACATTGGGAA
>NW_017729002.1:25592226-25598971 GCF_001723915.1 Gavialis gangeticus
TCAAATGAATGGTACAATGCCAGTTCACACAAGATTACCTAAATACATATGGAATTCAAAGTAGTATAGTCAAGCCCATGAGATGCCATGGGCTGGCTAATCCTTATTGTCAGTCAGCAGGACTAATTAGCCCCAACATTTCACAGACATGGCTACACTGCTTCTGGTCAGGAAGCAATGTGTACAGAGCAGCACAGTGTGTTTGAGGGTATAGGTATTAGGTACAATAAGTGTTCAGTCTAGACATATCCAGAAATACATAGGAAGCTTTGAGTTTTTATAGCAAGGGAGTTTATCCTGGAATCAGCTTAAATTAGAAGAAGCAAGCTGTACTGGGAAGACTCCAGGAGCTGCAAAGATGGATCTTGGACCACAACAGAGCCTGACCGCAGAAAAAGAACGCCCTGGAGATGTAAGGAAAATGGGGCAGGGAAGTGGATGTTAGATTTATTATTTTTGCCTGGATTTCTGCGTTTCTCATGCTCTTAATAGCAATGTCAGAACCCTTCTCAAATGCCTATCTGTATGCATGTTGTATTCATTTGCTTACACCTAACTCATGCCCCTAAAGAGTTCATCTGTTATGCACACGGCTGGAGTTCTGGGAGCCAGTGGGTGCGACTACACAAGATGCTTTACTAGGCATTAGACTAATCTAATGCACAGTACAGCATCACCATTTATATAGGTGAATCAATTACTGTGCATTAACTTAGTCTAATGTGTCATTTGTTAGTACCAATACATACAGGTACTAGAAAAACAGCACATTGGGAAAAACTAGGAGTAATGGTCACAGTCTGGACACCCTAGTTGTGACATAGTTTTTCCTAATGCTAAGCCTGAAATGAGCCTGAAGCGATCTTCCAGGAGTTTGTGACCATTACTTCTAGTTTTCCCCAAGGGTGCCCTGGTGAACAGTTGTTCACTGAGCCCTAGATGTATGCTTCTGATGTAGTGGTAAGCTGCTACCAAGTCCCCTCTCAGCCTTCTCTTTTTCAGGCCGAAGAGTCCCAGGTCCCTCAGCCTTTCCTCGTATGGCTTGCCTTGCAAGTTTCTGATCATACAAGTGGCCCTTCTCTGGTCTCAAGATTTACCACATCCTTGTTAAGGTGCAGAGCCCAGAACTGGATACAGTACTCCAGCTGTGATCTCACCAGTGCTGAGTAGAGCCGAGTAGAGCAGGAGAAACACTTCTTTGCAATGGTTTTGCTAGAGATCGATCAATTGATGCATGCCAGCGTATTGCTGGCCCTGCTGGCTACAGCATCACACTGCTGGCTCACGTTCATACTGTGGTCAATTATTACCCTCAGGTCTTGGTGACAAGTGATGGGGGATCTTCAGTCCTGCTGCCTGATGAGAGGCAGCAGTTGCACAAACACCCATGACACGAGTTTTGCCTGTGAGCAGCTAGGGGTGCAGGGCCCCAGAACCCCCTCGCACCTATCTCCTTGACAGCTGGCAGGCTTTGTGGCCACAGCAGGGCCTAGCAGCCAGGCCAGCAGTAGCTCCCCCGCCCCAAGACAGACAGTTGCACAAGCACCCACGACACACGTTTTGTCTGCCTGTGGCCAGAGGTGCAGGGTGCCAAAACCCAGAATCCCTCCACCTATCTCCTTAACAGCTGGCAGGCTTTGTGGCCTCAGCAGGGGCTAGCAGGCCTGCAGCTTTCACCCTGCTAAGACTTAACATAAACAGTGTCACCCATGTCACGACTTTTGCTTGTCCGCAGCTTGAGGTGAAGTTTCCCCAAACCCCTGCACCAATCTCCTTGAAACTTGGCAGGCTTCATGGCCTCAGCAAGGGCTAGCAAGCCTGCAGTTTTAACCCTGCTGTGGCTTAACACATGCATGTGACATGAGCTTTGCTATCAAGATTTTGGGGTGCAGTTTCCCCAAACCCCCTGCACCTATCTCCTTGAAACTTAGCAGGCTTTGTGGCCTCCACAGGGACTAGCACGCCTGCAGTTTTGACCCCACTGTGTCTTAACACATACATGTGACACAAGTTTTGCTTTTAGGATTTTGGGGTGCAGTTTCTCTGAATCCCCTGCACCTATCACCTTGAAACTTGGCAGGATTTGTTGCCTCCGAAGGGGCTACCATTCCTGCAAGTTTCATCCAAATCTGACCAGAAATGACAAAGTTATAGCCTGTTTCAACCTTCCCCATTATATCCTATGGGTGAAACGTTGAAACAGGGTCGAAATGGCAAAACGTTTCGACAGAACAAAACGGAACAGCAGTTTCAACTCAAAACAAAAGTTGAAACGAAACACTGTTCTGTCAAAACACTGGTCAAAATGGAACGCTTCCGTTTCACACAGCCTCATTGGAAATATTGTTTCCCTATTTATATACCATTGCTGTACATAAAACTTTATTTTCACTCCTATGCCAAGTACTATTGGACAATCTGTGTACCACATACAGAAGTTTAAATAAGCCTTAAATAACATGTAGTCCTTGTGCTAGCTCTGTGCTCAGAAGTGCATCTCACTCACAGCAGCAAACGCTAGCAACAGACATTGCATCTGTTCCTGAACAAGCTATGCTGGTGTTTGTCCCAGAATAGGTAAATTGCAGGACTGGCATGTACAGCCTTCTAACAAACACTTCTAAATAGTGTTTAGTGAGTAGCTGAATGCATTGCTGCTTCTCTGCCATTGATCCAATGATGCAATCCCAGGATAACCATTCTGGTGCACTTCACATTGCCCCCAGACAAGCTGCTAGTACTTTATATCCTGCAAACTATTTAGGGTTTGTTTAGGGACAGTGGACGTGGATGTCTGAACAACCATACTTTGCCCTGGGGAAAATAGTTTCTTCAAAGACAAAAGTGACATCTGTTCACAGCCAAAGATTTATAACAGGTAACACTGCACTTGTCATGTGTTTTTGTTGTTGTACAAAGTATGATCAGAGTCATGTGGATTAGAGTCATGTGGCTTGTTCTTTGCAGAAGTATCAGAATGGATTATCAAAAAATGTACCTTAAATAAAGCGTTTTCAAAACAACTCAACTGAATTTTGCTACCTGATTTTCACTGATATTAATACTTGCCTGGGAAAAGAGTTCAAAAATTTAGTCCGAGGGATTTGTACAAACATCACCACCCACTCACAGTTGGGAAGCATTTTTGCAAGTGGAAATTCCAACCTGACTTACCTTCTAGAGTCCAAAAATCCCATTGAATAAAGTGAAATTTCACCAATCAAAGCATAATCTGGAACCATCATAGCAACTGTTCGGAACAATGCCTATGAGAAAAAATATAATTTTAAAAAAGTAGACCAGACATTAAGGCAGTTACTTCTATTAGTTTATAGGCACAGTAGTCCTCTGTAAGTTCAAAGCGTTTTGTCATTTGCTTTCCATACAAAACACTGGAGTCAGTTCGAAGATCACAAGACTGCAACATTGCTGCTGTTATGTATTATGATGGTGCTATCAAGAGACTCTGTCTGCAATGGGGGGAACTTTCCATGGTAGCAGCCAAGTGCCATGTGACAGCTACAGCACTGGAGTCCCAGCAACACCATGGGAAGAAGCCTGATACCACAGGCACTTGGCTGCCACCACAGGAACAAGCCACAGTACTGCTGAGGCTTCAACACTGCAGGCCTTGGTCTTGCCCAGGTGCTTGGCTGCAACCAAAGGAAAATCCCCCCATTGCAGCCAGAGTCAGGACAAAAGTCTTCACGCTGGATGACCCAGCTCTGTGGGCCAGATCTAGCCTAGTGTCCATATGCTTGACATCCCCACTGTAAACCCTAAAGTGAACTCTTCTTACTCATGTTAGTGCTCCTATCGACAACAGCAGAACTAAGCACAAGAGAAGGGGTTCCTGTGTAAATTAGAAGAAATTCCACTAAAGTTAACAGAGTTAAACCAGCATAATACTGGTAGAAGCAAGATCAGACTCGGATCTATTGTCCATATTTTCCGGGCAACACTAAACATATTATTATAACATAACAAATAGTGCATCAAAATAAGAACACTTTAATAGCACTGCATCGTTATGTTACATGGTTACTTTTCCACTATCTTTACTATGTTAGAATAAAAGCTGCAAATTCTGCTCCATTTTCACAAGAAATCAAAACACCAGATTAACCTTTAGATTATCAGGAAGCTCTGCCCGTCCTGCATACCCAGGATTCATAGTGATGAAGACAGCACAGGTTGGATTAAGGGACAATTCTGTGCCTTCAAAGATGAAGGTCTTCAATTTCCGAATAATAGCCTGTTGTATGCTGAGGATCTGTTGTGCCACGACAGACAAGACTTCAACCTGATGATAGGAAAAAAGATTTAAAAACCTCCAACTTTTCACACCTGTAGCCAACATAAAAGCAGAATTTATTGGGGAAAAAAGATTTTTTTATAACTTAATGGCTTTATGATTGCCTAAAGATAGAAATCAGCCTGTACCTGGACCTATCAGAATTAAATGATTTTAGAAAATTACTATGCTTGCTTTTAACCTTGGTAGGGAAACTAACTAAAATAGTCTACATAGTCAAAACATAAAGGTGACAGAACAAACTGCAGAACACTAGAATACAGGTTATGGATGATATTTTCCAAAGTATCAACATTCTGCTTTCAAGGAAGTTGATTGTAGAACTCATATAGAATTCTATGAAAGAATAGTTAGGACAGTGCTGAATGCATTTAAAAATCCCATGTCATTAAAGTAAGAATAATTGAGAACTGTCCTTAAAATTAAAAACAAGGGATTCAAGTTTTCACAAAGAAATACATATAAATGTGCACATGCTATACAACAGGTGTGCATGCATTTTAATGCACGTAACCTGAGCCTAAATTGCAAACTATCCTAAAAACAGGAAACTACATTCATATCTAACTCTGAAGCTACGTTTTCAATTTGTAATTGCTGTTTTAACTAACTCAACTAAAAAGTTACCTCAATCCTGTTGAACTCATCAAAGCAGGCCCAAGCTCCAGACTGTGCCAGTCCCTTAAAGAACTTACCCATGGCTTTATAATCAAGACCATCAGAGCAGTTAAAAACAACACACTGCAAGAAAGAAAGAAATACATGCACACAACACCATTTAGTGTTAAGGTAAAATTCATTACAGAATTCCAGGCTTGTGTAAACACAGCTGGGTGACTACTGCCAAGATAACTAGTCAAGTAGGAGGACATACAACAGAGGCAGGCAAAATATGGCCCGTGAGCCGGATCCAGCCCACCAGGTAATTTTATCCGGGCCCTGGGCAGGTGCCTACCAACTCATTGTATCCAGCCTGCCCCTGCTGTACTTGCATGGAGCCAAGCCGCACTCACTCCCACGACAACAGCCTGCACTGCACACTCACCCACAGGACAGCTCTGACCCCAGCCCCGCAGGTAGGGAAGCAGTGGTGGAGGGCAGGGGATGGCAGCAGTGGGTCAGGTGCAGGAAGGAAGGGAAGTGGCGGCAGTGAGAGGCGGGGCAAAAGTGGTGGTGGGCAAGGGCATGGAAATGGTGGTGGCAGGCAGGTGGGGAAAGTGGTAGCAGCAGTGGTAGGGGATGGGGGGGAAAATGGCAGCAAGCAGGCAGGCAGGACGGAAGGAAGTGGTGGCAGGTAGAAGTGAAGCAGCAGCTGGGCAGGAGTGCGGGGCCCACACTGGTGCCCAGGGGCTGTTGGGAGCTCAGAGGAAGGAGTGTGGAGCCCAGGCTGGCGGGGGTGCAGGGTCCAGCTGGCTCCCTGCGGGGCTCACTAGGGCTCACATACAGTGCCTGTGTTCTCCACCTGAGCCATGCACCTCCAAGGGGAGTCCCGCATGATGAAGCTGATGGCCCAGCCCCACTCAGTGCCACGTGCAGGTCATGTGGAACAGCAGGGAGCTTCACGCTATGGAGCTGGTTCTGCCTCTCTTTCTGTCACCCCAGCTGAGCCCCATAACCTGCACTGCAGGCTTCATCATGCAGGACTCCCCACCAGCAGCACGGGGCATGGGCAGAAAACCCGGGAACTGCATATGAGCCCTGTGCAATGGAGCCAGCAGCTTGGCCACATCCAGTCCTGGGGCTCACCAGAACCACGCACCACAAGGAGGCTCCGCCTGCTGCAGGCCATGAGTGCCCCGATGGCCCGCTGCCTGCTGGTGCCACTGGCGGCAGGGGCTGTGCTCAATGGCAAGGGGGCGTGTGAAGAAAGCGTGTTTGTAGGGGGGACACACATACACACACCCCACCATACACATGCACCCACCTCTCCCACACACACCTCATACCCCCTAGTCACACCCTGCCACACACCCTCCCCCTCCACATACCCCAGAACCCCCATATATCCACAGCTCCCACAAACCCCAAACCCACACATCCCTACAAGCAACCCCCTACAAACTCCACACACACCACAGCTCCCCAGAAACCCTATACTGACCCACCCACACCACCACAAGCCCTACATACACCCACACCCTGCATACACACACACCCACACACACAGCCCCCCACAAACCGCATACCCACCCACCCATACCCCCTCCACAATATAAAAAGGTAAGACTTCATTTTGAGCTATTATGCAATCACCTCTATATACACTATGCAAGCACACACAAATCAGGACAAAATTGGTTTTTTAAAATAAAATTAAAATACATCATAGTAGATGTTTGATTTTTAGTATATATATTTTTTCTGGTTCAAGATGCTCCCCACCCCACAAAAAAGAAGCACTTCCAGGGGCAAGGGGAGGGACTTCTGGTG
>NW_017729002.1:25598992-25611669 GCF_001723915.1 Gavialis gangeticus
CCAAGATGGCAACCAGGCGACAGGGCACCTGTCAAGGGGTGGGGCTACCCTCGTGGCCCTCAACAGCTCATCAAAACTTATTAAGGAGCCCTCCAGCTGAAATAACTGCCCACCCCTGCCACACATACACACACTAAATGCAATATTTCCTTTAGCAATCTCAGTGGAAGGGCAAATTGAACAATGCCAGTTTGAGAAAGGAACTTCCAAGAATATTTGCATTTCCAAGTACAAACAATGTAATGCAACATTTAATTTGTTTTAGTACCTGTTTAGCTAGTGCTTTTGCAAGATCTTTTGTTGTCTCTGTTTTGCCAGTCCCTGCAGGTCCTTCTGGAGCACCACCAAGATTTAATTTCAAAGCACCCATTAATGTTCTACAGAAGGAAGTAGAAACAACAATCACAGAATCATCAAAACACAAAAAGAATATACAATTATAGACAGTCATTAGTAGTTCTTAAAACTGTTGGCTAGATTTTCAGCAAATATAAATTAATACTGCTTCATAGATTTCACAGGCACTTGCTGATGATTTGCTGCTCCATTATTACCAGGAGACCTTTTATTTGACTAGCTTGCCATCCAAACCTAGCCTCAGCATTGACTTACGGGGCCAGAAGCTATTAAAAATATATCAAATACATCAAAAATAAAGATTCAAATCCAGACCTAAATGAACCTTTTAAAACATAATTTACTCCTTAAGCAGATGACACCAATATGTGAGGCAAGACAGTTGGTAAAAGCCAAACCTTTTAACCTCAAGTGGCACCCACAATGTCAGGTATGGGAACCTGACACCTGAAACTGAATTTAGCTTGATAAATAAACAACACTCTGACTCTACGTCTCAAGCAAGGTTTGGTGATGCAGTCGAACCCCACTTTAATTCTTGCTCCACTCAAAGTCCAAAATAAATTGCTTACCAGTAACAGATGCATTTCTGTTCAGGCAGAACTCAGAGAGTCAGGTGATTTCATGGTTCCTTATTATCTACTTGATCCCCACTAATCCCTTCACTTCGTATGTGTTAACAACCCTTGTTCTTTCATTAATCAAGCTACCCTTTCTGTTACAATTATCCTGTTTGTTACCTACTCCTGGTAATGTTTCTCTGCTCACCGGCAGCATGTCCAATAAACTTGTGCCCTATGGACCTGTACTGGGTGGTTTTTTTCCTAGGGGATTCAAACCCAAAACAAATAAGAGAGACAGGGAGAGGAGGGGCAGGGCTGAAGGCAGGTTGAGCTGTGTGGTAAGACAGCAGTCAGAGGCAGGAGGGAACTGCAAAGGTGAAGTGAAAAGGTAAGTTACTGTAGTGATGCTTTCCTGGATTATTCATTGCAGCAGATGACAAAGGCTGAACCAGTGGCACAACCAAAGCAGAACAGGGTGCAGGTGGATCCAGAGGGGCTGGTCACTCTGGGTAGGGGTGCTGTAAGTGGCTGGAACAAATGCTCCTTCAGCCTTAAATGTGTGGGTTGAAGACACTCATCCGCAGGAACTTGTTTTCCCCCCAAGAACCAAAACTGCCCCTCACCTGCACTGTTTGGTCCTCCCAGGATTCCTTCCCCCTCCCCCTAGCAAGGCATTCACTATGGGTTCTGGGCAAGGGAAGAGGTTGGGGTGTTATGAGTATGTGGGGGGCATATGGGGTTTTCATCTGAGCAGAGTGGTGAGAATCATGGGGGTGAATGGGATGTAAGGCCAGTTGGGAACAAGAGTAATTGTAGGTGAGGAGGTCCCAGAGGCTGAGAGGCTGCAGTGAAATCTGGGTGCTTAGAGGGGGCCAGGGGGATGGTGAGAGACCAACAGGACCGGGGTATGATGGGGATGGGTCTGTGCAGTGAGGTCATGGAGGCACGGTACAATTCTGCGAGGCATGAGGGTGATGGTGGGATCTGATAGGGCTTGGGGCATGATGGCGTGGGACTGGACATGGAGGATATGTGGGATAACAGGGGACAGAGTAGAGCCAGGGAGCATTTGAAGTGGAAGGTACAATGCAGAAAACGGCAGTGAGAGGCACTTTGGGGTCCTAGTAGAGTATCTGGGGGTGCAGGGAGAAATTTTGTCTGAAAGTTGGCAATCAGGCCCTCACAAGCCCATTTATATTTGTTTGTGCTTGAATGCTAAATTGAATAAAGCCCTATGCAGCTAGCAAATTAGTAAAGTTTCTTGTTGCTTTTTAATTGGAGAAAAATGTGTGTTGTATTATGAGACAATGCATCACAGCATCTGTACCACTCCCTTACAAAATTCTAGATCTGCCTATGCTACTACTTGATAAAGAAAGTCAACCTTGGAAATGCTTGAACAGGTTGGAGATTGTTCCTCTTTGTTCTCTTTCTATGGCTCAATGGTTTCCCTACTAAAAGCTTGCTCCCCATTAAAGAGTTCTGAATTCAGAAAGAGCCCTTGGTGCCTTGACTACGCTAGAAAAAATTATGTTGCAGAAAGTATTTTTAAATAATGCTGAACAAGGTCTGTCCTGCACTACAGATGCAATTAAAATATGTTTGGCATCAATCCAGATGCACCCACTGTCAGCGGTGGATAACTTCCCTACAGTTAACACCGCCTGAGTAATGACCACAGCAAGATTTAGAGCCAATATATCAACTGCATGGCTCTATTCTACACTGCTGCAAAGGCCAATTTACAGTTCAAGGAGAAGTGTTCACATTTACAGAAAATGGAAGAACTTGAGCATAACACAGAGGTGACCATGAGTTCATGACTCCAAAGCTCCTAAAGCAAAATCTTTACATCCTCACTATAAATTTGTCTGGAGGAGTTCTAGGGAAAGCTCTTTAAGAGGCAGACCTAAAAACTAACTGCTGCAATTATATGCGACTCCAAGGCAAGCTTCAAGGGCAATAACCAAATCCTCATGGAGGATGAAGTATTTTCATTTCAGCCTCTTTCAAGCAAGTAGTGGAATTAGAAGCTAACTGTGGTCACACATCTGTGAATAGTTCTATAATTGCCTCATTTATTTTATAGTCAGACACGCCCTACCTATATATTTTATTCCAAAGAAATTAATTGACTGGTTCAGCTACACAAGTCCTCAACAGTTCTATTACTACAAGCTGCCATTTTTTTAGAAGACAAAAATTACTCTGCAGGCCTTGTAATCTGCATACTGTAACTATTTTACCATGTTTGGGCAATAGTATATCTATAATTTTCCTATAAAACAAAGGAGAAAATGAAACTATTGATGTTCTTTTCATTAGCAACTGTTACAATATATGGAAAATACATGCCAGTTAGAAAGTAAATGCTTTATTTATAGACAATGCAAACTTTACCTATAGCATCGATCAGTCAGCGGAGTTATAACCAAGCGAAGAGAATTGCCTAGATATTCATAGCCATATCCAGCTTCTGTTGTTATCATTCGTACCACTACTTCTCCCTCCTCCCAGTAGTATCTCAGCTGAGAAATCCACTGGAAATCATTCAGATCTGTGACCTTGTCCTCAGCCAATTTTGCAACCACATCACGAGCTGCAAAAAGATAGCTCATATAGTAAAAACTTATACACAGAAAATGAACATTTATAGCAACTGATTTGTTCTCATTTTGGAAAGGAAGCTGCATCATTTTTGCTTAGTAATTAGCAGGGATCCTGGTTTTCCATTTTCCATGGAAAAAGAGAAAGCCACAGATTTCCCATTTTTATCAGAGAAACCCATGGATTTCCCCCTTTTGCAAAAAGCTCTGCAGGCTGGCTGAGTTCCAGCCTCCAGGAGCTGTTTGCAAAAGGGATGGGGAAACCCTCAACCCTGCTGGGAGGGGAAGGGAGTGGGAAAGGGCACAGCCCAACACTCACACTTACTGGAGGCTGCTTCAGGCTTGCTCTTTTTGCTGGAGGTAAGCGGGGCTTGAGGGTTGCAGGGCAGGGCTGGGGGGAAGCTGGCTAGGGGCTGAGGGAGCAGGGAGTTTTGCAGCCAGCCAGGCACTCCAGCTGGGAGAGGGGGTTTCCAGCCAGGTGAGCACTCTGGCTGGGAGCAGGCAGGCTCTGCAAACCCCCTCCCAGCCAGTGTGCCCAGCCAGCTGTAAATCGTGGGTCGCAAATGCTGCCCTCCCCCAGGCTCTCCAAAGCACAGCATGTGCAACTGGTGCGGCAGAGCACAGTGGGGCCACGCACAAAAGCTACCTGCCGCTGCCCTGGCCACACTTCCTCTGCATGCATGGGGGCAGTACACATCTGCCCTGCCCCCACCCCCCACACAGATCTGGGGAGCGCAGGTCCCCCCTGCCCCCCAGGAGTGCACACTGCCACTGGGAGCTGGCCCCACCCAAGCTTGCAGCAGGCAGCAGTGGGGGAGTTGGCTCCCGCTCTGCTGTAGCAGCTGCTGCATTCCATTGGGGGCAGGGGGCTGTGGACCTGGGTCCCTAGCCCCATAGCCCTGGCAGCTGGGTGCCCCTTCCAGCAGGGCTGGGGGGCAGGGGCTGCGTGGGGGGGAGTGAGGGACACCAGCAGGGCTGTGGGGGCATTTAATTTTAACCACAGATTTTGGGATTTTTATCAGAGAATTTGTGATTTTTTTATCATGGAAAACCAGGATCCCTGGTAATTAGATTTAGTTTTATCCAGACTCCAATGCTCAGTCTGAGCAGCCAAGATAGGTACTGAGGAGTTGTGCAGGGCCAGAACTGTACTGCATAGGCTCTGTACCACGCAGAGGTTGCACACCTCCCACATCTCTTTCCTTCCCCCAGCCCACCTCCACTGAACAGCAGGATTGTGGGGAGGGGGCGGGGTGCAGGGGAATGGATGGCAGGTCAGGCCCCACTATCCCCAGGCTGTACAGCTAGAAGAGAAAAGCCCCTGTGGTGGGGGCTTTTTACTCCTCCCATTGCAGCCCAGCAAGCCAGGCAGAGATCAGCTGAGCCCTACCGTCTCTCCAGCCTCCACCTCTGCTTCTGCCTAGCATTTGCTCCCCTAGCTGGAGTCTGGGGGGAGAGGAGGAAGCCCCCACCCAGGAGCTTCTCACTTGCCCCCCTGCAGCTGAGAGAGGCTGGGATTGGCTCAGACCCACCCCCTCCTCAGCCATCTACATCCTAGGGCAGTGAGGGGAGGCAGGGTGGGAATGCACCCCCCAACTGAGGTCCGCCCAGTGAGGGGGGGAGCACCCACCATAGAAGCTTTTCACACACACCCCCGCTCAAGCTGGGCTGGGATCCCCCAACCCTACCCCTTTACCAGCCATCACCTCTGAGAGGAGCAGGGGGTGGGATGGACCCCCACCCCCTCCTCAGCCATGTGGGTGCTTTCCAGTGAGTGCTTTCCCCTCCACGCTGGACAGACATCGACTGGGGGAGCTGGTACAGGGGTGGGGGAGCAGTGTGTTTCCCCCCTCCCCACTCCTGGAAGCCAACAGCTGGGGAAGGGTTGGTGCTGGGGTGAGCCCAGGCCAGCTGGGAGCTGGGTGGGTGGGGGGAGGGCGTGCTTCTTCTCCCTCTCCCCCCTGTACCCCACAGACCCCGGCTGCCAATCAGGCCTAAGCTACTGAGTCAGCTGACTTGGGCATCCTGGCCATAGGGGGCAGTGCACATGAGTGCCCCCAAGCTCCTGGCCTGGGTCAGTGCAGGCTTCTACTCATCTTGGCCATCCCAAGCACTGAACATCAGTTCAGTTTGTTACTGGTTCAATCTAGGCAGCTTAGAAAAAACTACAAAGATTGAATCGATTTTGTCTCAGGTTTTTTGAACCTGTGTACTTAGCCACTGTCTCCCCCCAGATTACCAGGCTGAATTCTCCCTATGCCAAGCTCTACAAGGTACAGTAGAGAAGCAGGGGGATTGTCGGAGAGCTGGGGTGCAGTTCCCTGTCATAAGGCCCATCAGTGACTTTATGCAAATGGAGGGTGGGTTTAGCAGAGGTCTGCTCCACCAAACTCCCTTTCCTGCCCAGACGGACTCCTTTCTCCTACTCTGGAGATGGGCTGAAGCTCACACTCTAGGTAGAAATGCTGCCCTCACCAGCCCAGCCATGAGTTCCCCTCTGCAAAAAGAATCCTCCACTGCCCTCCTCCAGCCAGAGCACAATCATTTTCTATCACTTCAGAAGCATACAGTGGCATAGTACACTGGAATTCTCCCCTGTGAGGTTGCAAGTTGCCTCCTCATTCATCAGCTGCTGAAAAGGGCAAGGAGAACTGTCTAAGAGGTGTTAAGATTGCACAGTCAAGAAGGTTGCTGGAGGTTGCTCAGGCTACAAGCTCAAAGCGTTACTCATCTGGCCCGTGAGTACAATCTGGCCATGCACATCCAGCTTTTGTCTCATGTGGATTAGCAAATGAAAATGATTACTATAATCCTTTAACTCATTCTCCAGGATGTAACTTTTGCTGCAGGAAGCATCCCAGCTGCCTCCTTCAGATAATTTGCTTCATATAATGATAGCAATTCTGCTTCGACTGTAATGAGAGCAGCAGTCACGCATTTACCATGCACGTCAATGACAGTGAGAGCACCCAGAGTGAGACGGGCGCCACTGGACAGCTTTCCTCTCACTAATTCAACAATTTCTCCAATTTGGTGGTTGCTCTTCTCCAAAAAATCCTGTTAGAGGAATAAGATGTGAGCATTAATGGAATGCAATAGCAAACAGCCCCAGAACTCCCAGGAGTGTAACTCATTAGAAAAAAACTCTTAAAACAAGATGAGGCAGATCAGTAGTGCCTCCTTGGCACCATATAGATACTTAAGAGTCTTCTTCATCTATTGCCATTTAATTTTACCAGAAGCACTTAGAAGAGCTTTATGGTCTGAAAATTATGGTAATGGAAACTTTCTCTCTCTCCCTAAATCAAATGACAAGTCTCTGTTCCAGGAGATATATAGGTACTCTCTATTGAGTAAAACTGGATGAAACTTCTTAAAATAGGCATTCAGCAAAAGTTAAGATTTTCCTGAAATTATGTTTTATTTGAAATTATTTGCCAATTGTTTCTACTACTAATTTTTGGTCTGTGGGCAGTTTCTTGAAAATATTCAGTATTTTAAATTCAACGAATTTTAACAGGACACAAGGGCCCAGATTCCCCACTGGTGTAAATACAAATAGTTCCATAGAAGCCCTGATGGGCTTTGTGTCCTGTCTGGTTGAGTATAAGCACCAGAATATGGCTGCTGGTATAATAAACTACTGAAAATTTGCTTTTTCCATGCCAAGAGACTCATTTGACAGAAGAGCCCCAGAAAGCAAACACAGACAGAAAGACCATGAAGGCAGCCAAAGTAAATTAATTAAAAAGATCACATAATTATTCCCAGAAAAAAAACCTTTGGGCGCCTCTACTTGGGTCTGACCAAAAGTCCACAGATGGTGTTTCCATTACTGCAGTGTGCTTTGGGTCAGTCCTCCATGAGGAAATGCACAAGACTGTGGTGATCATGGATGAACTGCAAACACTTACAAGGGAAGGCTCTGTTGTGAGGGCTAACATAAAGCTATCACAACGAGCCCAGGTATCTTTATCAGATGGAGAAATCAGCAATAACCAGAGCCACTTAACTACCCAGTCCTGCAAACAGTTACTCCTTCATATTCATCCCATTGGGACAAAGCATGAGAATAAGTATACATACAGGAGTAGCATTTTCCAGAACCTGGCACTACTTTGAAACTTTCTGTTTGACTCCCTTATTCACACATGCAAGAATAATATGACCTCAGTGAAGTTACTCTTATTTACACAAAGGTAAGGAAAATCAGAATCAGTTCCATAAGAGTATAGGAAACATAAGGAAATACAGATTGCAAGAGCGAATGCAAAGGAAAGGTCAACACAGGTGGAAGTTGCAAAGAATACTTCACTAAAAAAAATACTATTATCATTTAAGTCAACAGGAAAAGTCAGATTTTATACATTCAAAAATTCACAACAGTTTGATGTGGGGGAAGTTCTAAACATCATGCAGGATTTAATATAGAATTATAAGAAAACCTTACAGGCAATGTTCCTCTTTTGATAGCTTCAGACACTTCTTTTGTCCAGTAGATAGACGAAACACAGATAACCACCTGTCCAGGACAATGAAGTACCCACTTTTTTCTGGGAATCTTTTAAAAAATGATGAACATAATTTTACTTCAATTAAATTAGATGCAAGTGTTTTACTCAATGCAACTAACTTGAGACAGAAGGAGTCTAAGGACATCCCAGCTATGGAGAACTGGATACCTGTACGAGCATGGATTACTTTCAAGATCTACTTTATGCTGTAAATATTTTATATATAGACAGAGAACAAATGTAGATAATTACTTGAACATATTCTGCAATGCCATCTTGAATAACTTGTCTTACACTGGCCAGCATCATTTCCTCTACTTGCAAAAGCCATTTCTCTACCATGCCCTTAAAACAAACAAAAATAAATTAAACTGAAAACGGAGAAAATGAAATAGGTTTAAACCACATGAGCTGAATCATGCATGCTTTTTCTGCTCTGGTAAAGACCAGATAAAATGGACTAAAGGATTCAAAAAAGGAACATAAGCACTGATGACTACTGCACAGAAGTACATACAAGAAGGCAAACCAAGCTAACTCCACAGGCATAGGTAGTTTCATTATAAGAAAACAGTGGGGTACAGGCACAGAATGGAAACGTAGCCCTGAGATGGCAAACCAACATGATTGTAATACCAAGGGGCACTTTGCTCCTGGATGATGTGGCCAAAAGATTGCTATATAGTACATCCCACATCTTTTCTCTCTCTTTGTAAATCCCATCCAGCACCTGTCTGCATCTCTATCAGCACATCTACATAAGATGCGTTAATGAGCATTAACCTAATTTAATGCGCATTACGGTCACGCATCTACATGTGTGAGCCTTTAATGTGCATTAAAAATGGCAAGATTAGGCTAATCACACCTACATTTGATACCTGTAGCTATCAAATGTAGGCGTGATTAGTTAAAGCGCATTAATGTGGGTGTAGATGCAACACGTCACTAACTTTAGTGCCGGGTCTGCCCAGCCACTAGGGGTACATGGCAGGGCTGCAGGGACTTGGCACTAACTTAAGTGCCAAGTACCTGCACATGTAGACATCTGCTAAAAATTGCTTAATGCACATTAGCTTAATATGAATTAAATTTAAGCATGCTTAAATGCACATGTAGATGCCCCTGTGTTGCCTAAATACCTTTAAAAACCTGCCTTCCATCTTGTTTAATGCTGACTTCCCCAAAAGCACATACTTTACAATCAAAATAGGTTATAATAAAAAAAATTACTTTTGCTTTCACTGGGTAAATTTTTTCTATGAAGGGAACAGTTTCTTTCTCTGAACTGATCATGCCTGTGATCGCCAAGTCTTCTGTAAACTCCAATTTAGCAATTCCCTCAAAACACTTCTTCAAGTGTGGCTGGACTCGAAGGGGATCTTTAGTTTCTGACAAAATCTCAAGCAGCTCATCGTTAGACAAGAAAAAGAATCTGTTAAGAGATTTAAAAGTACACAAAAATGTTTCAAATATAGAAACAGTCATCCAAGAAGCTACAGGATTAGAGTGTGAATTTGCTCTAACTCTACATTAGAAAGACTTATTTTTCCCAACAGTCATATTGTAGTGTTGTAGCTGTGATGGGCCAGAGAAGAAGCAGGGAGCAGGATTTGTTTGGTGACATCTTTTACTGCACCAACTACAGAGCTGGGAGATATGTTTGACAAAATTCTGGGCACAAAGTTTCTTTCCTTGAAGACTGTTAGATAAGCAAAGGATGTAAGCAAGGACCCAGAGAAAGAAGGTAAGGCCAGGAAGTCAGTTGGGGCAGATCAGCTGCTTAAAGATATGATCCTCTGAAACAGATGATGCATTTCTCCCACATGATAGTTTGGCTGCTCAAAACATCTTTGCCTCCCCCCTCTTCTTTTTGGGTGGAGCATAGGTCAGCTCAATCAGCTCTGACTCCAAAAAGAATAGATTTTCATTTTTTTTGTAACACAGAACTGTGTTCTGTGCATTTTTGTGATAAATATGCATCGATCCAACTCAATAAAAATTACTTCAAAGAGTGTTTCAGAATCTTTTACATCTCCCACTGCTTTAAGTTGGGTTTATTAATACATTTACCTTGGGAAAAATAATCTTTTCTTCTCCAAGTAAGAATTTAGCCCTTTCTGAATATCTTCTAAGAGATTATTTGCTTCCTGAAGCCTGTCCAACATCTTAGGCTGTTCAGTTGCCACAAGTACTCTGGTGTCCTTCACCTTTATGAAAAGAAATTATGTAGAAAACACTATACGCGGACATATGGTTTGATTAGTTATTTCATTTTTCTTTAACAGATGCTAATGATGGTCACCAAGTATGCTATACAGCATGACAAGTTAGACCTTGGTTTCTTTGTTGCCTATCTTCAGATTATGAAAATGTGTAATTGAGAGTACTTGCTGTTTGAGAACATTGCTTTGTACAAACTAAATTGTATCAATAACATTGTAGCCTGATTGTGGAAAAAAGAACTGATAGGATCACATCCAGAGGCATTAGAACATTTTAAAGATTATACCGATTTGAAGAGTCAAATCTTGTTTGCATGTGCTTTAGGCTTGCAACATTTCTTTAATTTACAAATAGGAGTAAAAATTCTATTAAATGCATCTTTGAAACCCTCCATTTATCATCTTTTCTGCTTGTTCTCCAATTTACATTTATTCTTTGTGATTGCGCTCATTTGGTTGATGCGATTAGCATCTCATCAAACGAGTTTCATAATTTACAGAAACTGGGTTGTTATGCAAATCTCTGGTTTAGTCCAAAACTTATATCAATTTTCCTGAGTAACCTATCTTACAAAGATCTCAGGCTGCACTGCTTCTAAACATCTGACTTCTTGCTATCAGAAACTTCTTGTTGGTTACAATCAGCAGAAAAAGACTTAACACTCCTTACTAACTTTCCATAATCCCAAGTATGGAAATCGCTCAACATATTGTTACATATATTTTTCTAACAATGTAATGAACTAACAGAATTTTTACTGCACAGAAAATACCACACAAAAACACAGAAAATATCATGCAAATTATACTGTTTGCTGGTCTAATACCAAGTGAGCCTTTAAAGCCCAGATAAGTCACTGGAAGCCTTTCTACTCATTTCAATAGGCTCTGGAAGCACAAATCACTTATCCCTCTTCAATATTCTATTCATTTAACAGAAAAGTCTGACTTAACTGCACAAAAACAAGATGATTTACAATTAGAGTTCAAACTATTCTCTAAATTCATTCCATTGTATCTAGTTTCTACAGAAATCTCAAAAGAATGGGTAATCTTATCTATCCATTTTTTATACAATACTAGGCATTACAGGTGTTGAGTTAGGGATTCTATGTTCTACATTACAATTTCCTATGATGCAAACTTAAATATCTGACTTTGGAAAAGCTGTCAAGTTAGCTTAGCTATACTTAAATAACAAATAAATAAAAAAATGCTCACTCCATTACATGCAAGCACTTACTGCCTGTGCCATGATGTCTTTCCAGTAAGTGTCTACGATGCCAAACTTTCTGCCCTCTTCTGGCATTTGAGCAATAATGTCTTCTGAACTAAAGATTGGTTCTAAGTAAAGCCACGTTGCTTGACATTTTAACCAGCTATCTAAAATATCTTGCATTAAAACAAGCTTCTCTTCCCATGCCTGTAAACAGAACATTTAATGCTTATGATCTACATAATTGCTTCAAATTACGCTTTGATTCAAAGACTGAATAGTGGAAAATGCCAGATAATTACTTATATTAATGCAACATTTTCTCATTTCATTTCTATGTGGTTACTGGTATTTACATAATTGAAAATAAACAACCCTAAGAGTTTTATCTCTAATATCACACTCTGGCCAGAAAGAACCTATTTTTTAACAAAGATGAGGTGCGGTGCAACTCTGGCTCAGGTCTTTAGGCCTTGTTCACCTGAATAGCCAGAACAGGTACTTATACACGTGATCTGGAAGTAGGGGGGAGGAGAGGGAGGAGGCACTTTAATTAGAGGGGCTCGAAGAGCGCTCTAATTAAAGCACCTGGAGTGTCTCTTGTATCAGTGTCCCTGCACTTAAAAATGGCAGCGAGAATGCTTTAACTAAAGCTCATTGAACACCTCCACTGCTATTTTTAAGCATGGGGACACTGACATACAAGATGCTGGAGTTTGCTGGAGCACAGTGATTACCACGCTCCAGCAGACTTGATTAATCAAGTCTGCTCTGAAGCACTGTAATTGCAGCACATCAGAGTATTGGCTTAGAAATGGTATTCAAAAGTTTGTTTTTTGTGAATTGGCTTATAGGTTAGGATGGGCAACAGGGGTCAATTGATTTCTAAAGAGCTTGGGACCCACACAGCCCTGAAGGCAGGTGGGCTGTCTAACACAACAAGGCCAACAAGAACACATACTTTGGAAAAACAGTCTGGAAACTGAGAGTATGTACTATACTGCCCATAACATGAAATAAAGTGGAACCAGCTAACAAGGCCACAGAGCAGAGAGGCCTAAGTCCCGGTGTCGCAGAGCACTCGGGTGCCCTGCACCTGAGAGCAGAAACGGCTCAGGAGAGGCCCCTAGTGGCAAGAAGAGGGAGGCTCAGCTGCTAGTTACCAGGGCAGCCAGAGTCACAGGTGCTGGTTGCTA
>NW_017729002.1:25611786-25633290 GCF_001723915.1 Gavialis gangeticus
GCCAGCTGACAGGAAGGGGCAGGGCTTGGCCCTTCTTAAGCCCAGGCATGAGACCAGGAGGGCAGTTCCCCTCTGGCAGCCAAGGGAGGGGGAGCTTGGCCAGTGTAGACAGAGGGGAGAAGCCCAACTGCATAAGCATCCCCTGATTGCTGTTATGAGTTGGAGTATTTCCCGGTAGGGATTGAATGTTGTTTAGCCAGATGGTTTAGCTTTTTATGTTATAGCCCGGGGGCTTTGTGTTTTTGTGTTCACTGTCTGACCAGAGGACTGGGTGAGACTATTAGGGGTTGGAGGAGGCCTCATAGGGGCTCCACAGTAGCTTGGGGACCCTGGCGCCAGAGAGGGCGCAGCATTTGGGGTGCATTGACCCCAGCCCCAGAGCAAGGTCGGGGGGGCAGCGAGAAGCCCCAGAGCAAGGTGGGGGGGGGGCAGCGAGAAGCCCCAGAGCAAGGGGGGGGCAGCAAGAAGCCCCAGAGCGAGGTGGGGGGGCAGCAAGAAGCCCTAGAGCAAGGTGGGGGGGGACAGCGAGAAGCCCCTGAGAGAAGGCAAGGACAGGGCCAAATCACAGCAGGACCCAGATCGAATACCACGTTTGTACCATCTGCGAGGCTTGGGCTGCGGTGTAGGGGAGGAAAAGGAGCTGCAGACAGCGCTCCTTGGCACCGGGGCGCATAAAGTGGGCAGCCTCCCACTAGTTACAATCAATCAATCAAGATCAAGGCATGGCAGAAGAGTAAGCAGGCAGTTGGCCCATAACAGGAGGGTGGAGCCACCAAGAGAAAGGCTCCAGTAGCAATACTCCCGTCACACCCGGTTTTGGGGGAACAGACAAAATTAGAAGGCCCAGAAAGCTACATGGACATGTGACCACAGAGAGACAACAAACCAGAGACAGCCACGAATGAAAAGTCATTAGGAGTCACCAAGGGAGAAGGAGAATACAAAAGTGCAAACTTGAGATTAACAAAGAGTCCTTACCTTTGTCTGTCCCACCCCGGGTTTCTCCTCCCCATCCTTCTCCCTGAGAGGGTTCCACATCCCCTGGGAAGCGTCCCCGAGGCCACCATGGACAATGGCCATACGACCAGCCCATCTCATCCACCCCACTTGAGGGGCTGTGTGAGCCTTGGCATCCCACCTCCAGGCTGCTGCTATGCTGACATCTGACACTTAAGAGACAGGCTCAGAGTGAAGACTGCATCCTGGCCAGGTGTACTTTGACTCTGATGACAGCTGTAGGATTTGGTAGCTATACAGAATTGCTTGGTTGTTTGTATAACTTCTTGTTATCACTGTATATCAATAAATTTGCCTATTATCAAATGGAAAGGCCATGGTCGGTCTGAGGGTGGGAACAAGGCCTTTGGGTCCTAAATCCAGAGCCAACAGAAGCATACTCACTGCTTGTATATAGGCACCTAATGGGGTCTATGTGTGTGAAGAAGGACTTCCGTGAACAAAGTTGCAAGATTCGGATTTCATTTATGACTGTAAATTGGTTTGTGCACTGATAAAACACCAGCCCTTCAAAACTGTGCAAAATCTCCCAATCCTCAGTGTAAGGGGTGGGCCAGGGATGTATTGTAAGAGGGTAGGCAGATTGCACTGTATCAAGTGACCCTTGGGGATCACTACAGGAGCCTGTAAATTAAGGGTGGCATTTGCTCCTCACCACCCTTGGTGTTTTTGCTGAGCAGCTGTCAGCTGGACCTAGGCACTAGGGCTAATTACCTGATGAACAGATGGAATTAAAAGACTGACATCGTGAAGATTAGTCAAAAGTATAACCAAATATTAATTGGAGGTGGGGAGACTCTCTACTTTCTGTGTAAACCATTTGAATTTGTACAGTCTTTAACACCCTTGTGCATCAAAAATTTGTTGCAGAATGACTTCATATCTTAAACCTACCATGAAATTGCACCTGAACAGACAGGCAGGCCACCAGGAAAAACAACTTTGAAAAAACATGTAGATTATAACAGTGCCACAAAATTACACATGTATTTCCCTCACAAAGGAGAGTGCTGCTTCTTATTATGCGAATCAACAGGGTCGGTTTAACTCCATCAGCCTATTCCCAAGATACAGGACTCAAAAAATCTTGAACATGACAACCAGTGTGGCCATACAATTACATTTTAGCTTCATTGCAAGTGTTGCACCTGCTTCTTTGGAAACCAATAATTCAAAGCTCTTTGAAAAAACAGAATGAATATTTGTATTCCTTAGAAATAACTCAAAATGTATAACTTCTTATGATGCCAGAATACCTTAAAGCACTCAGGAAAAGTATATTATGAAAGACATGTAAATGCAATCAAACTGGCTTTCCCTTACCCGGCATTCACTTTCTATTGGTCTGATGAATGGAGAGCCACACATTGTCTGTGTCTTAACAATGTGATCATCGAGCAAAAGCTGGATGTCATCAATTGCTGACAGGATGCTGGTGTTCTGTAAATGTGTCACACTTAGTTAAAGCAAATTAAGTTATGTTGATACACTAGTCTAAAAAATGTAGAGGTCCTAATCACTTAGTCTTGCTGCGGCTCAGTTTCCCACATGGAAAATAGGGATAATAAAACCCTCCTGCCTCCCATGTGTGTTGTGAGGATAAATACTTCAAACCCCAAAAGATTTTCAGATGCTATGGTAACATAGGTCATTAAATTACCTACAGATAGATATTTTAATAACTTTGCATGGGCTATCATGCCTGATTTTACTTCATGCTACTCCTGTAAATCAGTAGTAACTCCACTGATTTTGCTGAAATGCTGTAAGTCAGTACAGATTTATTCATTTTAACAATTTGCTAGTTGACCTTTACTCACAGTGTCTCTGTACTTCACAAAAATGAAATGCATATTGACCCATTCCAATTTCATCTTGTCCAGGGATTTCTCTAGGGAATATTCTTTACTAGCTGCTGCTCCTATAGGTTCCAATCTGGATTAAAATTAAATATAGTTTAACTATGTTACAAACAAAACATTCCAAGTGACAAACAATTTTGGGATAGAGAAAGAAAAAAGGTAATTCAATGAGAAAACATATAGGAGTGAACCTACATGCAGACTTATGCATGACACTGAAGTGCCTATGCATTTCAGCCTTGTATTTACACATGAAAAGGCCAGTGAAATATGTAACAGGCTGTATTTCACATGGGAGCTCATGAGTTGAAAACAACAGAACAGAAGAACCTGGATGTACTAGGTGGTCACAGGATGGCTATTAGGGCTGTGCAAAATTTCGCTGGACGTTTCATTTTGACACTGCTTCGACCAATTTTGGGATCGAAACAGCAAAATTGAAACAAAACAAAGGCCCTCAAAATAGCCTCAAAACAAAATGAGGCTAGTCGAAATGTTTTGACCATAGGCTGGGGATGGGAAGTCAGTTCAGCTGGGCTGCCTCCCGCCCTCAGCACGATCTAGTGTGGGGGACCGGGAAAGCAGCCTAGCTGGGCTGCCTCACTGACCCCAGCGCAATCTAGCACTGGGGATGGGAAATCACCCCAGCTGGGCTGACTCCCCATCCCCAGCAAAACTCAAAACAGTGTCAAAAGAGTCTTTCTGTTTCAATGGAACAGAACAGCTGTTTCGACTCAAAATGAAATTCAAGATGAAACACTGTTCTGTCGAACCATCGAAACTCAAGGCAAAATGGAATGGTGCCATTTCACACAGCCCTAATGGCTATGAGTTGCCAGTGTGATTGAAAAACAATTTAAAAAAGCAAATGTGATCCTAGGGTATATCAGGAAAGGTATGTCTAAGAGAGAAATAGAAGCACTGATGCCACTGTAATTAGGTAAGACCTGATCTAGAATACTGAGTGCAGTTCTGATCACCCATATTCCAGAAGGATGAACACAAATAAGACTAGGTACAGAGAAGGGATACTAGAATGATCCAGGGAACTGAAAGCTTAAAAGAGGAGACTAGACAGGCCTGGGTTCTTCAGACAAGCAAAATGAAGACTGCTGTGTATAGATACACTGAAAGGGGTAAGCAATAGGGATCAAAAATAACTATTTAAATCAACGGACAATGCTGACACAAGAATAAGTGAGTATAAACTGGCCAAGAATAAATTTAGACTGAAAATCAGAAGATTGTCTCTAACAATTAGAGCAGTAGTATCAAAAATATGGCCCAAGAGCTGGAACTGCTTACAGACCTGTTTTGTCTGGCCCCAGGCTCTTAGAAAGGCTAAGAATTTGGTGGCAGGGTGAGGTGTACCCCCAAAATCCATGTACATCAGCAGCAAGAGGCAAGCAACAGCTGTGTCAATCCCTACAGCTCTCTGACACCATTCACCCCGTCTCCACAGATTTTGCCGGCACGAAGGCCCATGGGCCAGATCTGGCCTGGGGTGCCAAACCAGTTTGATACTCCTGCATTAGAGAATAAAGTTCTGGAACAGTCTTCCAGTGGAAGCAAAACCTACCTGCTTTCAAGGTAGAAGTCCATGAAGTTTATGAAAGAGATCATATGATGTAGCACATATGATAAGAGAGGATTAGACTCAGCAACCTGGAATGTTCTTTTCAGTGCCATGGTCCTCTATTTGTGAATTATCAAGAGAGCTGGACTGTATTGCACTAGGCTTGTACAAACACAGAACAGAAATATTCTCTCTGCTTAAAACAGCCTACAGCCCAAGGAGCATTAGACAAATACTCAATTTTGGTAAGTATGTACAGTATCCTTTTAGCATGCAGGTCCATAAATCCTCATAGTTGGACAACTGGTACCAAGGCATTTGGCTTTATACGCAGAGATTAAAAAATATTTAAAATCGTACCAAAAATATGTTTTCAAGTTCCCTAAAATAATTTTACTGAGAAATGTGACCTCTAAAAACATGATGATGTGATGAATGCTTTATTGTCATTTCTAAGAGATAACCTGCAGAATTCACTCATGCCATTTAAATCTTGTAGCCATTCTAGACACTGCTCCCTTGACTAATGTCACCTAGCAAGAATTTATTTACATTTTCTAATTCACCAACTGAAAGATAATAATGTTTACAGTCTTAAGATGCAGTTTAGGTGCAGAAGACAATTTTGGAATAAATAGGGATGGGATTTTCAGAAGTATACCTTTACAAGAACAACTCCCAATGCTTTTCATGTCAGATTTGTTTTCCTCCGACACTTCTGAAACTTCCACCTTTAAGTCAATAATGTTCATCAGTGAAAAATTAAAGGCTTTAAAATGCTAAAAAAAATCTAATAGGATTAAAGGGGTTAGGAAATTTATCAGATTAGAAAAGTGTATCAATGGGATTTATGTTTAAAAGAAATTAGAATTAGGATGTACTACTTACTTCTCCATGTATTTTGATAATCCATATTCCAACATATTTAATAGGGAAGTAGTTTCATCAGGTCTGATCTCACATCCTACTATTTCACTAATCTGAAAATAAACAGAACACAGGATTGGTTATGAAGATGTAAATGTGTAACTGGAGTTTACTGAAGTGGACTGCATTCCACCAGAGTTGGCTCTGCACCCTTAGAACTGCAATATTGGGTCCAACATGTGCTAAATTTTAGTGGAATTACATACTGTGGAATTTTTTGGAATAAAGAATGGGGGATTTGGAACAATCACTATTTTGAAGGAGAAAATTAAATTGTTTAGTATGTATTTCAACAGCACCTGTTCCCAGTGTCTGTCCTTCATTCCTCGATTGCAAGCAATAGACAGGACACGAAGATGCTGCTTGAACTTGTCAAGTTTAAATTTCATATTTTCTGCTAAGCGCTTTGGTCCAGGAAGATCTATAAAAGTCTTAGAGAGTTTGTACATGGTTCTCCACATATTTCCAACTTCGTCAGTGATAACATCAGCATTCAAGCTCTGAAGAGGTCCTGCATGTATAATTTGAAATGAACACTAAGAAAATATTGATGCTTGTTCAGTACTAGAAAGATTTATAGGTATTTGTAACCTTTTTTTTTTAAACTGTAAACAACTGTAAACTGTTGCATTCCAAAATACCAGACCCACAACTTTATTTAGCACCTCTACATAGCATTTTACCACCCCAAAAAGCTTTGCACAGGACAAACCAGTCAATCTTTGCAACATCTGCATGAGCAAGTGGTATCATTCTAATTTTATAAACAGACACTGAGAGACAGAGCAGTTTAGGGATTTCAGGCACTCAGGGCTGAGGCCCAGTTACAATTCTATACAAGTTCAGACAACTCCAAAATGGCAAATTTTATCACAAAGCCCTGTCATCCTCACCATTCATCCACTCCTCAGACTTGGTATGGAAATTAAAAGCTGTTATCCAAAGTTGCTCAAAAGGTTGTTTATTTACAATTATAGCTTGCAGCAAAGGAAATTGACTCTTCTCACGCTCCAATAATTCCTCTTCTTTATTAATAGCCTTTAGGGGAAAAATATGATTTCTGTTAAGAAGTCCTATTGTTACTGAGGAATTCTGTTATGGAACATAGGATAAAAGCATCTAAGAGCCAGTTAGATTTTTAAAAGTATTAAGATACCAAAAAATGCAGTGAAAGTCTAGTGGGACTTTAATAAGGGAATTAAGCACCTATCTGCTTTTGAAAATCCTATTAGCTGGAAGACTGCAAGTGTTCAAATACTTCTAAAAAAGCAGGCCTTAGCAGACTTTTCATTAATGACTTGCAACATAAGCCATGCCATACAGGGTCAGACCGATGGTCCATCTAACCCAGGTTTAGCCATTTTTGAGCCTAAGTACCATTGACTTTCAATAAGACTTTGGCACCAAAGTGTTTAAGTTACTTTTGGAAAAGGGACTTGCACATTTTGGGAAATTGTATCCATCGTGTTATTTTCTGTTAGTTTGTATAATAATAGACTCTAGAGGCTTTAATGAAGATCAGGTAGCCAATATACAGCATACCTCTATATACACTTTGTTTTCAAAAGGCAGCTTGAAGAAAAAAATCTGAACAGCAGATTGAGTAGTAGCAGCTAGGAAGATGAGACAGCTCCTGAGCCTTCTTCCAGCCTCACACACTAGATAGGGCCTACAGACTGACCTAGTGTGCTGGGTCCAACCATCATGTCAGGCCTGAGGCCACATACTGGGTCCAGGATGACACAGCAGATCTGATCCAGGCAAATTGTACCCAATGCTGCACACAAGACCTCGGTCCATGTGCTGGGTCTGACCCTGTGGACCACATCCAACCCCATGCCTGCTCGGTCTGGGATCATGTGCTGCGTCTGACCCAGTGCATCAGGACCAGATGCAGACCAACCTCACATATCAGCCAAATCTGGCACAGGGGCCATGTCATCTGACTTTGCGGGGGGCAGTCTCCACAGGTCTGTGGAGTAGTGGCAGCATTAATGATATGCTCCCCTGCCACCAAATCTCCAGACCTGTGGGGAACTGTTTTTCTTATATGTACCAGTAATGCACAGATGCAGGTGCAGATTATATGCAAGAAAATAACCTTAAGGTATAAGGAACAGTCCTTGCCCAAAAGGGTCTCCTATATAAGCAGGTAACAGAGATAAAAACTGATTGAAAAGCAGCAGTGTTGTCTCAATTTTCCTGTGCAAGTGAAGCACACGGTGATTCAATGATTTACTCAAGGTCACACAAAATAGCTATGGCAGAGCCAGAAACTGAGCCCAAGAACTATTAGGTCTCAAGCCATCCTCCTTTCCCAACAATTTCAATTGTTCAGTAGATACGGGATTCATCCTCAGTTATACAAGGACGATTTTTTAAAATGAAAATTGTCAAAAACATTCTGTTTTTCAAACCAGCTTTAGTAAATAGAAGAGAATTGGCAATGTGCATCTGCAAATTTGGGGATCCTTTTCAAAGTCAACTTGGTGATTTGTGTCCATAACTCTGAAAGACCAGGATATGAGTTTACCTGAATAGATTAACATTTGTGCCAGATAATAAATACCAACCTCAAATTCTACCATTGCATCATCCAAATTCTTATCCAGCTCATTAAATTTCTCAACATTATTCTTCATTTCTTCCAAAGTCATGACATCACGTTTTTTGTAACTTTCTACTTCTTTCTCATATTTTTTTAGAGTTTCCTCAAATCGGGAACACCTAATTGAAGAGAGTTCAGAAACATTACCATTTTAGACTTTATTCCTTTTATAAGTTTTGAATTATTTTTTTAAATATAAAGAGGATTGTCAAGTGAAATCGAACCTATCACTTACAAAATGCAACTTCCTAATTAATTATTCCACACAATTGTGTAAGGTTTCCTCTTTACAGATGAAGAAACCAAGGCACAAAGAGTAAGTGACTTTTTTAGTTCCAGACAACAAAGTCAGTAACAATGCCAGAAATATAGGAAGCCTTTTAAAACATATAATAGTTCCAGGCTCTGTCTACTAGTGCCTGCTGTCTTTAGAATCCACATGAAGATACATGATGGCTGGAAATGAGAGAAAAGTTTTTACCTGATATGTTGGGGCATAATTTAGAAATGACAGAATCTGATATCTTTTAGTAGACCAACTCAATAATTCGAAAAAAAATCTTCTTTGCAAGTTTTCAGGTATAAATACCCTTCATTGGGCTGAGGAAGCATCTGCAGTTGATCTGTGCTCTTCCTGGGTGGAATGAATAATAAAAAAGCCAGAGGCTGGTATGCATGCAAGAAAGCTGGTGTGCATGCAAGAAAGAAAATGGCTTTCTTGCATGCATACCAGCCTCTGGCTTCTTTACTATTCACTCCATCCAGGAAGAGCGCACACCGACTGTAGGTGTTTCCTTAGCCTGACAAAGGATATTTGTAGCCAAAAGCTTGCAAAGAAGAATTTTTCCAAATATTTGAGTTGATCGAATAAAAGATATCAGATTTACCCAAAGAACCTTGTCTGCCTATGTCCTTAGACCAACATGGCTACAACCTATACCCCAGGAATGACAGAATAAATTTATGTAAATCATAGCACCATCCTTCCTTCCACCCTTCAGACCAATTCAGAAACAAGAAAAACTCCAGTCTATCCTGCCTGAAAGACTATTTAAAACTTGGAGCTAGGAGTTTCCTTTGACTGCAATCTGCTGACTTGACAATACCACACTCTTCATTGGTCCTAAGTCTTTTCTTTTTTTTTCTTTCCCATTTCCAGTACAAGAGACTATCCTAATTTAATACCATACCTTTTACTCAGAGCTGTCTCTGCTATATCCCTCCTGACAAACAGCTGGTTTCTGCTTTTTTCAAAGATTATTTCAATCTCATCTGGCCAGTGGAAAACAGTACTATTCAGCTTTAAGTCATCATCTAAATTAAAAAAGAGTCTATTTAAGAAATTATCTTTAAACAGTGAACTATACAGTGGTTACTATGACAAATATGCAGAATGGTTAAGACTACTTTTAGGGAAAAGTTACAAAAAATAGTACCCAATCTTGTACCTTCAGCATGCAAGTAAAAATAGACCAGACAGTCATGTTGACTTTTGGGAGCATGAAAAGTGCTGACATGGCTGAGGATTGGTTTCTAAATCAGGATGATCTTCATGTAAGATTATTATATTGGTTTATAAACAGAAGGACTAATTCTTGCCTCGTGTACAGAAGCAACCAAAATTTGGTCTTGTAGGTTTCAAATGAAACAGATACTTTGAAAGGGATGAAATCGAAATACAATAAAACCAAACCAAAACCATTAAAATATATGCTTTAAGTTCTAGGGTCTGCTCTTGTCTGTGAACTTGGCTATCATAAGAATTATGTGAAAGTTGAGTAAGGAGTTCACGTAGTGAACATTTAAAGATGTGGCCTGGGATGATTGAGGCGTCCCCCATGTATGCAAGACTTAAAGGTGCAGATACACTATACATTTACCCTGCTGCCACTTACATGAGTTTATAGAGGCAGTCCTTGGACTTACGACACAATTGGTTCCTGAAAACCATGTCTTAAGTCGAAACGTTGTAACTTGGAACCAATTTTCTCATAAGAAACAATATTATAAATGAGGGATTGGTTCCTGAACCAAGGCCTGATACCCTATTTTCACTAAAAATACCCCAGAATTTTGTACTCAATCAATTAAAGATGAGAAATATAGCTACATTAATGTATTTACATTGTAAATAGCAATCATATTGTTTTGGAAGGACTTTTTTGAGGTGACTTTGCTGGACTTTTTGAAAGGCTCTTTGGACTTTTTGAAGGGTTCTTGGCTGGAGTCTTCTCAGGAGTCTTGGCTGCAAGTTTTTCTGGAGTCTTGTCTGTTTTCTTAAAGAAAGTGTCCAAGGCAGTTTGGACAGATGTTCTTCAGGGAGATGAGCAATGCAGTGAACTTGTTCACTGGCATGGCATTGCATCACATCAAGAGTTGTAAAGTCAAAACTGACATCATAAAGTTGAAACAGGGTGTCAATTTATAAATGTTGTAAGTGCGAAACATTGTAACTTGAAACGTTGTAAGTCGAGGACCACCTGTACATGGATATAAGTTACACCAGCATCTAGAGTAAACAGATGACCAGCTCCCCAGAGGTAGCTATCTGCAGTATATTCTACTACAGTGCCTTGCCATCAGGTGGCAGGAGAATCAGTAATAGTCTGTCTGCAATAAATGAATGCCTAACCCAAGTTTGAAACTTATTAGCTCTATGGACACATGATCCATATACCAGTGTATATGGATTCCTGACTTCCCTGGGGAAAATTTCCCCCCCAGAATAGTGTGATTTATAGTAGTATGGTGTAGTATAGCCACATTTATACTGATATGACAGGGAATAGGATGATATCTGAGCTTCAAAACTATCTCTACTATCATCAAATCAGAGGTATTTATCAGACAAGGTCACCTCACCCCTACACTAAACAAAGATTTTGTTTTGTTAGTATGGCAGGGAACAATATAACCAGCAGTGCAACCAATCCTTGCACATACCATAGCAGCTGTCTGAAAGAGTCCTCAGTATAGAGGTCCTACATATGGAAAAGAAGAATTGTTTTCTTGCTGTACTTTTCCTTCTAGAATCTGCTGAATCCCTCTAGAATTCTGGCAAAATCAGTTCCCTCTAGAAAACGCTTTTCTTTCTTTCTTTTTGTTGGGGGGGGTTTTGTGCAACCATTTATAAACATAATAGAAGTTCTATAATTTATCTAGCTCCCCAGATAAATAGTAGCCTCTGTTTTATACATTTTCCCCATGAAGACTTTTATATTCTGTATTTTAAAACATACAAGGAAGGTCAGCATAGTCCATCAAGAATTCCAGTCTGTAGGCTGCTTCAGAGATCTCACGTCTCAGTTTAAAAACAGTGATTTCACTAGCTTTTTTTAAGTATGCAGTAAGCTCCACCAGCTCCTCAGTGTTCAAAGGCATCTCATTCACCTTGTCTGCAATTATTTTGTACTGATTGCAAATGCTACAGGAAAATAGACATATTAATATTATTATGATGATTAATAATAAAGAGTGGTGCAGAATCTTATGAATGCAATTTGTCATTAATGCATCTTTACAATTGAGATATTCTCACTAATATGCACAACAGGCATATAATTAAGGACGTTCTTTTATGTCATTCATTCAGTTCCATCATCCTACCTCTCTTTTAAGAGCTGATATGTCCATACAATAGAATCCTAGTCAAATCAACACTAAATTGCCACTGGAATACTTAAAAGTGCACCTACATTTAGAATCCTCTGTTCCATCTAAGATTTAAACTCTTACACCAAAAGAGACTTAAAAAAAAAAAAATCAAAAACTAATTTATTGCCAACATATACAAAACACTGCATCCAGCATGAAGCAAACTTAAAAGCTAAAATGGAAACCCCTGGACCTCCAAATAAAAATGAACATGGGTAAAAAGGGGGAAAGTGCAGAGGGAGAAAAAACGGAGCGGTTCCCTGATCCTGAGGTATCAATGTACCCGAACCCTCAAAAACTGCATGTGCAGCCCAGCCGCACACTTTTTAAAGGGGTGTAGTGAACACAAGATTGGTGAGATGCTCTCTAATGTCAGGCTCACAGCACCCCACTCATCTGCTTCTGGTGATCAGGTTGGGGCATGAGGTCCAGGAACCAGTTCTGCCCTCAGGCCAATCAAGTATGGCATAGCCGTGTCCTGGAACCAGGGGCTGCCCCATGCAGATCCTGACACTCAGATCTGTCATGGGCCAGCTGCAATCTGTCTCATGTTCAATTTAAGGCATGATACACATGAGCTATAAAGATTATGCACATGGTATGTGGAACAGCTCTGAGGCTCATGTACTGTATTATCACACCATAAATTCATCTTAAAAAGCTTATTTTTTTTTCATTTGTCAGCACCTGAATTTAGGGCCTATACTTCTCCAACAGGTACCTACAGCCCTTACCCTGCTTTAGATGGGCATCAGCTCTTGCAGGGAAAACAGAAAACCATGAGCTCTTAGCTGAACAAGTCAGCAAAAGAGGAAATAATTGTCAAGTGTTTTCACTGCAATGTTTACATGTGCTCAGATACAGCCTAATTTAAGTGTTTTGTAAAAAAAAATTAAAGACCTCCTTTCTTCAATTTTAACAACCTGGGATCCTCCACACATATCTGACTAACAATATAAAATCTATCAGAGGGGTGAAGGTCCCTTAGGCACTAATATACAACATCAACCCAAAATGTAGTGGTAACCAAGCAATCCAGCATACATGTACCTTTTATTTAATTCTCTGTTTTCATCCACTTCCAACTCAATAAGCCTATCTTTAAGTTTTTGGGCACAACTGCAAAGTTCCTCATTCAGCTTTAAAGCATCCAGGCAGAACATGGCGAGAGGGACAGTGACATGCATGGAGGCTATTTCTTTTTTCAGTTTTGTTAAACTGTTAATCTTCTGCAAAAGGGGAAAAATAATCCTATTAGTTTCTTTAGAGTCCATGGGGTGGGCATGGGGGGGTGGGGCGAATGCTACAAAAGAATAAAAAATTAGCTGCAACCCACCAAGCAGATAATATATTTAACACAGAAATAACCCACAGGAATAAGAAATAACCTATATTTACATATTTAGGTTTCAGCTCTCCCCCATCACAGAACCAGGCTGAAGAACCCCAACTGCAGAAAGTCCACTGTGATACAGTGGTTCATATTGCCTGCAGGCTACAACTAGCTAGGGACTAGCTCAGCCAGGAAAGCTCAGAATACAAGTAAGGCTGGCAAGGAAGAATCAAGGTGATGTGCTAATTCAGCACATGACCTGCATAGTCCTCTACAGTGGGTTTCTTCTTGTAACACAAACTGCCTTCCTCAGCTTAATGCATAGAAAACAGTATTATCATCTGTTCTATTAGCACAGCTTCCCTATGGACAGAGGGAGTGTAAATTACTGCTAGTACCCTGCACTTCCAAGGATGAATCAAGCCCTTAAAGTAAAAGCTCTTAGATCATATAACATAGAGAAGTAAGACTGGAAGTGACCTCAAGAGATCATAGTCTAGTCCAACCGGGGATCTCTTTGGGATGAGAAACTTGCCACCTGCATCTCTGTACTGCTGTGCAGAGGTTGGTTGCTGTGTGAATAGTATAGTATGTTACCTTGGTGAAAGCTTCTAAGGAATGGCTTTCCTTCAGAAAATTAGTAACCTCTTGCTCTGCCTTGTTATTCAAAAGATCACTGTATTTCCTGTACACATTTAAGTACCTAAAACACAGAAGAACATAAAAATAAAAACAAAATGTCAGTGTTAGGACTCACCACAATTGGAGGTAAGCATTCAACAAATGGCACTAACTCCAATTGTTTATACACAATTTTATCATATTGTGGATCTAGATTAGCAAGAGGTTAAAAGCCAAAACTTACTTTTGTGGACCAACTGTGTTGTTCTCAAATATCCTTGCAGCTTTGTTCACATATTCTGAAACCAAAGATTCCTCTGGTCTGACTGTACGAAGAATGTGGTCATCCCTTTTTAATTCTGGAAAGATTTGAACTTCTACCTAAAAGGACCCCCATAATACAAATAAAGTGATACAACACTTCATAATAATAGGAGAAGGTATTTCACCATCCCACACCATCATTTTAAAAAGTGTATAATTCTACTTACCTAGTGATCTGGGAGAAACAGTACCCTGCCATACTAGTATGATTCATAATTCAACACTAAAAATGTACTTGAAGCACTTTTCAGTGCTTTGCCATGTCAGGCCCAGAATCAGAGAAAGCCTAGAACACTAACTCTGAGCCACAACAGCTCAAACATCACTTTTGGTCACTCAAAATAGCACTGAGAGGCTACGTGTAAAATGTACACGTAGGCATTGACATGTTGATCTCTAAATACCACTGTGAACACTTGGCTGTTCTGCTGGAGCCTGTATTTGAAAACTGGGTGTACAATGCTGACATTTAATTTAAGAACATAAAGATAGCCCAAAGGACACTATTCCACAACAGAAGGAATAAAATGCAGGCAAAAATGCTCGTAGTTTCCCAGCTGTAACAGAGCCAGAGCCCCCTGTTATTTTAAGAGGAGATAGCTGAATTGGGGTCCAAAAGAAAGCCTGCAACAGCAGGAACTGCTAGGTAACCAGAGAGGACTTCAGGACAGGGGAGTCCCAACAACTTGTTAGGCTAAACAGAAGCCCCTCGGCCCATGTTCAAAAACACCAATCAGACGACCAGAAGGGGCAAGGTTTAGCCGTACATAAACTCAGCCTTTGGACTAGGGCTAGCAATCCATGCCAGCAAGCTGCAGGGGAAGGAGCTAAAGACAGAGCTGACTGCCAGGAAAAAGGAGGTACCCTGTGAGCTGGGGAATCAAGTCAGCCCCTTAGGGGAGGGATGTGGCAACTGGTATAGCCCTGGTGGGGCAACTGGTATAGTCCTGGTGGGGTCTGAATGAGACACGTTGTGTTCTAGTTATTTCTTCTATATTAAGTTCAAACACTGGCGAACCAGACTGTGGCTACGGAGGATCTGTGGAGGCCACAAGGTGCCTGAGGAACACCTAGCATCGAGCCCTGTAAGGACCATGGACCCCAGGATAGTGCAGGGCAAGAAGAGCTTTGTTGGGGCCAGGGACACCAAGGGCTGGTATTGAGAGTCACCTTGCTGGGGCTTCAAACCTCAGGGGCTGGCACAGACAGCAAGAGCAGTCTCACTGGGATCAAGAACCCCAGGGGCTGGTACAGAGAGCAAGACAGGGCTGAGGGGCAGGAGCTCAAGGTCTACAGCAGTGATCCTGGGCTGAGGGGGCTCAGGCAGAGAAAAAAAATTGTCAAAGCTAGAAAGACTGAAGTCTGTACAAGGGCTTTTGGGCCTGAGGGAGCCAGTGTCAGTTTGGGCAAGGAGGCCCTGTCCAAGTGGTAACTGATATCTGTGAGGCATGAACATGGCTATGGGGATGGCTGGAGGCCACAGTTATAGCTAGAGACCTCCTAAATCATGGCAAGATAAAGGGATTTTCACTGGCTGCTCATGGCATGCAGAGCCGATTTCACCGTCTTTTTGCAGCGAGCCCCTCCCACACCGCAGATTAGTCAAGGCTCCCCAGCAGCCCTGTCCCTTGCCACTGATTGGCTGCGATGGCCAATCACTCATCTTCAGACTAAGCATTACTGCAGCTTTGCATCTGGCTTCTTACAAGATGGCACCAAAACCCTCTCACTTTCCCAACTGGTGCCTTCACTGAACCTATGCCACTAGCTCAGACACATGTGCTCTAAAGTTGCAGGGATTGCTGTGCTTTCTTTGTATTCCAGCAAGCTTTTATTTTTTGGGGGGGTGATTCCTGCGAAATTGTCAGAAACGCCATTTTTCACAGTGATTGCAGAAATTGCCTTTTTTTGCAGTTTCCAAAAAAACTGCAAAACCGCCATCTGAGTAGATCCCTTATTCTAGCCCCTAGGGCACAGCCAGAATCACCTTAAAGGTGAATTACACCCCATAGAGTTTGAAGAAGAGCCCCAAGGATTGGAGTTTGGAGGCAGAGGTGCTCTGAGGGCTAGACAAAAAAGACACCAAGGAGGAGGCTACCCAGGCCTCTGGAGGCATCTTCCCAAGTTAAATAACGTAAGATCAAGCTGGGGCAGGTGAGAGATAGGAGGTGAGAGAGGCAAGGGAGTGCGGGCAGGCAAGTCTACCCCCTAGCTGGCATCAAATGCTGGAGTAGATTCCCCAGGTCTGGCACACCAACATATATGAAAAATAAAAAACAGTTCCAATTTAGAATCAAAACATGTCAAAGGTCCACCTGACTCTAAATGACCCCTCAGGTCAGTGGAATAAGGCAGGCAAGTTTTTGTGCTAACAGTAGACAGAAATGTCACATTTGACCTCGTTTAACACCTCAGTCTGAATGACCAGGTGCCCAGGTACCGTTTGGAGGTCTGTGGCCTTCTGTACAAGTACGCTGAGAGGCTTGAATGTGCACCTCTGCAAGATGCCATAGCTTCTTTACCACTGTGTCCCCATTTAAAATATTGATAGAAAAATCAGTTGCCATAAGAAAATTTGCAGCAAGCAAAGGTATATTTTCACTGGCCTACACATTTTCCTTCCGTGTGAACCATACGTGAGATCAAATATGTGATAAAGTAGCTTAAATAAAAGTAGAGATCCTTTCCACTTTTCTCTGCAATCATTGAAAAGGCTTATCATACTATGGATAACACTTCTACCACACTCCTCTGTTTGCTGTCTATATCGTAGATGGTTTCTACCCAAACATTCCTCATGATAGTAGACTCCATCTCTTTTATTTTACTCTGTACCTTTGGAAGTTCCTCTGAACTCCGCAAGATCTCCATGAAGCAACGGTAGATTAAATCCCAACATTTTTTCATAGGTGGCTCAAACACAATTTTGGGTTCCTCCACATTGAGTTTGATGATTAGTATTTGATGTACAAAGAACTGCATTTCTTGATAAGGTTCTCTAAAGTCATTCCCATCCTCAAGAAAAAGAAGGAAAGAAAAGGATACTTGCTTATGAAATCAAGATAGCACACATATCTGCACCACTGGTGTATTTTTCACTTACCCTGATCTGAAGCCCAATCTTTCCAGGTACAGATCCCCAAAAGTACTTTGGCACCTAACTCTTAACTGGAATTAGGCACCTACATCCTTTCAGTACACCCAGGCCTCACTGCTTTCCATCTTCAATGATTCGATGGAAGTACAGCACTGACCACTATATAGAATCAAACTCCTAAGAAACTATTCTCTTTTTTAAAAGAACAATTTTACTTGTCTGACGTGAACCCCCTAGCACACAAAATGTCTGGATAGCACCTAGCACCAAAGAGACCTCAGTCATATTAATAAATGTCTAAGCAAATAGTTCTAGTCACCTATGAGTCTATATGCTTGATCCCAGGAAGAGAACCTGTGACTTCAATGAGACCTCAGATGTTTAAAGAGAAACACATACTTAACACTCTTCTGGATCAGGGCCTATTCAAATAATAAAAAAAAAACAAATGCACACTCATTGCAGGTATAGCACACTCATTGCAGGTATAATTGGAAGCTTCTGGAACTTGTTATTTATGGTAGTTATTTTGCAATCTCTTACTCATATGAATAGTTCTAGATCACACAAGAAGCCTGGGTTGCTGTACAGAATTAAGGTATATCTCTTGAAAGCAAAGAGAATCTAGGACATTTAACCCTTAAAGCATTTCATTTTACAGTTGCTTAAATAATTTTTTCTACACCATACTGAAAAGCAACAGCAGCACACTTCATTACACATACCTTGTGTATCATGAAAAATGCAAGGAGATCTTCTAAAGAGTTAACAACCATTTCACGTAGTTGTAATGACATGAGACTTGCTACAGAAGCAAAATATTCTTCAATCTGTCGAGGGGAATCATAGTCGTTCTGAGGTGCCAAATGAAGCCACTTCTCTTTCTGATCAATGAAGAGGGATGCACAGGTTGGTATCCACCTACCATAAAAAACAAAGTACACCCTATTTTAAAACCTCGCAGATTGAACCTGCTGCATGCCATAAAACTAGTGCTAAATCATCACCTAAAGGACCAGTGAAACAGACACCTAGCAGAGGCCGTCCCGAAAACCTTTCGAAAACAGGATTGTTTGTGCTTGAGATGCCTTCTGGGGATGGTTCTTGGCACTGGTTTCAATGCATACCAAGAGATTAACCACTATAATCTGTGGACTGGGGTGGCATGGGTGCTAAGGTGCGCAGCTGACAACTTGCTCAAAAGTCACAAAGTTTGAGGCCACAGCAGAAGCACTCACAGTGCAACCCTGTAAGATTCAGTAGTATCAGACTTAACTGTTTTGGGTCAAACTGGTTTATGAAACTTCTGTCCCAGACTTCTTCCTGGTTCAAGTTAAATCACAGTCCCCCCGCATCCCAGCATGCTTTTCAGCCATGGGCTGGGCTGTGCTGTCTGCTCCAGAGAACAGGGCTGGCCATACCCCTATGCTCCCTAGCTGGAGCAGTGAGGAGGTGACAAGGAGGTGAGAGGAGCAAGCCTAGCTAAGGATGCAGCCCAGTCTGCAGCGAGGGCAACTGCTGATTCCGCCAGGCAAACACCGGCTGGGGTTTGAGGCCAGGGAGGGGGGTTAAACACCCCTTCCCTCACCCAAACTTACTGCTGGCTGCAACTGTGGGCTACAAATCCCAGAGGCACCTGGAACCAGGAAGAGGAAGTGATGAGTAACCCTGCAGAGTCCTGCTGCTGTAATTCTGGACTGCAAATCTCAGAGACATCAGGGGCATCAGGAAGAGACAATGAACACACAGCCAGAGAGCAGTGCTGTAGCACCCCCCAGCTTCTGGCCTGGGCCACTGGAGGCATGTGGCTGCATTTCCTGAGTCAAAGGTAAATGTCTGTTCACTTCTGTTTCAATGTAATCTGTGCAGCTTAGGCTGAACTGCAAAGACTGAATTGATTCAGCCTCAGGCTTTTTGACAGTCTGTACTTAACCCTGATGGCTAAGAGCCCTCTTCTAATTTCCACTCTAAATTTATTCATGACCAATTTATACCCTTTTGTTCTTTAGCTTAAATAGTTCTTTTCCCTCCCTCGGAGCAATCATATATTTTGGGTTTTGCTTTGGCAGTTGTGTATGTATGTGGCCACAGTCCTCTGGGTTTACTATTTGTTTCTAACAGCTAGCTAGTCCTTCAATCATTAGTACCCAGGAGATGCAAAGATATTTGCTCTGTATTTTCAACCTGAGCTGGTCCATATCTTTTATGTGAACCCTTTGAAACAGACAGGACTCAAGCAAGATTTGTAGTGAATTGGAGAAAGAAACAATCCATTTGAAAAGAGGTGCATTTGTATTCTATTCACAGCCAGCTCTCCCTTCACACTCCTCTGTGAGCAGCATAAAATAGAAGTGCTATTCCTCCATTCAGTCTAAGCTTTACTAATTTCAAAAGCTTCACACAGGGGAGACCAAATGGCTCAGACTAACATTACCAGTTTCAGATAAAAACCCTGCAGCCCAGAAGGGAACCCTGAGTACCCAAGAGTCCCCAGCATGTCTTTGCTTAACTCATTCTAACAGGATTGAAGTAACAAGGTTCTCAGCCTGCTTGTTTCTAAACTACTCCTGAGTACACAGCTCTAGGCAAGACCAATGTAGCAAACAAATTCTGACCTGACAACAAATCCCGTGTTCCAAAAACTTGGAAAGCTTCATTAATGAAATGGCTTCCTTTCTCTTGGGCTAGCTTCCTAAAAGTCTACAGTAGCACATGCTTCCACATGCAGACATGGGCAAAGAATCTTGCCACATAATCAGTGACACCAGCCTGAAAACTAAATGTTTGTCTGTGCTTCAGTATTTCTTTTCTCTGTAGTAGAGATGCCTCAGGATGTAAGGCCTGATACAAAGCTAAGTGAAGCTGATGTGAGTTTTCCATTGACAATATGCTCTGGATCAGGTACTTAAAAGCCAACAGTATGCTGCTCAAGTCAATGGGAATCAGCTAATCAGAATCCCCTCATGCAGTAGATGGGGATTGTTATCCTACAGCTAAAGTCTGTATCATGGATATTATAAGTGAAATCCTGGCCCCACTGAACTTAATAGGGCAAAGATTTTGACACTTTTAAAGAATTAAATATGTTCTACATTATACTCTGACTAATAAACATACTAATGGGGATATTATACATTACAGGACAAGTGCTTCTTCTGACAAAAACTCTTGTTGACTGCACAATTTGGCCTACTGCTTTTAGCCTAGTTTGATCACTTAAAACAGCAACAGTTTCTAAATACTAGAGACATCAGACCCAATGCAAATACAATGTGCATGGCTTCATTTAGGATTTGGAGGTCAATTATTTAAGTATGGACACTGCTGCAAATGGGCATGGCCCTTTGGAACATGCAGGTGTGAGTTTTCATCTATAAAAAAAAAAATCAGTAAAATGTGCACCTGACTTCTTGCTTATGCAAGCAGCTAATATACTGAAGCAAATCAGGCAATACTTACTACGAAAAAAACTACCAGCGCTTTCTTCAAATACTTCATTAAAACAAAAGATATCAGGGGTTTGCTTGATAGAAAGCAGAAGGATGTGGAGCAGTGGTAACATTTACTGCATGTAATCCCTCCAAACTGCACGTGCAAACACTTTTAGGAACAAATGGGAATCCACACTTAATATAGGATTTCTCCTCTTTAGTTACAGACCAAGTTAAGCCTTCATATCCTAAAAACATTCTGTTTAGTTACCAGTCTGTTCAGTTAAGCATAGTACTGACTTCTTCTGAAGAATATCACGAGCTTCCATACAATGTCTTTGAATTAACTCTTCAAATTCATGGGGCAACAGAGGCAGCTCACCCAAAAGCATTTCTTCTGTACGAATAAATCTTAGGTTGCTAAATCTACAGAAAATAAAGTAAAAATGTAGATGGTGAGAGAAGTTCATTTTAAAGGCAAGTAAATCAAATGCAACAGGAGACGCTCTTATAAGAAGTTAATCTGATGCATGCTATTTCTCTCCTAAATTACTCTACATATTTTTTAATACACTTTTGCTATTAAAATAGCATTCAGGACTGCATGAATTTCATTTTGCATTTGCCCTTATTCATGTTACAATAACTTTTTCTGTCCCCTTTTCTAAATTCATTATTCCACCTGGACAAACACAAACATGCAGAGGGACAGCTGCTTTTCCTCATATCAGATAGTAACAAAAACAGAACTAAGTGTGGACCCTGGCTCCTTTCTAAGGAGAAAAAGTCAAAATCATGTCAATTTTTCATACACTGTGATTCAGTGCTTCACAAGACACACATCACAGTTTGCAAGGTTCTGCAGGGAACTGCATGCTCAGGGGCAACCAGCACGGGTTCATCAGCGGCAGGTCCTGTCAGACCAACCTGGTGGCCTTTTACAACCAGGTCACTAAATCACTGGATGCAGGGGTGGCAGTGGATATAGTTTTGCTAGACTTCAGGAAGGCTTTTGACACTGTCTCTCACCCCATTCTCATTAGGAAGCTGGGGG